>NW_028318615.1:0-337297 GCF_062004578.1 Staurois parvus
TTACATTGCTGTGGCCCGCAAAACCCCGCAATTCACTCTAAACATCTTAGAAATTTTATCAAAGTGCCCTATCGGAGCCGTGCTGCGATTTTCAGTGCCCAATTCAAAACTTAATTTTCTTAAAGGGACAGCGCACCTTAAGTCAAAATGGCCGAAAAGGACTTTGCACAGTTCCCCAGTGATGAACTAAAGCAAATACAACCTGATACTGATCGTTATGAAGGGCAGGGAACAGAATCCACACTTCCAGCAGAACAAGTCGTACGACCAAGACGCTCTCTCAAACCGACAGTAAAAGTCATTGAAAATTATCACACCACGAAAGATGAGCTATGTGATAACCTGGAGGAACAATGGGAACGAGTTTCCTCCCTCATGTCCGGACTTAAATCCTCCTCAGGTGATGCCACAAGCTTACAAGTTGCCATCGGGCGGCTGGACACAGCTCAAGAAAGATACAAGAGACTGTCCACAAGGTATATAACCTTTCTAAAAGACTCTAATATCGATGAAGCCCTATCAGAACTGAGCAAGGCAGAATCAATAGCCAGACAAAGAGACGTCATGGTGCTGGATGTTAAAGGTAAAGCGAAACTCCGTATCTCGCATTTGCAAGAAACTAAGTCACACAGATCAAATTCATCTAAACATTCCTCTCGGTCATACAGATCATCGTGCTCAAGAAGCTCAGCCTTGAGCGACAGATTACTAGAGGCCCGCATAAACGCAGAGCAATCCAAAGCGAGACGCTCCTTCACAGAAAAAGAAGCTCTTGCAAGGGCAGAGGCCAAGAGGGCAGAAGCAGAGGCAGAGGCCAAGAGGGCAGAAGCAGAGTCAGAGGCCAAGAGGGCAGAAGCAGAGTCAGAGGCCAAGAGGGCAGAAGCAGAGGCAGAGGCCAAGAGGGCAGAGGCAGAAGCAGAGGCCAAGAGGGCAGAGGCCAAGAGGGCAGAAGCAGAAGCAGAGGCCAAGAGGGCAGAAGCAGAAGCAGAGGCCAAGAGGGCAGAGGCAGAAGCAGAGGCCAAGAGGGCAGAAGCAGAGGCTCGAATAAAGATTTTCGAATCAGAGATGCAGGAGGAAATTGCATTAGCTAAAGTAAGACTACTTGAGCAAGCATTGAGCCAAGGTCTTGATCCAGTCTGCTCGCTACCACAGGAGATAGATGATCCAGTTGATCGCACCAGTGACTATGTACTGAATCAGTTATCTGCGCCACCCCCAGTTTGCAGTACCGTCCAAGCCGAGAACACTGAAACCTCCAAGTCAGCTCTACCTGCGGTACCAGTGCCACCCACAGCACCCGAGCAACCTAATAACCGTTACCCGGAAGTGCCCTCTCAAGGACGGTTGTTACAGAAAGATCGCTATCAGGCGTTTTCTGGCCTACCTCCACAGCTCAAGCAGCAGTCATCACAATATACTGAGGCTAAACGAAAGCTTAACCCTGCAGCTACATCATTCTACCCGGAAGCATCTCACCCCTTCACGCCAGGCAGCCAATACGCCCCAGGGGCATCACAAGTCGTCATGGCAACAAGCAGTGAGAAATCAGATATGTCTGAGTTTGCCAGGTTTATGGTGAGCAGAGAGCTAATCAACACCAGTCTCTCAAAATTTGATGACCGTGCAGAGAGCTACAGAGCTTGGAAGGCAATCTTCAAGGCCGCCATCGCTAACCTCAACCTAACCGCAGAGCAGGAGTTTGACCTCTTGATCAAATGGCTGGGCCCAGGCTCCACAAATCGTGTCAAGAGCCTCAGAACTGTTTATGTGGGACAAGCAGAAGCAGGTCTTGCTGTCGCCTGACAGAGACTCGAACGTACCTTCGGCAGTGCAGAAGCAATAGAGAAGGCCCTATTCAAGAGACTGCAGAACGTTCCAAGGATCAATCTCAAGGATGTCCAGAAGCTTCAGGATTTAAGTGATCTGCTCATGGAACTGGAGCTTGCCAAGGGTGACCCTCGTCTGTCTGGGCTTTGTTACCTGGATACAGCTCATGGAGTGAACCCAATTGTCGTGAAGCTACCATACAGTCTGCAAGAAAAGTGGGCGGCATCAGTCTCAAGGTACAAAAGAGAGCATGACATCACCTTTCCCCCATTTATTCACTTCTGTAGGTTTATCGATGAACAGTCCCAGATGAGGAATGACCCCAGCCTCGACTTCCTGGAATTCAACACTACAGCTTCAGCAACATCATCATCAAGGTATGAAAGCATCATGCATAAACACAGAGACTTCAAGAGCAGCGTGAGTGTTAGAAAGACTAACCTACCATCTCCTGCAGTACCCACGGGTAAACAGTACACCACCTCATCAGGAGATAAGACCTTCAATCGTGAATGTCCCATTCATAAAAAACCACACTCTCTGAACAAATGTAGAGGGTTTAGATCCAAAACCATACAGGAGCGCAAGAAAATCCTCACCGAGCTTGGGGTATGTTTCAGATGCTGCGCTTCATTGGAGCACATGGCTAAGGACTGTAAATCTGTCATCAAGTGTGAGGAGTGTCATAGTGAAAGACATGCCTCAGCTATGCACCCAATCCCACTCTCCGGAGATTCACCCACTGCCGTCACAACCATTCCTGCTCCAAGTCATGGCGGGGAGCCCCAGAATTACGCTAACGCAGCCACCGCTGTTTCCTGCTCATGCTTGGATGTATGTGGGGAGGGCCAGTGCGAGAAATGTTGTGCCCGAATATGCCTAATCAAGGTCTACCCAGAGGGACTACCAGAAAAGGCAGTAAAAATGTATGCCATCATTGACGACCAAAGCAACCGGTCCCTAGCAGGTCCTAAATTCTTTGAAGCCTTTGGAATAAAGGGACCATCTGAACCCTATACCTTAAACACCTGCTCAGGCCGCATAGAGACTAGCGGCAGAAGGGCACAAGGATTCATCGCCTCTCCTGTCAGTGGGGATACGGAAATACCCTTACCGACGCTGATCGAATGCGATCAAATACCCAACCATAGGGATGAGATTCCTACCCCAGAAGCTGCATTTCACCAACCTCACCTAAGGCACCTAGCCAACGTTATCCCACCTATGGACATCAACGCCGAGATTCTACTCCTGCTCGGCAGAGACAATCTAAGGGTACACAAGGTGCGTCAACAGTGTAATGGCCCTGACTATGCACCATACGCCCAGAGACTGGACTTGGGATGGGTAATCATAGGAAATGTATGCTTAGATCAACCAAAAATCAACTCCTTCAAAACGTACGTGCGTGCAGATGGACGCACAACTTGCATTAAGCCGTGTCCTCATCACTATGAGGTGAGAGAGAAGTCTCCAAGCCTCGTACATCTACCTGACGTCATTAATCCCCTCTTTGCCGACAACTTGGGGAGATCAGTCTTTCATACAACCAAGGACGACGATAAAGTAGCCTTGTCAGTAGAGGACAGAGAATTTGTCGAGATAATGAACAGTGAGTTCTTTAAAGACGAAACCAATCACTGGGTTTCTCCTTTACCCTTCCGAGCTACCAGGGTAAGACTCCCGAACAACCGGGAACAAGCTCTGTCTAGATTTAACTCTCTTCAGCGTACCATGAACAGCAAGCCTGAAAGGAGAGAACACATCGTTGTCTTTATGGATAAAATATTCCGTAACAACCATGCAGAACCAGCTCCATCCTTAAGGAAGAACGACGAGTGCTGCTACTTGCCTTCATTCGAAGTAGATCATGCCACTAGACCTATGTCTGTAGGTTCCTTTACTAACTCTACTTGGCTTACAGGTCCGGAGTTTCTGCTAAAACAGGCGGACGATTGTGTACAGGAAGTTTTCAGCATCCAGGATCCGGATAATGATCCAGAAATCCGCGCTGAAGTCAGTGTATTGGTCACTGGAACAAAGCAAATCTCCAGCCTCGGTAGCCAGCGCTTTGAACATTTCTCCAGTTGGATGAGACTCGTCAGGACTATCGCAAGGTTAGTGCACATTGCGGAATGTTATCACAATACTCACAAAGATAAGGATTGTCACGGTTGGCACGTCTGCCATAAACCCTTCTCTGCGGAGAGCATCTCTCATAGTGAGTCCCTCATAATACGTCACGTCCAACAAGAGGAATTCAATGTAGAATGGAAGTGCTTATACAACAAACAGCAGATTCCAATAAAAAGCCCTCTTGCCAACTTAAATCCAGTTATTGACAGTTTTGGCTTGCTCAGAGTTGGTGGTCGTTTGAATCAAGCCCACCTAAGAGTTGCAGAACAAAATCCTCTCATCATTCCCAGCAAACACCATATCACCGTCTTGCTGATCCGACACTACCACACAAAGACTGAACACCAGGGCAGGCAAATCACTGAGGGCAAGTTACGGTCTGCTGGCCTTTGGATTATAGGTATGAAAAGACGTGTGGCCCAAGTACTGCATGACTGTGTTCACTGTCGCAAAGCTAGAGGAAAACAACTACACCAACAAATGGCTGATTTGCCTGCGGACAGACTATGTACAGAGCCGCCTTTCACCTACGTTGGCCTAGACGTCTTCGGGCCATGGATGGTGTCCGCACGCAGGACCCGTGGCGGTCACGCAAACAGTAAGCGTTGGGCTGTACTATTTACTTGCATGAGTGTGCGAGCCGTTCACTTAGAGGTCATAGAATCCATGGACACATCCAGCCTTATTAATGCCTTAAGACGGTTCTTTGCAATCAGAGGACCAGTGAAACAGTTGAGGTCTGACCGTGGAAGCAACTTCATTGGAGCCTGTAGAGAACTGAACATAGACACCAAATTCATTCAAGATCACTTGGCGGAAAAGGGTTGCACCTGGATTTTCAATCCTCCTCATAGTTCCCACATGGGGGGCTCCTGGGAGAGAATGATCGGCATCTCACGCAACATCTTGAATTCTATGTTGATGGATGTAAACTCTTCAAGACTCACACATGAGACTCTAGTCACCCTTCTCGCTGAAGTTTCAGCCATCATCAATTCTAGACCCCTCGTGCCAGTATCTATGGATCCTGAAACACCAGCCGTACTGACTCCAGCTATCCTATTTACCCAAAAAACTGAGATTACGCTATTACCTAGTGGAGAATTTACTCATGCGAATATCTACCAAAAACACTGGAAACGTGTACAATACCTAGCTGATTACTTCTGGAACAGGTGGCGAAAGGAGTATCTCAATATTCTTCAAGGAAGAAGAAAGTGGCAACACCACAAACCAAACCTAAAAGAAGGCGACCTCGTGTTAATGAAGGAGCAACATACCGTACGGATTGACTGGCCTATGGGACTAATTACAAAGGTTCTTCCTAGCAAGGATGGCAAGGTCCGTAAAGTGGAGTTGAAGATCTTCAGAAAGGGTGAGCTTAAAATATTCGCAAGGCCAATTAATGAACTCATTTTGATACTACCCATCGAGAACATTCCTGCTGGGTGAACTCTACTGAACTTGAACTTTGTGGTTCTTCTCTATTCCAACTCGGAATCTACTATATTGTTATGTTTATTGCATTCTAACATGTTCTTTGTTACAGGTTGTTTTATATTTTATGGACATTCGTCATAGTGAAATCCCTTATGGAATTTCAGACGGGGAGTGTGCTGTTCTCCTCATATTTGTTATTTAACTGTGCATTGTATTACCAATCCTTATTTCACCATGTTGTTTCTATGTCTTGATCTGTTGCTGCCATCTGCTGGCCAGAATTTGCATGCTGCATGCCTTTGTTATAGCTAGTAAGTGTTTTCTCTGCTGGGCGTGGTTTTAGGCAAGCCTTGGTTCTGGTCACTTCCTGCAGCCATTTTATCTGCTATATAGCTGTGTGACAGGACATTCATTACCCTGGGCTTGTGAAGGCATCAGTTTTTGACCAGCAGTTAGCCTCAGGAAAGATATCACAGGACAGCATGAATACCTCTACTACCTTACAGTATTGTATCACTGTTTGTCGCTGTATTTTGGACCAAATAAACCCACGCTGATTTCATTCCCGTGTATACGTTTGGATCCATCTAACCTGAACATCTGCCGGTCCGGTCTGCTCCACTGCTTGGATACGAAGGTAGGAAGTTACACAGCCATTATTAGATATACCTTCATTCGCCTTCATGTGGGGACAGAACAAAGGCTCAGTATTATTAGTGGGGTGCCCCAAGGTTCAGTGTTATTAGTGGGGTACCCCAAGGTTCAGTATTATTAGTGGGGTACCCCAGGGTTCAGTGTTATTAGTGGGGTACCCCATGGTTCAGTGTTATTAGTGGTGTACCCCAAGGTTCAGTGTTATTAGTGGGGTACCCCAGGGTTCAGTGTTATTAGTGGGGTACCCCAGGGTTCAGTGTTGGGCCCCTTACTTATTAATATATATATAAACAATATGGGGTGTGAGATTATAAATCCCATTCCAGTCTTTGCAGATGACACCAAGCTGTGCCGGGGAATAACGTCCTTACAGGATGTCTCCAACTTACAAGCCGACCTCAATGCTCTGTGTAATTGGGGGACTATGGGGCCAATGAGGGCTAATGGTGATAAATGTAAGGTTCTGCACTTGGGGGGGCTAAGAATATGCATCATACATACTAGGGGGTACAACTGGGGGGTCAATGGTGGAGAAGGATCTGGAGGGTCAATGGTGGAGAAGGATCTGGGGGGGTCAATGGTGGAGAAGGATCTGGGGGTGTCAATGGTGAAGGATCTGGGGGGGTCAATGGTGAAGGATCTGGGGGGAAGTCAATGGTGGAGAAGGATTTGGGGGGGTCAAAGAAGTTTGGGGAACTGGAGAAAGTACAAAGAAAGGCAACCAAACTGATACGAGGCATGGAGGAGATCAGCTATGAGGAAAGATTAGAGGAACTGAATGTATTCTCTACTGAGAAGAGGAGATTAAGGGGGATATGATCTCCATGTATAATACATAAGGGGGGATATGATCTCCATGTATAATACATAAGGGGGGATATGATCTCCATGTATAATACATAAGGGGGGATATGATCACCATGTATAATACATAAGGGGGGATATGATCTCCATGTATAATACATAAGGGGGGATATGATCTCCATGTATAATACATAAGGGGGGATATGATCTCCATGTATAATACATAAGGGGGATATGATCTCCATGTATAATACATAAGGGGGGATATGATCTCCATGTATAATACATAAGGGGGGATATGATCTCCATGTATAATACATAAGGGGGATATGATCTCCATGTATAATACATAAGGGGGATATGATCTCCATGTATAATGCATAAGGGGGGATATGATCACCATGTATAATGCATAAGGGGGGATATGATCTCCATGTATAATGCATAAGGGGGGATATGATCTCCATGTATAATACATAAGGGGGGATATGATCTCCATGTATAATACATAAGGGGGGATATGATCTCCATGTATAATACATAAGGGGGGATATGATCTCCATGTATAATACATAAGGGGGGATATGATCACCATGTATAATACATAAGGGGGGATATGATCACCATGTATAATACATAAGGGGGAAATGATCTCCATGTATAATACATAAGGGGGGTATGATCTCCATGTATAATACATAAGGGGGATATGATCTCCATGTATAATACATAAGGGGGGATATGATCTCCATGTATAATACATAAGGGGGGGATATGATCTCCATGTATAATACATAAGGGGGGGATATGATCTCCATGTATAATACATAAGGGGGATATGATCTCCATGTATAATACATAAGGGGGATATGATCTCCATGTATAATACATAAGGGGGGAAATGATCTCCATGTATAATACATAAGGAGGATATGATCTCCATGTATAATACATAAGGGGGATATGATCTCCATGTATAATACATAAGGGGGATATGATCTCCATGTATAATACATAAGGGGGATATGATCTCCATGTATAATACATAAGGGGGGATATGATCTCCATGTATAATACATAAGGGGGGATATGATCTCCATGTATAATACATAAGGGGGGATATGATCTCCATGTATAATACATAAGGGGGGATATGATCTCCATGTATAATACATAAGGGGGGATATGATCTCCATGTATAATACATAAGGGGGGATATGATCACCATGTAGAATACATAAGGGGGGATATGATCTCCATGTATAATACATAAGGGGGGGATATGATCTTCATGTATAATACATAAGGGGGGATATGATCTCCATGTATAATACATAAGGGGGGGATATGATCTTCATGTATAATACAGAAGGGGGGATATGATCTCCATGTATAATACATAAGGGGGATATGATCTCCATGTATAATACATAAGGGGGGATATGATCTCCATGTATAATACATAAGGGGGGGATATGATCTCCATGTATAATACATAAGGGGGGATATGATCTCCATGTATAATACATAAGGGGGGATATGATCACCATGTATATACATAAGGGGGGATATGATCTCCATGTATAATACATAAGGGGGGATATGATCTCCATGTATAATACATAAGGGGGGTATATGATCTCCATGTATAATACATAAGGGGGGGGATATGATTTCCATGTATAATACATAACGTGGATATGATCTCCATGTATAATACATAAGGGGGGATATGATCTCCATGTAGAATACATAAGGGGGGATATGATCTCCATGTATAATACATAAGGGGGGATATGATCTCCATGTATAATACATAAGGGGGGATATGATCTCCATGTATAATACATAAGGGGGGATATGATCTCCATGTATAATACATAAGGGGGATATGATCTCCATGTATAATACATAAGGGGGGATATGATCTCCATGTATAATACATAAGGGGGGATATGATCTCCATGTATAATACATAAGGGGGATATGATCTCCATGTATAATACATAAGGGGGATATGATCTCCATGTATAATACATAAGGGGGGATATGATCTCCATGTATAATACATAAGGGGGATATGATCTCCATGTATAATACATAAGGGGGGATATGATCTCCATGTATAATACATAAGGGGGGGATATGATCTCCATGTATAATACATAAGGGGGGATATGATCTCCATGTATAATACATAAGGGGGGGATATGATCTCCATGTATAATACATAAGGGGGGATTGCTGTAGGAAAGTCCTGGATTCTTTCTTGGATACACAGAATATAACTGGATATAACATTTATAGGGAAAGTTGATCCAGGGAATATCCGATTGCCTCTCGGGGGGTCAGGAAGGAATTGTTTCCCCTGCAGGAGCAGATTAGATCGCGCTTTGCTGGGTTTTTGCCTTCTGGTGGATCAGCTGTGGGTGTCGGATTATAGCTTTTATTTTTAATGGTTCAACTAGATGGACTGTCTTTTTTCAGCCAGACTAACTATGTAATTATGTAGGTCCCACACCGCTGCCTCCCATCTCCTGAGACTGCACTCAGTGACTTGGGTCTGAGACACTACAGACATATCCCTCCACCCGGCACAGCCAGCAGACAACAGAAAAGGTCCCCTGGAGGAGTCAGGCACAAGGCAGGAGACCCCAGTCACATGTCCTGGGTGCTACATTATGCAATGCTTAGAGGAAAAATCAACATTTTGCTGCCAGCTGAACCCCAGAACCTCCATAAATCCAGTCCCTTATTATACATGGAGATCATATCCCCCTTATGTATTATACATAAATTGTGTCTGCAGCACAGAGAAGGAAGATTATCCGAGAGAAATCCAGGAATACAGGATGGGGAACACAGCTCAGGAAAGTGACCAGGGGATTACAGGCTGATATCACCCAGTCCCCGCCCTACTCTGGACCAATCAGTGAGCAGTATGGGTGGAGGAATGGATTTAGTGTTCATGACCCACCTGTGCTGATCTCTGTAGGAGTGTCCTCCTCTATAAATGTCCCCGTTATTCCATCCTCCTCCATAGACTGCTGATCATCCCTCACATACGCCTCTTCTTCTTCTGCTTTCACCTCAAATTCTATATCGATTGGATCTCCACTCTAAATCAAGGAAATGAGAGAAAATATCATCTGTAAAATATAAGGTCACATAAAAAAATCCACACATTGTCTCCATGAATCCATGTTCTAGATGCTCCGTCCCACCAACCTTGTAATAATGAGGGATGGTGTGATCTTCCTGTGTGGAATCCCGGGAATACAGAGGACGGGGACATCTCTCTGGTGGGTTCCTGGTATTAGGTGGCTCCATCATATCCTTGTGTCCTTCTGAAAACTCCTCCATCACTCCATACTCCTCATCCTCCTCTTTATACTCTTCTTTAACATCAATATTATCATCCCCGAGGATTCCACTCTGAAAGATATAATAAAACATTCATTGAAACAAACATGCTGTGTATAAATCACAACTACCAATAATTGTCATCATCTACCTGATGATGGTGAGGGATGGTGTGACCTTCCTGTGTGGAATCCCGGGAATACAGAGGACGGGGACATCTCTCTGGTGGGTTCCCATGACTGGATCCATCTGTAGGAAACACACACACTGACTGAATCCATTGTTTCTATGTGTTTATCAGATGATGGGGGATCTAGGTGGATCCTCCGTACTGCTCTCTCCTTTACAATAAAGTCTCCTCTTACCCGGTGATGTGAGGGGCGGCTGATTGTCCATCATGACGTCCTTGTAGAGATCCTTCTAAATATTGATGTGTATCATCATCTGCTGCAGATAAAAAGTCACAGTGACTATGGAGGGAGAGGACGGACATGACTATGGAGGAAGAGGACGGACATGACTATGGAGGAAGAGGACGGACATGACTATGGAGGAAGAGGACGGACATGACAGGGGGTTACTGGGTGTAAATAGAACATAACATCTTATTACCGTTTTATGACTGTGCCCTGTGTCTGGTCTGTTTGAGAATCACCCCCCCTATTCATGTGATCCTTATCAGTTCCTAATTGGGGCGGAGATGAGTGCTCATTTGGCCATATCCCTATAAATTTAGAACAGCTTATGGGGGGAGATCACTGATGGGGGGGGCACAGTCACTGATGGGGTGCTGCTTTTGAGTTAGTGTTGCGTTGATGGAGTGTGAGGAAGCAGATGAACACAGCAGTTTTACTAAAGCAGAACTCAAGCAGCAGGAAGATACAACAGCAAGAAACTCTCCTGCATGCTGGACAGACTGGGAGCAAACACCCCGGGAAAAATCTCTAACAAGTCTGAGTCCCACTCCGTGTACATTTAATATGTCCCCTCTACTCCTCCTTTTCATATTACTTTCCTTCGTTCTCAAAATCTCACTTCTTTACCCCTCTGCTCCACCCCAGAACTTGTACATCTCCCCCTCACTGCTACCATCTCCCTACTACTGCTCTCATCACCTCCTGCTGATACTTCACTCTCCTGCTGACCCAAACACCAGGACTGGAAGGCATGTGCGCTCATGTACATCCCTCACCCTTCTTCTAACCTCTGGGGATATCTCCCCAAACCCTGGTCCTCCACTATCTCACCCCCACACCAGGCACCCTCCTTCTCCTAACCTCTGGGGATATCTCCCCAAACCCTGGTCCTCCATTATCTCACCCCAACACCAGGCATCCTCCTTCTTCTCCTAATCTCTGGGAATATCTCCCCAAACCCTGGTCCTCCGCTATCTCACCCCCACACCAGGCACCCTCCTTCTCCTAACCTCTGGGGATATCTCCCCAAACTCTGGTCCTCCACTATCTCACCCCAACACCAGGCATCCTCCATCTCCTAACCTCTGGGGATATCTCTCCAAACCCTGGTCCTCCATTATCTCACCCCCACACCAGGCATCCTCCTCCTTCTCCTAAACTCTGGGGATATCTCTCCAAACCCTGGTCCTCCACTATCTCACCCCAACACCAGGCACCCTCCTTCTCCTAACCTCTGGGGATATCTCCCCAAACCCTGGTCCTCCAGTATCTCACCCCCACACCAGGCATCTTCCTCCTAACCTCTGGGGATATCTCCCCAAACCCCGGTCCTCCAGTATCTCACCCCCACACCAGGCATCCTCCTCATAATCTCTGGGGATATCTCCCCAAACCCCGGTCCTCCACTATCTCACCCCCACACCAGGCACCCTCCTTCTCCTAACCTCTGGGGATAGCTCCCCAAACCCTGGTCCTCCACTATCTCACCCCGACACCAGGCACCCTCCTTCCCCTAACCTCTGGGGATAGCTCCCCAAACCCTGGTCCTCCACTATCTCACCCCGACACCAGGCACCCTCCTTCCCCTAACCTCTGGGGATATCACCCCAAACCCTGGTCCTCCACTATCTCACCCCCACACCAGGCATCCTCCTCCTAACGTCTGGGGATATCTCCCCAAACCCTGGTCCTCCACTATCTCACCCCCACACCAGGCATCCTCCTCCTAATGTCTAGGGATATCTCCCCAAACCCTGGTCCTCCACTATCTCACCCCCACACCAGGCATCCTCTTTCTTCCATGGAATAGTCGCAATCCCCTCAATTTAATATCGGTTTCCGTGCTCCCAAAAACCAGCCTCCCTTTTTCATGTGTGCTCTGGAATGCCCGCTCTGTCTGTAATAATCTCACCTCTCTCCATGACCTTTTTGTCTCCCGCTTCCTTAACCTAGTAGCAATTACAGAAACCTGACTCCAAGCAGCAGATTCTGCTTCTCCCGCAGCACTTTCCTATGGAGGCCTCCTCTGGACCCACTCACCCAGACCCAGTGGTCAGAAAGGTGGTGGGGTTGGTTTGCTTCTGTCCCCACTGAGCACCTTTCAAGTCCCCCCTAACCCTCCCTCTCTATCCTTTTCTTTCCAGACTCACTGCATTCGGCTGTTTTCTCCCATTTCTCTGAGGATTGCAGTGATCTATCGGCCTCCTGGACCCGTGTCCCGCTTTCTTGATGATTTCTCCGCCTGGCTACCCTACTTTCTCTCCTCTGAACTACCCGCTATCATTCTCAGAGATTTTACCATTCCCATTAATGTCAACAACCCGGCTACATCCCAACTCTTCAACTTAACCTCATCTCTTGCATTAGCACAATGTATACCGTCCTCCGCTCACTCTGATGGGAATACATTGGACCTTGTTTTCTCCCATCTTTGCACTCCCTACAACCTCACAAACACCCCCTTTCCTCTCTCTGATCCCAATCTCATCACCTTCACAGTCTCCTCGTCTTCAAACACCTATCCCTCCAAGCAGCAAACAATTACCCGCAGAAACCTTCACAACTTGAACCCGGCTCCTTTCCACTCTGCAACTGACCAACTCTATGACAGAATCTCTCCCCTGTCCTGCCCTGATCTGGCCACTGCTGTCTACAACAGTTCACTGTCACCCACACTGGACTCACTTGGTCCTCTAACACAAAGCATCAGGCCCCGACCATTACATCCGTGGCAGACTGACCACACCAGAAATCTTAAGTGACATGGTCGTGCGCTGGAGTGATTGTGGTGTAAAACCAAATCTCAGCAAGCATTCACCTGATATAAATCTGCTTTCTTCACATACAATTCCTCCCTCCATGCTGCCAAACAAGACGACTTTGTCACTCTCATCGATACCTTCTCATCCTGTCCTAGTCGTCTCTTCTCTGCTTTTAACTCTCTACTTTCTCCACCTCCACCCAGCACCTCACTCACTGCTCACGAGATTGCAAAATATTTCAAAAACAAGATTGATGCAATTCGTCACCACTGCACAGACATCCATCCCACTTAGCATACCTTATACTAAACCTCCCTCAACATTTCCTCTTCTGACCTCGCTACTACTGAAGAGGTCACTAAGGTTTCTCAGAAGCCCGTCTCACCACCTGCCCCCTGGATCCTGTCCCCTCACAACTACTACGGTCACCGTCTTCTTCCATCCTATGCTCCCTCACTCACATCTTCAATTTTTCCCTCTCTACTGGTGCCTTCCTCTCCCCTCTAAAGCATGTGCATAAAACTCCCATACTTAACAAGCCCTCCCTGGACCCCACCAACCTGAACAACTTAAGACCCATCTCCCTGCTGCCATTTACCTCTAAACTCCTAGAACGCTTAGTCTACAATCGCCTGAGCTCCTCCCTCACCGACAACAACCTTCTTCACCCTTTACAGTCTGGCTTTCACTCACTACACTCCACTGAAACTGCCCTAACAAACCTCACTAATGATCTACTAACTGGTAAAACCAATGGCCACTACTCCATACTCATCCCAACCAATGGCCGCTACTCTGTACAAATCCCAACCAATGGCCGCTACTCCTCCGTACTCATCCCAACCAATGGCCGCTACTCCTCCGTACTCATCCCAACCAATGGCCACTACTCCGTACTCATCCCAAACAATGGCCACTACTCCGTACTCATCCCAAACAATGGCCACTACTCCATACTAATCCCAACCAATGGCCACTACTCCGTACTAATCCAAACCGATCGCCACTACTCCGTACTCAGCCCAACCAATGGCCACTACTCCGTACTCAGCCCAACCAATGGCCACTACTCCGTACTCAGCCCAACCAACGGCCACTACTCCGTACTCAGCCCAACCAACGGCCACTACTCCGTACTCAGCCCAACCAACGGCCACTACTCCGTACTCAGCCCAACCAACGGCCACTACTCCGTACTCAGCCCAACCAACGGCCACTACTCCGTACTCAGCCCAACCAACGGCCACTACTCCGTACTCAGCCCAACCAACGGCCACTACTCCGTACTCAGCCCAACCAACGGCCACTACTCCGTACTCAGCCCAACCAACGGCCACTACTCCGTACTCAGCCCAACCAACGGCCACTACTCCGTACTCAGCCCAACCAACGGCCACTACTCCGTACTCAGCCCAACCAACGGCCACTACTCCGTACTCAGCCCAACCAACGGCCACTACTCCGTACTCAGCCCAACCAACGGCCACTACTCCGTACTCAGCCCAACCAACGGCCACTACTCCGTACTCAGCCCAACCAACGGCCACTACTCCGTACTCATCCCAACCAACGTCCACTACTCCGTACTCATCCCAACCAACGGCCACTACTCTGTACTCATCCCAAACAATGGCCACTACTCCGTACTCATACCAAACAATGGCCACTACTCCATACTAATCCAAACCGATCGCCACTACTCCGTACTCATCCCAAACAATGGCCACTACTCCATACTAATCCCAACCAATGGCCACTACTCCATACTAATCCAAACCGATCGCCACTACTCCGTACTCAGCCCAACCAACGGCCACTACTCCATACTCAGCCCAACCAACGTCCACTACTCCGTACTCATCCCAACCAATGGCCGCTACTCTGTACAAATCCCAACCAATGGCCGCTACTCCATACTAATCCCAACCAATGGCCGCTACTACTCCGTACTCATCCCAACCAATGACCACTACTCCGTACTCATCCCAACCAATGGCCACTACTCCGTACTCATCCCAAAGAATGGCCACTACTCCGTACTCATCCCAAACAATGGCCACTACTCCATACTAATCCCAACCAATGGCCACTACTCCATACTAATCCAAACCGATCGCCACTACTCCGTACTCAGCCCAACCAATGGCCACTACTCCGTACTCAGCCCAACCAACGGCCACTACTCCGTACTCAGCCCAACCAACGGCCACTACTCCGTACTCAGCCCAACCAACGGCCACTACTCCGTACTCAGCCCAACCAACGGCCACTACTCCGTACTCAGCCCAACCAACGGCCACTACTCCGTACTCAGCCCAACCAACGGCCACTACTCCGTACTCAGCCCAACCAACGGCCACTACTCCGTACTCAGCCCAACCAACGGCCACTACTCCGTACTCAGCCCAACCAACGGCCACTACTCCGTACTCAGCCCAACCAACGGCCACTACTCCGTACTCAGCCCAACCAACGGCCACTACTCCGTACTCAGCCCAACCAACGGCCACTACTCCGTACTCAGCCCAACCAACGGCCACTACTCCGTACTCAGCCCAACCAACGGCCACTACTCCGTACTCAGCCCAACCAACGGCCACTACTCCGTACTCAGCCCAACCAACGGCCACTACTCCGTACTCAGCCCAACCAACGGCCACTACTCCGTACTCAGCCCAACCAACGGCCACTACTCCGTACTCAGCCCAACCAACGGCCACTACTCCGTACTCATCCCAACCAACGTCCACTACTCCGTACTCATCCCAACCAATGGCCACTACTCTGTACTCATCCCAAACAATGGCCACTACTCCGTACTCATACCAAACAATGGCCACTACTCCATACTAATCCAAACCGATCGCCACTACTCCGTACTCATCCCAAACAATGGCCACTACTCCATACTAATCCCAACCAATGGCCACTACTCCATACTAATCCAAACCGATCGCCACTACTCCGTACTCAGCCCAACCAACGGCCACTACTCCATACTCAGCCCAACCAACGTCCACTACTCCGTACTCATCCCAACCAATGGCCGCTACTCTGTACAAATCCCAACCAATGGCCGCTACTCCATACTAATCCCAACCAATGGCCGCTACTACTCCGTACTCATCCCAACCAATGACCACTACTCCGTACTCATCCCAACCAATGGCCACTACTCCGTACTCATCCCAAAGAATGGCCACTACTCCGTACTCATCCCAAACAATGGCCACTACTCCATACTAATCCCAACCAATGGCCACTACTCCATACTAATCCAAACCGATCGCCACTACTCCGTACTCAGCCCAACCAATGGCCACTACTCCGTACTCAGCCCAACCAACGGCCACTACTCCGTACTCAGCCCAACCAACGGCCACTACTCCGTACTCAGCCCAACCAACGGCCACTACTCCGTACTCAGCCCAACCAACGGCCACTACTCCGTACTCAGCCCAACCAACGGCCACTACTCCGTACTCAGCCCAACCAACGGCCACTACTCCGTACTCAGCCCAACCAACGGCCACTACTCCGTACTCAGCCCAACCAACGGCCACTACTCCGTACTCAGCCCAACCAACGGCCACTACTCCGTACTCAGCCCAACCAACGGCCACTACTCCGTACTCAGCCCAACCAACGGCCACTACTCCGTACTCATCCCAACCAACGTCCACTACTCCGTACTCATCCCAACCAATGGCCACTACTCCGTACTCATCCCAAACAATGGCCACTACTCCGTACTCATGCCAAACAATGGCCACTACTCCATACTAATCCAAACCGATCGCCACTACTCCGTACTCATCCCAAACAATGGCCACTACTCCATACTAATCCCAACCAATGGCCACTACTCCGTACTAATCCAAACCGATCGCCACTACTCCGTACTCAGCCCAACCAACGGCCACTACTCCATACTCAGCCCAACCAACGTCCACTACTTCGTACTCATCCCAACCAATGGCCACTACTCCTTACTCATCCCAACCAATGGCCACTACTCCGTACCTATCCCAACCAATGGCCACTACTCCGTACCCATCCCAACCAATGGCCACTACTCCGTACTCATCCCAAACAATGGCCACTACTCCGTACTCATCCCAAACAATGGCCACTACTCCATACTAATCCCAACCAATGGCCACTACTCCATACTAATCCAAACCGATCGCCACTACTCCGTACTCATCCCAAACAATGGCCACTACTCCATACTAATCCCAACCAATGGCCACTACTCCATACTAATCCAAACCGATCGCCACTACTCAGCACTCAGCCCAACCAACGGCCACTACTCCGTACTCAGCCCAACCAACGGCCACTACTCCGTACTCAGCCCAACCAACGGCCACTACTCCGTACTCAGCCCAACCAACGGCCACTACTCCGTACTCAGCCCAACCAACGGCCACTACTCCGTACTCAGCCCAACCAACGGCCACTACTCCGTACTCAGCCCAACCAACGGCCACTACTCCGTACTCAGCCCAACCAACGGCCACTACTCCGTACTCAGCCCAACCAACGGCCACTACTCCGTTCTCAGCCCAACCAACGGCCACTACTCCGTACTCATCCCAACCAACGTCCACTACTCCTGTCAGGAATGGACTTGCCAGTAATGGTGGGACTCGCCTGCCTTGTGGGCTGCAGTACCAGGGCTGGCCAGCGGGTGCTCCCAGCAATCAGAGACTCAACCCTGCAGCCAGCCAAACACCTGAAGTTGATTATGCAGGTGTATTTAAGGGATGGCCAGGCCTGCAGTCTCTGCCTTGGTGTGTGTTTTTCCTGGGCCCTGTATCTTGTTCCTGCATCCCTGTTCCTGTCCCTGTCTCTTTCGTTGCTGACCCTGCCTGATCCGGACCTCTGCTGACTTCTCCTGTTTATCCCTGGCTTGTGACCCCGACCATTCTCTGCCTGACCCCCTGTACCTACCTGCCCGATTGTTATTGACCCGGCCTGCCTGACGACGCTTGCATTGTATGTACTTTTATCTGTGGGTGGTTGGTTTGGTTTGTTTGCACTGTATTATGTTTAGTATTGCACTGCGTTTATGTTTGTATTGTTAGTCTTTAATAAATTATATTGTTTATAACTTATCTGAAGCCTGTGTTTCCCTGCGTCAGTTCACATACCTCTGGTCATACCCGGAGCCCTGACATTACACCAAGGCCAATCCTGACCAGATGTGGCTGCACAGGGAAGCCATCTTGGTTTGTTGCTGGGAAGGATGGATCTTGATGAGGTTGTGTATTTATCTCGGCTAGTGTTCGATGACAGAGAGTATGCTTATCAGACTCTGAAGGAGTATCCCCGGGATGAACTGCTAGAATGTATAGGAATCGCTCATTGCCTAGTAGATCAGGGCACAGAATTCTCTGAGGTGCAGCCATTGATTCAGGTTTGTGCTGAGTTGGTTTCATCTGGTACCCCCGAATGCAGGGATGAATTTTTTCCCCCATTTAGTGCCGACCAGGTAGAGTCCCTGGTATGGTTATTAGAGGATGATGTGGATTACTTTCTGGAGCGTTATTCTGCATGTTCACCACAGGTACTAAGAGATTGTATAAACGCAGTGCAGTCTTTGACCAGACAGGCTTTGTGTAAGCTGAGCTTTGTTCAACCCATACTGCATACATGGACAGATTTGTTGCACCCAGCCTCAGTCAGCTTGCAAAAACCCAGTCCTGCTTCTAATCTATTTCTTCAAAGCTCTATTCCTGCATTCCCAACAGCACCTCCAGTTACAGCCCAGTATACCCTGCTATCTACCGCATGTCAGTACCCTGTTCCCACTCGCTGCACCTATCCTGCCTTTAATCCTGTAAAGAAGCCCTCTGTAGCAACTGTTCGCTCCCCTGTTCCATCCTCCAGCTCTTCTCTGTCTCCAGCTGCTCCATCCGTTTACAAACCTGCGCTTACTTACAGTGCTCCGGTAACTAAAACCAGGAAAAGGCGAAAGTTCTTTCCAACCAATACCATCCTGCCAGTATCCAAACCGGTCAGCCTCCCATCTGAGAACCTGCCTTCCGTGGTGCAGCCTGGTGCCTCGGCGCCCACAATTCAGCCTGATGCCTCTACCCAGCCTGATGCCTCTACCCAGCCTGATGCCTCCATTCAGCCTGATGCTTCCACCCAGCCTGATGCCTCCACCCAGCCTGATGCCTCCACCCAGCCTGATGTCTCCACCCAGCCTGATGTCTCCATTCAGCCTGTTGCCTCCATTCAGCCTGTTGCCTCCATTCAGCCTGATGCCTCCATTCAGCCTGATGCCTCTACCCAGCATGATGTTTCTACCCAGCCTGATGAACTGATCCAGCCTGATGATTCCATTAGGCCAGTTGACTCCATGCCCGCTGTCGATCCAGACGATCCGGTACCTGATGACCCAGTACCCGCTGTCATGCCTGGTGACCCGATGCCCGCTGTCGAGCCAGACAATCCAATGCCTGATGACCCAGTGCCCGCTGTCATGCCTTGTGACCCGATGCCCGCTGTCGGGCCAGACGATCCAATGTCTGACCCAGTGCCCGCGGTCATGCCAGTTGACTCGGAGCCCACTGTCGTGCCTGGTGACTCGGTGCCCACTGCCTTGCCAGATGACGCGGTGCCCGCTGGCGAGCCAAATGACCTGATGCCTGGTGACCCAGTGCCCGCTGTCATACCTGGTGACCCGATGCCCGCTGTCGAGCCAGACAATCCCATGCCTGATGACCCAGTGCCCGCTGTCATGCCTGGTGACCCGATGCCCGCTGTCGGGCCAGACAATCCAATGTCTGACCCAGTCCCCGCGGTCATGCCAGTTGACTCGGAGCCCACTGTCGTGCCTGGTGACTCGGTGCCCACTGCCTTGCCAGATGACGCGGTGCCCGCTGGCGAGCCAAATGACCTGATGCCTGGTGACCCAGTGCCCGCTGTCATGCCTGGTGACCCGATGCCCGCTGTCGAGCCAGACGATCCAACGCCAGATGACCCGGTGCCCGCTGTCGATCCAGACAATCCGGTACCTGATGACCCGGTGCCCGCTGTCGTGCCAATTGACTCAGAGCCCACTGTCGTGCCTGGTGACTCGGTGCCCACTGCCTTGCCAGATGACGCGGTGCCCGCTGTCGAGCCAAATGACCTGATGCCTGGTGACCCGATGCCCACTGTCGAGCCAGACGATCCAATGTCTGACCCAGTGCCCGTGGTCATGCCAGTTGACTCGGAACCCACTGTCGTGCCTGGTGACTCGGTGCCCACTGCCTTGCCAGATGACGCGGTGCAAGCTGGCGAGCCAAATGACCTGATGCCTGGTGACCCGATGCCCGTTGTCGTGCCTGATGACCCGGTGCCCGCCGCTCCGCCTGGGGGCCCGGCGCCCGCCGCTCCGCCTGGGGGCCCGGCGCCCGCTGCTCCGCCTGGGGGCCCGGCGCCCGCTGCCCCTCCTGGGGGCCCGGTGCCCGCCGCTCCGCCTGGGGGCCCGATGCCTGTCGCCCTGCCTGGGGGCCCGATGCCTGTCGCTCTGCCTGGGGGCCTGGCACCTGTCGCTCTGCCTGGGGGCCCGGCGCCTGCCGCCCCTCCTGGGGGCCCGATGCCTGTCGCTCCGCCTGGGGGCCCGATGCCTGTCGCTCCGCCTGGGGGCCCGATGCCTGTCGCTCCGCCTGGGGGCCCGATGCCTGCCGCCCCTCCTGGGGGCCCGATGCCCGTCACCCCTCCTGGGGGCCCGGTGCCTGCCACTCCACCTGGGGGCCCGGTGCCTGCTGCTCCGCCTGGTGGCCCGGTGCCTGCTGCTCCGCCTGGTGATCCGGTGTCCAGCTCGATGTGCCTCTGCCCGGAGTCCAGCTCGATGTGCCTCTGCCCGGAGTCCTGCCCGATGTGCCGCTGCCCGGAGTCCTGCCCGATGTGCCTCTTTTCGGATTCCTGCCCGATGTGCCGCTGCCCGGAGTCCTGCCCGATGTGCCGCTGCCCGGAGTCCTGCCCGGTATGCCGCTGCCCGGAGTCCTGCCCGATGTGCCAGTCTTTGATATCCCGCCAGTTACCAGACCCGGGCGGTGGAACATTTTGCCCAGCTAGGACTGTTTGGAGCTTCCTGAGGCCGCTCCTTGAGGGGGGGTACTGTCAGAAATGGACTTGCCAGTAATGGTGGGACTCACCTGCCTTGTGGGCTGCAGTACCAGGGCTGGCCAGCGGGTGCTCTCAGCAATCAGAGACTCAACCCTGCAGCCAGCCAAACACCTGAAGCTGATCATGCAGGTGTATTTAAGGGATGGCCAGACCTGCAGTCTGTGCCTTGGTGTGTGTTTTTCCTGGGCCCTGTATCTTGTTCCTGCATCCCTGTTCCTGTCCCTGTCTGATTCGTTGCTGACCCTGCCTGATCCGGACCTCTGCTGACTTCTCCTGTTTCATACCTGGCTTGTTACCCCGACCATTCTCTGCCTGACCCCCTGTACCTACCTGCCCGATTGTTATTGACCCGGCCTGCCTGACGACGCTTGCATTGTATGTACTGTTATCTGTGGGTGGTTGGTTTGGTTCGTTTGCACTGTGTTATGTTTTAGTATTGCACTGCGTTTATGTTTGTATTGTTAGTCTTTAATAAATTATATTGTTTATAACTTATCTGAAGCCTGCGTTTCCCTGCGTCAGTTCACATACCTCTGGTCATACCCTGGAGCCCTGACAACTCCGTACTCATTTCAACCAATGGCCACTACTCCGTACTCATCCCAACCAATGGCCACTACTCCGTACTCATCCCAACCAATGGCCACTACTCCGTACTCATCCCAAACAATGGCCACTACTCCATACCTATCCCAACCAATGGCCACTACTCCGTACCCATCTCAACCAATGGCCACTACTCCGTACCCATCCCAGCCACTGGACACTAATCCATACTCATCCCAGCCACTGGTCACTACTCAGTACTCCTCCCAACCAATGGCCACAACTCTTACTACTTGACCTCTCCGCAGCTTTTGATACGTTTGACCATCCTCTCCTCCTCAAAAAACTCCACTCTCTGAGTCTCAGAGACTCTGCTCTCTCCTCGTTCTCCTCCTACCTATCGCAGCACTCCTTCAGTGTTATCTATAATGCTGCCTCCTCCTCTTCACTCCCTCTTTCTATAGGGGTGCCTCAAGGATCTGTCCTTGGACCCCTTCTCTTCTCCATCTACACCTCCTCTCTTAGTCACTTGATAAACTCCCATGGCTTTAAGTACCATCTCTATGATGATGACACACAAATCTATCTTTCTACTCCTCACCTCACCCCTTCAGTCACCTCCTCACCTCACCCCTTCAGTCTCCTCCCGCATTACTAACCTACTAAGCGACATATCGGCATGGATGTCACTCCACTTCCTCTAACTCAATCTTTCCAAAACTGAGCTCTTAGTATTCCCCCAGCCTGTGCCCCCTCCCCTGACTTCTCCATCAAGATCAATAATACAACCATCATTCCCTCCCCTCATGCCAGGGTACTAGGTGTAATCCTAGACTCCCATCTGTCCTTTCACCCCCAAATCCAATCACTGTCCAAATCTTGTAGACTTCACCAAGACAACATCTCCAAGATACGCCCGTTCCTAACCTCGGAAACCACAAAGCAACTTATTCACTCCCTTGTTATATCTCGCCTTGACTATTGTGACTCCCTCCTCATTGGACGACCTCATCGCAGGCTATCCCCTCTTCAGTCTATCATGAATGCTGCTGCCAGACTCATCCACCTTACTATACATTCTGTATCTGCCACCCCTCTCTGCCAAACCCTCCACTGGCCTCCACTCAGTATCCTCCACCCCTCTCTTCCAATCCCTCCACTGGCCTCCATTCAGTATCCTCCACCCCTCTCTGCCAATCCCTCCACTGGCCTCCATTCAGTATCCTCCACCCCTCTCTTCCAATCCCTCCACTGGCCTCCATTCAGTGTGCTCCACCCCTCTCTGCCAATCCCTCCACTGGCCTCCATTCAGTGTCCTCCACCCCCCTCTGTAAATCCCTCCACTGGCCTCCCATTGCCCAACGGATATAATTCAAAACATTAACAATAACATATAAAGCCATTTATAACTCTGCCCCAAATAACCTCACCAATCTTGTCTCTAAATATCACCCAAACCGTACTCTCCGCTCCTCGCAAGACCTCCTACTCTAGCTCCCTTGTCTCCACCTCCCATGCTCGTCTCCAGGACTTCTCCAGAGCCTCACCCATCCTCTGGAACTCTCTACCACAATTTATTAGATTATCACCTACTCTGTTTACTTTTAGGTGATCTCTAAAAACCGATCTCTTCAGGGAAGCCTATCCTGCCCTCAGCTAATAATGGAATCTTCTACTCCTCCTACCAGTCCATCCCCCACAGTTACTACCTCTTGTACCACTAGCCCCTCCCTTTTAGACTGTAAGCTCCCAGGATCAGGCCCTCCTATCCCTCTTGTATTGTTGCTGTATTGCCTCTGTTATATTGTAAAGCGCTGAGCAAACTGTTGGTGCCATAAATCCTATATAATAATAATTACCTCCTCTACTGCCTTGTCCACAAACCTCTCTGATCTCCTTCGGACCACATAGAACTTCATGTCTTTATTCCAGATCACTTCCTGTCTGTTCCTGACATCACTTCCTGTCTGTATTCCATAGAGAAGTCCTGTCTGAATAGTAGAAATGAGATCATCATCTTGTGGAATTCAGAGGAACTGCAGCCCCGAGAAATGTCCCCTAATCAACATTCCTGCATTGTATCTACCTTACAGGGATATCAGTAAAGTGACAAAATACCTAAAAAAAAGTAAGAAACAATAAACCTAACTCTTATGCAACCAACTGTTTAAAAAAGATATTTAATTACAGATAGAAAAGTCTTAAAGATACAGAACACAAGATAAAAACAAAGGTATACATAATAAAACAGAGACCTCCAAAATCAGACAGACTACCCAGAATGTCCCGTCCTTCATATGAGAGAGAGAGAGAGAGAGAGAGAGAGAGAGAGAGAGAGAGAGAGAGGGAGAGAGAGAGGGAGAGGGAGAGGGAGAGGGAGAGGGAGAGGGAGAGGGAGAGAGAGAGAGAGAAACTACCCAGAATGTCCCATCCTTCATATCAGATAGAGAAAGACTACCCAGAATGTCTGGTCCTTCATATCAGAGAGAGAGACAGACTACCCAGAATGTCCCGTCCTTCATATCAGAGAGAGAGACAGACTACCCAGAATGTCCCGGCCTTCATATCAGAGAGAGAGACAGACTACCCAGAATGTCCCGTCCTTCATATCAGAGACCGAGACAGACTACCCAGAATGTCCCATCCTTCATATCAGAGAGAGACAGACTACCCAGAATGTCCCGTCCTTCATATCAGAGAGAGAGAGACTACCCAGAATGTCCCGTCCTTCATATCAGAGACCGAGACAGACTACCCAGAATGTCCCATCCTTCATATCAGAGAGAGAGACAGACTACCCAGAATGTCCCATCCTTCATATCAGAGACCGAGACAGACTACCCAGAATGTCCCATCCTTCATATCAGAGAGAGAGACAGACTACCCAGAATGTCCCGTTCTTCATATCAGATAGAGAAAGACTACCCAGAATGTCTGGTCCTTCATATCAGAGAGAGAGACTACCCAGAATGTCCCGTCCTTCATATGAGAGAGACAGACTACCCAGAATGTCCCGTCCTTCATATCAGAGACCGAGACAGACTACCCAGAATGTCCCATCCTTCATATCAGAGAGAGAGACAGACTACCCAGAATGTCCCATCCTTCATATCAGAGACCGAGACAGACTACCCAGAATGTCCCATCCTTCATATCAGAGAGAGAGAAACTACCCAGAATGTCCCATCCTTCATATCAGATAGAGAAAGACTACCCAGAATGTCTGGTCCTTCATATCAGAGAGAGAGACTACCCAGAATGTCCCGTCCTTCATATGAGAGAGACAGACTACCCAGAATGTCCCGTCCTTCATATCAGAGACCGAGACAGACTACCCAGAATGTCCCATCCTTCATATCAGAGAGAGAGACAGACTACCCAGAATGTCCCATCCTTCATATCAGAGACCGAGACAGACTACCCAGAATGTCCCATCCTTCATATCAGAGAGAGAGACAGACTACCCAGAATGTCCCGTTCTTCATATCAGATAGAGAAAGACTACCCAGAATGTCTGGTCCTTCATATCAGAGAGAGAGACTACCCAGAATGTCCCGTCCTTCATATGAGAGAGACAGACTACCCAGAATGTCCCGTCCTTCATATCAGAGACCGAGACAGACTACCCAGAATGTCTGGTCCTTCATATCAGAGAGAGAGACTACCCAGAATGTCCCGTCCTTCATATGAGAGAGACCGACTACCCAGAATGTCCCGTTCTTCATATCAGAAAGAGAGGACTACCCAGAATGTCTCATCCTTCCTATCAGAGAGAGAGACAGACTACCCAGATGTTTTGTCCTTCATATCAGAGACCAAGACAGACTACCCAGAATGTCCCGTCCTTCATATCAGAGAGAGAGACAGACTACCCCGAATGTCCCGTCCTTCATATCAGAGAGAGAGAGACAGGCTACCCAGAATGTCCCGTTCTTCATATCAGAGACCGAGACAGACTACCCAGAATGTCCCATCCTTCATATCAGAGAGAGAAAGACTACCCAGAATGTCCAATCCTCCATATCAGAGAGAGACAGACTACCCAGAATGTCTCTTTTTTTTTTTTTAAATTGCCCTCAGACTGAATCATAAACCTGGGCTGTACACACCCAACCACTAGTTCATGTTCCTTGCATCACACTGGCAAAGCAAAGTATCAAAGCACACACATTAAAAACATTACATATATACTTTACTATCCAACCCCCCCCCCACATTCCATACCCCATCAGCCACCTCCTCCCCCAACCTCCGTCTATCAAGCGCTAATAGATACGTGAGCTTCGCCATACACCACCTCACACAATCCTCAGTTAACAACACCTTCTTTCTATACCATACACACCGTGCATCCCATACCACTTCCTTCACCACAGCAGAAACCACATACATTTTCCTCTTCACTTCCCGATCACCACCCACCAACCCCAACACTCCAGCCTCAAAATTAACTCTCCGCACCCCCACCACCTTTAACACAAAATTATTCAACAACCTCCACACCTCTATAACAAAGCTGCATTCCCAAAACACATGTCTCACTGTTTCACACCCACCACACCCCTCTCTTGGGCACCACTCACTCCTAACCAAGTCTCTCACCTTTAAGAAGGCCAAAGTTGACAGGCAGTTATGGTAAGTCTGCCACGTAATCTCTTTCTGTCTATTTGTTACTCCCTTAACAGCCAAATTCTTCCAACACAAGTCCGCCACTCTAGTACTCAAACCGCAAATGTTAGTCACTACTTCCCCTCTCCGTAGCCACTTCCATAACAATCCCTTATTCACAGCACCAAGCCCCAACTCACCCAACCTATTCTGCTCAAAAAAAGGTCCTCATGCCTAAATAGTAAGCGGGGGATACCAACGACAGTGGCTTCCTCAGATCCTTGCCACTTCAGCCCCACTTCACCACCGACCAACCTACCAGAAATCTCATCAAGCAAGCCACTTTCCCTCCACCCACAAATGCTTTGTAATGTGTCAACCACCAGTGCACCTTTAGATACACATCTATGTTGGGGAAACCATATCCTCCTGCTCCTTCAGACTTCATTACCGTCACTCTCGCCACCTTCTCCATTTTGGAACCCCAGAAAAAAACAAACAGCATCCTCGTCACCCTCTGGACAAGACGTCTACTCGGAGCGAAGACCACTCCAAAATACAACAACAAAGGAAGGATCACCGCTTTTACAATCAAGGTTTTCCCCGTCAAAGACAAATTCCGCAGCTTCCATAAATTCAATCTCCTTTCAATTTTTTCCATGCTTTCCTCCACATTCTTTTGATTTGTCAAATTCCTGGTAAAATGTACCCCCAATACCTTCATCTGCTCCACTTCCTCCACTCTCCCTCCACCCACATCACAGGATCCACTCAGGGCACACACTTTACTCTTTTCCCAATTTACCTGGAGACCAGACATACTGCCAAAAATACTAAGTGCTAACTCAGCTCTCTGTACATCTCTCTTCGAACTACATATTGTCATGGAAATTTTGTATTGTTGGTCGAACTTTAAATGTGTCATATATTCGTGTTATTCATATGTCTCTCGTGTGGCTTAATTAAAGCTCTGAAGGCTGCAATTGGGCCATGCGCATGTACAATGTATGTATTACAGTACTCAGCTTAGTAATGGGTGAGATGGCAGATCTGCGCTTATAGACCGGCGTGTATACCACCACAGCATTCCATGCGAATGCTGCTGTCAGTAGACCGTGGGCCTGTATCCACATATCAGCAGCATGGTACCACGTGGGCTTCATAACGCAAGGCGCAAGCGGTGTGAACTCCACGTGTAGGCTTATGCATATCTTACAACCCATTACTAATCTGAACTGTATCTGGGATGGATGTGTTTTAATAAAGATCGTATCGGGCCCATCCAGGTACAGACTGATATTTTTAGGGAGATGCTTGTGCAGAGAATTTTGCATACCAATAGAAGCTAGTAGGACAGGAAATATGACCTCAGATGGCTCATAGGGGGGAAGGGGAGGAAGTCTGCTGACCTCAGAAGACTCATGGGGGAGGACCAGTGATAGATAATAGCAAAGGCTATGCTCCAATTGGAATGTACATCCTCTGTATAGGCAATCCCCATTGTATTGTTCGGTGGGAGGGATTGACTTTATTCATGTGGGGGGCATGTGTGTATTCTTAATAAAACAGAGAGCTGAGCCTAAAGCCGGCCCTTATGTGGATTGCAACCAGCCTTAGAGTGTCGTGTGATCATTCTAGGGTAACGGAGCTCCAATCACCCACAAATTCAACAGAAACAAAGTATTTGGATGGGCAGGAATCGTGTAGTTTGGCTGCAGTCGTGGTAAGCGAGATTCGCACAGCTTTATGGGGGATTTCTGCGCATCCAACTGCGAGTACTCACGGTAAGGAGAAATTCGTTAAAGCGAATTTCCAAGACAGTTTGGCGAGCCTGGTGGATACTAACGCGTATTATTGCATAGCTAACAAAGAACGGGGGGGAAATGAACTATCATGAACTAGCAAAAAGTATGCCGGCACATTTCAGGTCTCTCTGCCATTAAGAGGATCGCTTTTTGCGTGTTCGTGTGGCTGATTTCGCTCTCTGTTAGCTAACAAGAAATACCGCTTAACAAGGACCTCGTTTTTTGTCCTAAACTCTTGATTTGTGGGTGAAAGACAAGGGTTTGTCTCTGCGGAGAGCAGCAGAGGGGTGGGTTTTGGTTGGCTGGATTTGGTCAAGTTTAAAAATCTTCCAACCAAAAATTAAACGGGTATATGTTTTAGTGGGTAAAAGTTGTTGCATAGTGTTAGGTAAGTATTTGTGGGCTGTAGGTACTGTGGTGATTGCTCTACCCCCCTCCACGTGAGGTAATTATTACAGTGCTGAAAGGCTTAGGTTAATTGTTAACTGTTGTAAGATCTGTGTTATGTGGTCTGTACAATGTTTTGTGGTACTACTGCTCCCAGCAAGCATGCAGCAGGGGGTCCTTTCTGTTACATGTGCATGTTAGTGTGATATGTTGGTGTTTTATGTCCGTTCTGTGATTGTGCCCAAATTGTGTTGTATGTGTGCTTCATATTGTTGTGTAATTGTCCAGTGTATGTTCTGTCCAAAAGTCTGTTTTATGTAAGAGGCAATTTTGAGGCTAGAGTCTGCCGTGTGCTTCCCTGTGGGGGGGCCATTCTAGTGTTACCATGTGCTTCCCTGTGGGGGGTCATTCTAGTGTTACCATGTGCTTCCCTGTGGGGGGTCATTTTCTTGACTAAACCACATGGACTCCTTTTGTTTGGTGGCCATTTTGTTGGCTACCAAATGTGCAGTAATCTCTATGCAATGTGCATGAAGTTTCCTATATGCATTTGACCCATATTGTGTTTTTAATCCAAATTTTTTACAGTTTCATTTGTTTGCTTTTAGCTTTAAATTTGCGTATTGCCAGCCAATTTAAAGTGTATTAAGCGAGTTTTCCCTTCACGTGTTCCACATTTAGTGAGCGCGGTGAAGTCTGGGTTTTTGCACATAGATTTCTTGTATAGTGATTATGTTTTTCTTGTGTTTTTCCTGTTAAAAGTAGTTCCTTATTGTAAAGCGGGTTTGTTTTAAGCTGCTGTGTCGCGTGTTTCACGTCCAGCAGACTTTTTGTGTAAACGGTTCTAGGTGGTTGCAGTAAAGATTGCGTGTATAATGTGGATCGTTTAGCGGTGCTGATAGGAGTGATTTTTGCGTCAGCAACAAGGTTACTTTTGGCGCAGTTTTTCGGTTTACCTCTGTGTAATTGTTTTACTGTGAAACGTCCCGTGTTTTTCATAAGGATCCACTTTGTCCTTTTTAACAGTTTTTCAGGTTGAAAAAGGGTTTTTCTGTGTGTATTAGGAAAGTTTTTTTTTCTTTACACAAATTTCCTAAAGGTCAGTTAGCAGGTTTCTGCCCAACCAGTGACCCCTAAGTAACATCCAAGAACCCCTCTTTTTGTTTTGACTTGTGTTAGCTACTGTGTGCAGGGAGAGAAAAGCCACTTTCATCATTGTGCGGTGTGGCCTGCCAAACACAGTGGGTGATGAGAACCACATAAATTACGCTGTGCGAGTGGGCGGTCCAGGGAAGTCCTGGTCACCACAAACACTTCGGGTGGTCAGGATCACACAAATTGCGCTGTGGGAGTGGGAGGTGTGCTCTCAGTCTGACCGCCACTTGATGCGCTTCGGGTGATCGATAAGTATCACATAAATTACGCTGTGCTGGGAAAGTGGTGGAATCAGGCCTCTCGGTAGGATCCCACCGAGTGCTCCAGGGGGTAAACAGGTACCCGGACGCGGGATATATACCAGTGACTAGTCACGATGGGCAGTAGTCAGTCCATGAAGAGAGAGGGGGAACCAGCCCTCTTCAGGGTAAGGACAGCTGCACAACTGATGAAGGTGAGTTTGGGGGGGAAGTCTACAGAACCCCTCAAAAGGTGGAATAAATGGTCGAAGGGTACCAGATGGGAAATTCCCCGGGAAGGTACATTTGACGCATGGAGGTGGGAAAAATTCATCTCTGAATTTGGACCACGGATGCAGGCGTCAGAACTAGAGATCGCACAGCTATGGCTTCACAGGTCAATCCGATTAGGGAAGCAGGGCATACATAAACTGGTGTCTGTCCGGAAGAACCAGGTGATGTATACCTGGCCTCCAGAGGGAATAAAACAGGAGGATCCAGTGTCAGAGGTGGAGGAAGCTCTTACAGGGCTGACTCTACTAAGGCAGGCAGGATCAGGGTCTGCTGGGGTCCCCCAACAACCAACAGTGGCTGAGATAAGTATAACTGCACCTGTCTCTTCTGTTAGTGACGTCACTCTTGACATACCTTCTGTGTCTTCTGTCTCTATGCCTCAGCCTCTGCCTCTACCTCTCCCTTCTCCCTGCTTCACCCCAGCTCCTTCTGTTTCCAACTATGAAGCCTACTCAACAACCGATTTGCAGACTATCTGTGAATCAAGGGGAATAGACACCCGGTTAAAAAAACAGGGCGGATTGCATCAAAGCGCTACGAACCACTGATCAGACCCCTGCCCCCCAGCTATACCCTGATCTGAGGGACCTCAAACCTGAAGGTGCAGTAAGCGAGGTGGTTAATCTAAGCCCACCGATGATGCTGGGCCAGCCCTTGCACTCTTCCCGGACCGAGGCCTATCCAGTCAGGGTGCAGCAATTTGAAGGTCCTCCCAATGCACAGGGGGAACGGACTTTAGGGGAACGGGTAGTTTGGCATGTCCCCTTCACCCCGGCAGAGATCCGCACTATTCTGGCTGAGCTCCCGGACTATCGAGTCAATCCGAGAGGATTTGCTCGAATGTTTGGACAAAACCAGTTCAGCTATGGTATGAGCGGGTCAGATTGTGCACAGATCCTACGGGCAAAGGTGGGCATGGAAGTGGCCAGTACAGTGATTGCAGGGTGCTCTATAACCACGCATGAGGAGATGACTTCAGGGGGCAAAGAGTTCTGTACACAGCTAAAGGCAAAGCTTCCAGAAATGTATGGTGCTACCTCTACTACGGACATGATGAAGCTCACCCAGGGTCCTAATGAGGAAAGCGCCTGCTTCTGGCGCCGTCTCAAGCAGACGGCACTGGATGCGGATCTGGAAGTTGGACCTGATGCTCCAACTGAAGGGGTAAAGGTGACCGCGACGCACATTCTGTTGCGGGCCAAATTTTTGGAAGGCATCAATATTAAAATTCGGGAAAGGCTAGTTCTGGCCCGACCCGAATATAATGAGATGTCTATCCCTGCTATCCTTTCCACTCTTGCGGCAATAGAGAGGGAAATGGATAGAAGAAAACAAGACAAGGCCAAAGTTCTTATGTCCCAGACCCCACACGAAAAACCAAGGGATCTGGGTCACAGGAAGGATAGGCCCCCACCCAGGTGCTTCCAGTGCCACCAAACGGGGCACATGAGGAGGAGCTGTCCCCAATTACCTAAAGGTCGGTGGCAGTTCATTCCTGATGAGTCCTCCGCCCCTATGACCACCATGGTAAGTAACTCCTATGAATTCTCATAGGAAGTTGACAAATCGGTGTCGGCCCAGATCCATCTTTTTCTAGAGGAATTAAAATATCCCCTCCCTTGCCTCACTGACACCGGTGCAGCAAGAACGGTCCTGCGAAAACAGGACATCCAAGGCAAGGTACCCCTCACAGGGGAAAGCCCTCCTAACCCCTACTAACCTCACTATCAAACGATGCACTATTCTTAACCCAGCTTCTCTTCTTCCTGTGTCGGAAGATGAGAAGGGGGGGGAGGACAGCAATGACAGTGCTGAATTTTGCAACACGACTAACAATACTAACACCTCTTCTGCTAACATGTCTTCTTTGTCCACTACTAATCTCTCTTCCAAAGGACACGACTGCATTTCTTTGGTGGAACTGGAGTCAGCGGCGACACACCCCATATCACCCCGAGAGTAGCGGTAAGGTTGAACGTCTTCCGATACCCAAAAACCTTGGCCTGAGTGTCTCCCCATTGCCCCCTATTCCATCCGGAATGCCCCTCGGCAACCACATGGGCTGTCACCCTACGAGGTGTTGTTTGGGGGACCTCCCAAAACAGGGTTGTACTTTCCTCAACAGTTGTTGTCTTTGCATTCACAGCTTACAGGTTATGTGCAATCTCTGCAACGGGAGCTGCAGAAGATACACCATCGGGTTCGCGAATCGCTCCCCGATCCAAATACAATAACAGGTGTTCTTTCTATTGAGCCAGGTGATTGGGTCGTCCTAAAGAAACATCAAAGAACCGGACTCGAGCCACGGTTCACCGGACCATACCAAGTCCAGCTGACGACACCTACCTCACTCAAGCTCGAGGGACGAGACAACTGGGTGCACGCAAGCCACTGCAAGAAGCTTCTCAGCTACACCAGAGAATGAGGGGTGTCATTTTCCTTTTTCTTTTTGTTTGTATGTCATACATGTGTGTGAACGGAGGAAAAGACGGCAGATACCCCAACCTTTTATTTAAAATGCACCTGCGTTTAGCCAGAACCGCCAACAAAACCAGCTGTTGGGTATGCTCAAAGCCCCCACCCAGTCATCACATGTCCGCAATGGCCGCTGTTCATGCCCTATATGACATCCGCGTCGGCATGAAAAAGCAAGGGACCCCTGGTCAGCCCCCACGTAGACATTTATCGGTAGAACTTAATGACACATTTTTAGCAGGTAACATCAGTTTCAGCACCAATATTAGCTCTAGCTCCTGTAGGGCCCTCGTCAGTCCATTATGGGTAACTGGGCAGCTAGGCAGCCCTCAGGTGTGCTTTAACATCAGCTTTGGCACAGGTAACAAGTTTGTTGGGACTACCACCTGCGAGGGAGGTATAACTGTCAATCTGACTAACCAGACTTCCTTTCTGAGTAACCACACTGACCGACCAGACCACGTGTGTTGGAAGGACGGATGTGATGTGCAGACTGAGGGAGCAATCCCCCAGTCTGTGCAACTGTTGCTCAGTGCCAGAGGCCGAACGAGGAACTCCTCCTGCTCTGCTCTGACAGGTCCATACTATTTTCTGTGTGGTTCGGCAGCCTATAGAACATTTCCCCAGAACGCGAAAGGTTCGTGTGCCCTCATAAAGCTAGTCCCCGCATCCTATGTAGTGATGGATCATGAAGAGTTGATGGTCCACAAGAAGGTAAGGATGGCAGGGAGAGTTCGCAGGGAACTGTTCTCTGAGGGCGACCAGGCATGGGCTTGGTTCCCCTCATGGACAGGATGGGGAATAGAACTTATGAAGCGCCTGAACAATTTTTCTGTCATCGTGGATAGTATGTTTAACGAGACCGTAGAGGCTGTCAGAGAAATTGCCCAAGAACAACGGCAGATGGGAATTTTAGTGCTTCAGGAGAAGATGGCCCTCGATTATCTTTTAGCCGCCAAAGGGGGGTTCTGTGAGTTCATCGGAGAGGATTGTTGTACTTGGATAGAAGACACCGATGACAAGGTCCAGGCCCATATGGACAAAGTTAGTGAACTACAGGGAAAAGCTAGAGCTATAGCTAGTGAGGGTTGGAATCCGTTCAAGGGTTTGGGAGGATTGGGAGATTTCCTGTTCTCCATCGGATCTTGGTTGAAGGAAGTGGGAGTGTATATCCTGATGCTTCTCTTTTTCATCTGCCTTTTATATGCCGCGGTGAGATGTTCCTGTTGCCTCATCGACCGTGTAAGCCAAGCTCGGGCAGACGACCACATCTCCATGCCCGCTCCTGGGATCCCACTCCAACCACTGATCGGAGGAAGACCTCACCAACCATCCACCTTCTCTACAGATTACGTCCTGGCTTCCCTCTAATTTATCTCTCTGAAGACCACATTCTCCAAGACCTTCAAGCAAGCTTCAAGCCTCATCATTGTTTGTGTCTGCGATTTGGAAAACTGTCTGGGTCGAGACCAGCCTTGTGTGGCCCCGTCTGCAGGGGCAATTTGAGAATCTATTGCTGGATCTCCCCAGACCACCGTGGGATCACAAGCTTTATTCATACCACAAGTCTGTTTGTGGTTTTTGCAAGAGCCTTCCTGTAGTGAAGGTTCCAACGCTCTTGAGGATCATCGCTTCAATCAAGCCTGTTTGCGTCGAGTCTGCGTCGGGTCTTGTTGTTTCAGGTACCCCGTGGAGCTTTATTCTCAGGGACAACTACAGGAACTCTTTGAAGTTTGAGACTACACCCATCAAGCTGAAGAAGATCAAGAAGGGACACGAGGAGAATATGATAAAACAGGAGGGAATGTCATGGAAATTTTGTATTGTTGGTCGAACTTTAAATGTGTCATATATTCGTGTTATTCATATGTCTCTCGTGTGGCTTAATTAAAGCTCTGAAGGCTGCAATTGGGCCATGCGCATGTACAATGTATGTATTACAGTACTCGGCTTGGTAATGGATGAGATGGCAGATCTGCGCTTATAGACCGGCGTGTATACCACCACGGCATTCCATGCGAATGCTGCTGTCAGTAGACCGTGGGCCTGTATCCACATATCAGCAGCATGGTACCACGTGGGCTTCATAACGCAATGCGCAAGCGGTGTGAACTCCACGTGTAGGCTTATGCATATCTTACAACCCATTACCAACTTGAAACTGTATCTTGGATGGATGTGTTTTAATAAAGATCGTATCGGGCCCATCCAGGTACAGACTGATATTTTTAGGGAGTGCTTGTGCAGAGAATTTTACATACCAATAGAAGCTAGTAGGACAGGAAATATGACCTCAGATGGCTCATAGGGGGGAAGGGGAGGAAGTCTGCTGACCTCAGAAGACTCATGGGGGAGGACCAGTGATAGATAATAGGAAAGGCTATGCTCCAATTGGAATGTACATCCTCTGTATAGGCAATCCCCATTGTATTGTTCGGTGGGAGGGATTGACTTTATTCATGTGGGGGGCATGTGTGTATTCTTAATAAAAACAGAGAGCTGAGCCTAAAGCCGGCCCTTATGTGAGTTGCAACCAGCCTTAGAGTGTCGTGTGATCATTCTAGGGTAACGGAGCTCCAATCACCCACAAATTCAACAGAACCAAAGTATTTGGATGGGCAGGAATCGTGTAGTTTGGCTGCAGTCGTGGTAAGCGAGATTCGCACAGCTTTATGGGGGATTTCTGCGCATCCAACTGCGAGTACTCACGGTAAGGAGAAATTCGTTAAAGCGAATTTCCAAGACAATGGGTCATTTATTGCTTTTTTGTGCCCTGAAATTAACTTAAGTGTATTTTTTACTGAAATTTGGCATTTCCTAGACTTTGTGATAATATTTTGTGATATAAAAAATTGGAACTGCCACTATTTTGTTCTCTAAAGTCTCTACTTGCAGAAAATCGATATTTTGGGGGTTTTGTGTCATCTTCAGGATAAAATAATTTTTTAAATGTGCAAAAAAGGCTCTGGGAGTGAAAGGGAGAAAGCAATCGGTTCTCATTACACTGCAAGGTCTCTCCCCTCCCTGCTAGTCCCCGGGTTCAGTGCTGGAGAGAGGCGGGGGAGGGGAGGAGGAGATAAACAGCGCAATGTTACACATATTACACATTTAAGTTGCTATAAAGCCCCTTTCATTTTTTAAAGCCGAAAACATTCCTAAAGGAGCCTCAGATTTATATACATTTGTTGTAAATAGTTAATAACATCTTATTACCTCCTCTGCTGCCACTTCCACCAACGTCTCCTCTGTACTTCTTCCCGCCTCACCTCTCATCTGGAACTTCCTGTCTGTGCTTGACATCACTTCCTGTCTGTACCTGACATCACTTTCTGCCTGTGTCTGACATCACTTCCTGTCTGTGCCTGACATCACTTCCTGTCTGTACCTGACATCACTTCCTGCCTGTGTCTGACATCACTTCCTGCCTGTGTCTGACATCACTTCCTGTCTGTACCTGACATCACTTCCTGTCTGCATTCCATAGAGACTTCCTGTCTGGGTAGAAATGAGATCCCCACCTTGTGGAGTTCAGAGGAACTGCAGCCCCGAGATCCATCCCATAATCCCCCTTCCTGTATAATATGTACCTTACAGGGATACTACGGGAGATGAAACATTACTGAATAAAGGAAGAAGAAATAAATGTAACTCTTATGTAACCAACTGTTCAACAAACATCTCTTATTACATATAGAAAAGTCTTACAAACACAGAACACAAAATACAAATGTATAGCTAATGAGAGCGATCCCGCCAAACCTGATCCTTCTGGGGGGGACAATGCAAAAATATATATCAATCCACTCATAATGACATCATCTTCTGGGAGTGTCTGCACATCCATCCATTTCATACACATTTCATTGTCTCAGCAGATCTCCTGCAGTCTATTAGTGCCCATTTCCCTCTCTATGTCTCAGCACCCATTTCCCTCTCTATGTCTCGGCGGATCTCCTGCAGCCTATTAGCACCCATTTCCCTCTCTATGTCTCGGCGGATCTCCTGCAGACTATTAGCTCCCATTTCCCTCTCTATATCTCAGCAGATCTCCTGCAGCCTATTAGCACCCATTTCCCTCTCTATGTCTAGGCAGATCTCCTGCAGCCTATTAGCACCCATTTCCCTCTCTATGTCTCGGCAGATCTCCTGCAGCCTATTAGCACCCATTTCCCTCTCTATGTCTCAGCAGATCTCCTGCAGCCTATTAGCACCCATTTCCCTCTCTATGTCTCAGCAGATCTCCTGCAGCCTATTAGCTCCCATTTCCCTTTCTATGTCTCAGCAGATCTCCTGCAGCCTATTAGCACCCATTTCCCTATCTATATCACACATTACAACAAGCAGTCACAAAGGTAAATGTAAAATAAAAGCAGAGAGGGAGAGAAGGCTGATAAAGCAGCTCATCGATGAGAGGTACATAAGAACATACAATGTCAATACAAAACAGTGACATGGCCATCAATCACAAACGATCGGAGCAGACAGATCGGTGTCATAGGTGTCCCGTGGGTCCTGAACTGCCTCCAGCGCAGGGACAGTAGCAGGGTGTAAAGCAGGTAGGTACTCCAACTTTCTCATTTCTGCTCTGACCTTCATCAGTGCCGGTAACATGGGGGACATAGAAGACAGCCAATGCATGGGAATGGTTCTCCTGGCTGCCCTCATGTAGGTGGAAAGTTTCCTCGCACATTTAGAGAGACCCGAAAAGGTAGACCCAACAGAAAGTAAATGGGCTCAAAAGGGACAGGAGCCCGCAGAAGTAACCACAATGGGGTAAGGACCTCTAGCCTCAGTGGAGAGACAGGGTGACATTTCTCAAATAGGTAAGGGGCGGGGATGATGTCCCTGGCTGGCCCCGCCCCTAACCTATATAAGAACTGTCAGCTAGCCTCTTCTTCACAAGGCTGGAAGCCTCGGACGGGAGCCGAACTTTTTTTTTTCTTTTTTCGGGTCGCCGCCGCCGCCATGATTGACGTTGGATCTACTTCGGGGGACATTGTTTTAATAAAGAACTTGTCAAAGACCCTGTACTGTGTTTTTTTTACACTACACTTTTTTTTTTTGTGAAGGAGTAGCGGGACCATGTACCGCAGACTCATTCACGTGGGGGGGGGCCGGGATCTAGGTGCCCCCTTGTTAAAGGGGGCTTCCAGATTCTGATAAGCCCCCCACCTGCAGACCCCCACAACCACCGGCCAGGGTTGTGGGGAAGAGCCCCAAAGCACCCCCTCATGTTGAGGGCATGTGGCCTGGTATGGTTCAGGAGGGGGGGCGCTAGCTCGCCCCCCCCCTTTCCTGACCTGCCGGGCTGCATACTCGGATAAGGGTCTGGTATGGATATTGAGGGGGACCCACACTGTTTTTTTTTTTTAATTTCAGCGTGGAGTTCCCCCTTAATATCCATACCAGATCCGAAGGGCTTGGTACAGATGGGAGGGGGGACCCCCGAAGGGCTTGGTACAGATGGGAGGGGGGACCCCCGAAGGGCTTGGTACAGATGGGAGGGGGGACCCCACGCTGTTTTTTTCATTATTTCTGCAATAAAGGAAATTATTTTACATTCAGCTGCAAGTGGGGAACCCCGCTGACAGCTGAAACATTAACACATGGCTGTCGCTCCTACAATCCCACATGATATGTTATCACCTCATGCAGCATTTTAGTAGTGAAAACCAATGCAGCGCTCATGTTTCAGATGTCGGCGGAGTTCCCCACTGACAGTTGATGTAAAAGTATTGCAGGGAATTATAGACAATTTTTTAAAAACCCGGCATTGGGTCCCCCCTCTCATCCTTACCAAGCCCTTCGGGTCTCATATGGATGTTAAGGGGTAACTCCACGCCGAAATTAAAGAAAAAACAGCATGGGGTACCCCCCAAAATCCATAACACATACTTATCCGAGCATGCAGCCCGGCAGGTCAGGAAAGGGGGGGGGACGAGCGGGCGCCTCCCCCCCTCCTGAACCATACCAGGCCACATGCCCATACCAAATTATTCAAACATTTGTAAACAGACCAATGAACTGAAATGGTTTGGCATTTGTACCCCAAATATGACGTTCCCTGAGGCGTTGGTACACCGAGGTACGCCTGTATTAGTATTGCAATCCTTTGTATTGGGATACATACAACCAACATACATGTGAATTGGCAACATAGCACAACATTTGTGTCACATTGGAGATATCTGGTAGTTACACTGACCTTGCCCAGGGATTTAGGATTGATTCACACCACAGAAATACAGGCAGGATTAGTGTTCAACAGCTCTGTGGATTAGTGGTTAGCACTGCTGCCTCACAACGCTAGGGTTGTCAGTTTGAATCCCAACCATGGCAATGAATTTGCATGATCTCCGTGTGACTACCCTAACATACATGTGCTGGTGGCAGCATCTCTGCTTTCTGTCTAAATGATCCCTAGAATGTGAATTAGAATGAGGCCTTGTCTGTTCAAACACCTTCAAAGCTGCAGCTTATGTGAATGTCATACAATGGGATGAGATAAGGGCCTGGACCACTAATAGATTTGATAATGATGGTTTATGCTCCACCCCCTTTTGTGAAGGATTTGTCAAGCAAAGAGCTGAGAGAGAGAGAGAGAGAGAGAGAGAGAGAGAAGAGCAAGCCAGTGAGACAAAGAAGAGTGAGCGAGAGATACATACAGAAGGGTGAGTGAGAGAGAAGAGTGAGCGAGAGATACATACTGAAGAGTGATAAAGAGAGACATACAGAAGAGTGAGTGAGAGAGAAGAGCGAGCCAGTGAGACAAAGAACAGTGAGCGAGAGATACATACAGAAGGGTGAGTGAGAGAGAAGAGCAAGCCAGTGAGACGAAGAAGAGTGAGCGAGAGATACATACTGAAGAGTGATAAAGAGAGACATACAGAAGAGTGAGCGAGAGAGAAGAGCGAGCCAGTGAGACAAAGAAGAGTGAGCGAGAGATACATACAGAAAAGTGAGTGAGAGAGAAGAGCAAGCAAGGGAGATAAAGAAGAGTGAGCGAGAGATACATACAGAAGAGTAAGAGAGAAGAGCGAGCCAGTGAGACAAAGAAGAGTGAGCGAGAGATACATACTGAAGAGTGATAGAGAGAGAGAAAAGGCTTGCGTGGGGAATCCCCACGTCAAAATTGTTACAAATACTCGCGTGGAATTTCCCCCAAATGCATAGCAGACCCTTATCCCAGCAGGCAGGTACCGCACGCCTTCAAAGATTTATTTCCTTTGTTGATTTTCCTGCTTCGCTCACACTATATGCAATTGAAAATTGCGCTAAAAGGTTGCCAATTTTACCATTTTCTAGAAAATTTCAAACTAGTTGTGATTGCAATTGTGTGTAGCATTGTGATTTCTATTGCAGTCTAGATGTGAAATTGCTACTAAATGGCCCCTTTGAAATCGTAAGTTCAACAAACAAATGGCGTACGTTACTCCCCTCACATTCACATTCATTATATCCAATATCAGGTATGATGTCAATGCACAAATCGCACCTGAAATTGCACACCCTGGATGTGACTTGTCATGTGATTGACATGGCCAGCAGCTTGCCCTTTGCATGGCAAATTGCACCCAATGTTACTGGGGGCCAACACCACTGTCACATCTAATCCGATGCGGCAATTGCCCAACTTACAGTGAAGTTGCACGAGTTCACAATCCAATTGGATGTGAACAGAGCCTACAGTGGCCAATAGGGTGCGACTTGCAAGTCTACGATTTGCAAGTCGCCTGTCATGCCAATTGCATGGCAATCGCAAACAATGTTACTGGGGGCCACCCGGTCACATTAAAGCAGATTTCTAAGTGGTGTTATTTACATGACGGTCACATCATGTGACTTACAGTGAAGTCACATGATTTCAAAGTCGGGGTACATGGTGATTTCCAGTGCAATTTGCAAGACATCTGACACCGATCTCTCAGCAAATTGCATGAAAAGTAGTGTATTCATTACTCTGTTATTACTTGCGGCTCCGACCAAGTTTGAACCACAACAATATGAACGCTCCAATATGCACATTGAGTGGGACTTGGCATGTGATTTGCACAACATGCAAGCTGTAAATCGTCTGCAAAGTCGCACCCTATTGTCTGCTATTAGAGCGACCACATGGGTGCGTTTCAAACACTGATTTCTATAGTTGTACATGTTCTACTTTAGTGGCAATTTGCATAGAGATCTGTGTCAGATGTCTTGAAAATTGCATTGAAATGGTCAACTTTACTGTAAGTCGCATGATTTGTAAATCAGCTTTGCCCAGAGTGTAATGTTTGGTGATGTTTGATTTCTGGAGTGTTTTGCCAATTGATGGGAAATTCACCATACTAGTCAAATCGATTTGTCATTTTCAGTATTGCATACAAGATGTGGTCATGTGACTGTCTTAACTCATGCGAGAATCTGGAGGGAATTGTGACCATAGTAGCAATAAAGGTTCCAATTGGGGTTCCCTTTCACATCCCTGCTCAATGTTCTGTTGTATGCTGCACACGTACATTTCACTGTATATTTCTTTCCGACTCTGATTTGTGGGGCCTGTATACCAAGGGTTAATGCAGGTGGGAAGGGTATTCATCAGGTGCAAACACTTTCTCTGACAGTGGTGGGTGTGGCCTTCATTGGGGGTGGGGCCTGTATACCAAGGGTTAATGCAGGTGGGAAGGGTATTCATCAGGTGCAAACACTTTCTCTGACAGTGGTGGGTGTGGCCTTCATTGGGGGTGGGGCCTGTATACCAAGGGTTACCACAGGTGGGAAGGGTATTCATCAGGTGCAAACACTTTCTCTGACAGTGGTGGGTGTGGCCTTCATTGGGGGTGGGGCCTGTATATCAAGGGTTAACGCAGGTGGGAGGAGGATTATTCAGGTGCAAACACTTTCTCTGACAGTGGTGGGTGTGGCTTAATTGGGGGTGGGGCCTGTATACCAAGAGTTAACGCAGGTGGGAGGAGGATTATTCAGGTGCAAACACTTTCTCTGACAGTGGTGGGTGTGGCTTCATTGGGGGTGGGGCCTGTATACCAAGAGTTACCGCAGGTGGGAAGAGGATTCATCAGGTGCAAACACTTTCTCTGACAGTGGTGGGTGTGGCTTCATTGGGGGTGGGGCCTTGTTTGGCGTGCTCCAAATGCACCCTAGCTTATATAAAGACGTGCAGTAGGGAGTGATTTGGCCTGTTACGAGGCCGGGGGGTTTGTGACTAAGTCCTTGCATGGTGTGGTTTGGGGGGAAGAAGAGATTTTGTGCTGAATTGCCCCAGACACCACTCAGGCTGTGTTTGGGGGGGGGAAGAGATTTTGTGCTGAATTGCCCCAGACACCACTCAGGCTGTGTTTGGGGGGGAGAGATTTTGTGCTGAATTGCCCCAGACACCACTCAGGCTGTGTTTGGGGGGGGAAGAGATTTTGTGCTGAATTGCCCCAGACACCACTCAGGCTGTGTTTGGGGAGGAAGAGATTTTGTGCTGAATTGCCCCAGACACCACTCAGGCTGTGTTTGGGGGGGGGAAGAGATTTTGTGCTGAATTGCCCCAGACACCACTCAGGCTGTGTTTGGAAGTGGGCTGGAAATGTTGGCATTTTTTTGGCCTTGTAAAGTGTGTTATTGTACAATGATTGTGGTTTTTCTCTTTGCATTGAAAGCCTCACACATGTCAATCGTTTTTTTTTAAATATTTTCTGGTTTTAATTTTGCTTGCTTATTTAGACTCCAATGCATTTTTCTGACAACCCTGCTGAGAAATGTACGTGCCGGGGATTTGTAGAGGTGGGAGGGGTTCATTTTTTTCCCATCTGTCTTGTTCTATTGATATTTTGATCTGTAGCCTGTTTTGTGAATAGATATTCATACTAAGTGATTGTGTATGTAAATGTTGCTTGATTCATCTTGCCCTTTGTTTCCTGCTATAACCGCTGAAAGCACAGTTCATTAGAAGCATCTTTAGATTGTAAGCTCTTATGAGCAGCAGCGTTTTAGTTTAGCAACATCAATCCTGCAATGTTTTTGGGTGACACACAAAGAAATTGACTGTATCTACTTGTTGCTGTTGTCCAAATAAATGAAGATTTCTTTGATCAATTAAATGCTTGAACATTTTTTTTTTTTGGTGGTCATTTCATGTTCAATATATTAACATCGCTAACATTTACATTGTATACCTCTATAAGCTGCTGAAATGTAGCGTGTAACAGCGCACATATGTAAGTATGTCCCAACTGATCATTTAAAAACAAACCCTATTGCACCCCAAGATCATGTTAGGTACCAATGAATAGGACGTGTTCAATGTGCAGTGCGCTATTGGTGGTCTCAAATTCCAGTAACTGTCATAAACTAGGACCCGCTGTATGCTGATTTTGGGCCTTTGGCAACAAATATCTAATATCCAATGATAACTAACAAATGGAATGAAAAACATAAATTTGTGAAAGCTAATATGCAGCATATGCACATAGAAATAGGCGATCGCGCACAAATAAAACGCTAAAAGCGGCAGTCAGCAAGGCGCACGAGCAGCTGTCTTTCCGGAAATGCGTCATCACGTGCGCACGCACCCGGAAGTGGTTGTGGATGAGAGTGGTTGGAGGTTTGTGGTGTTGTAATCTGTCTTTTATTTCATTTGCATTTGGACATGGCGAGATCGCAGTTCTCCACCGAGGAGATGATCCTCATTTGCATAGTAAGTGTGGTCATAACAGATGGGTAATTGCAGGTTTGTGGGTGGGGCCTAGCAGAATGTCCCTTAGTACACATGCTACTTCCGGGTTATCTGTACATTGCTCCTGGGTATTGATGGCTCACTGATATCAACCACTTGCCTACCAGGCACTAATATCCCATTCCTTACAAGGCCATATTTCCGCTTTCTGTACTGTCGCACTTTGACAATTGCGCGGTCATGCAACATTGTACCCATATGACATTTTTGTTCTTTTTTTCTCACAAATAGACCTTTCTTTGGGTGGATTTTACTTGCCACTGGGTGGTTTACTTTTTGCTCTTTAAGCAAAAAAAGAGGAAAAATTTACACAAAACAGTTTATTGGTTTCTAGTCTAAAATTTTGCAAACAGGGAATTTTTCACCTTCACTGATGTGCGTTGATGAGGCGGCACTGATAGCACTAATGAGGCGGCACTGATGATGGGTCATGATAGTCAGCACTGATAGGCCGCATTGCTGAACTGCACTGATGGGCACAGGTGGGTGGAACTGGTGGGTGGCACTGCTGGGCACCGATCATCAGTGCCCTAATGATTTGTGCCGACCCCCGCTCTGATCACTGCTGGTTCTCAACAGTACTTTCTCCACATTCTGACAGCGTGAGGAAAGTGTAGTCGAGAACCGGCAAGTGCATTTCCCGGGGATCAGCGTGTCATTGGACATGGCTGATCACATGGTAAAAAGCTGCTGTGATTGGCCTTTTAACACATCACGTGATCAGCTGTGTCCTAAGGACAGGAGAGCGTGTTCTGGGAGGACGTCATATGATGCCCTCCCAGAACTGGCCGGACGCAGTGTAGCCGTCATTCAGCTATCTGCGGTTGAAAACTAGTTAACCAGCTAGATCTTCATTTATAATCTTTGCAGATATGTACATGTATACTGCGTATAATGCATTACAGTGTGCAATGTGTTGGTGTACATGGTATTACAGTCCGCAATGTGTTGGTGTACATGTTATTACAGTGTGCAATGTGTTGGTGTACATGGTATTACAGTCCGCAATGTGTTGGTGTACATGGTATTACAGTGTGCAATGTGTTGGTGTACATGGTATTACAGTCCGCAATGTGTTGGTGTACATGGTATTACAGTGTGCAATGTGTTGGTGTACATGGTATTACAGTGTGCAATGTGTTGGTGTACATGGTATTACAGTGTGCAATGTGTTGGTGTACATGGTATTACAGTGTGCAATGTGTTGGTGTACATGGTATTACAGTCCGCAATGTGTTGGTGTACACGGTATTACAGTGTGCAATGCGTTGGTGTACATGGTATTACAGTGTGCAATGCGTTGGTGTACATGGTATTACAGTGTGCAATGCGTTGGTGTACATGGTATTACAGTGTGCAATGTGTTGGTGTACATGGTATTACAGTGTGCAATGCGTTGGTGTACATGGTATTACAGTGTGCAATGTGTTGGTGTACACGGTATTACAGTGTGCAATGTGTTGGTGTACATGGTATTACAGTGTGCAATGTGTTGGTGTACATGGTATTACAGTGTGCAATGTGTTGGTGTACATGGTATTACAGTGTGCAATGTGTTGGTGTACAGTGTATTACAGTGTGCAATGTGTTGGTGTACATGGTATTACAGTGTGCAATGTGTTGGTGTACACGGTATTACAGTGTGCAATGTGTTGGTGTACATGGTATTACAGTGTGCAATGTGTTGGTGTACATGGTATTACAGTGTGCAATGTGTTGGTGTACATGGTATTACAGAGTGCAATGTGTTGGTGTACATGGTATTACAGTGTACAGTGCATTACAGTCTACAATGTGTTGGTGTACATGGTATTACAGTGTGCAATGTGTTGGGGTACATGGTATTACAGTGTGCAATGTGTTGGTGTACATGGTATTACAGTGTGCAATGTGTTGGTGTACGTGGTATTACAGTGTGCAATGTGTTGGTGTACATGGTATTACAGTGTGCAATGTGTTGGTGTACATGGTATTACAGTGTGCAATGTGTTGGTGTACATGGTATTACAGTGTGCAATGTGTTGGTGTACATGGTATTACAGTGTGCAATGTGTTGGTGTACATGGTATTACAGTGTGCAATGTGTTGGTGTACATGGTATTACAGTATGCAATGTGTTGGTGTACACGGTATTACAGTGTGCAATGTGTTGGTGTACACGGTATTACAGTGTGCAATGTGTTGGTGTACACGGTATTACAGTGTGCAATGTGTTGGTGTACACGGTATTACAGTGTGCAATGTGTTGGTGTACACGGTATTACAGTGTGCAATGTGTTGGTGTACACGGTATTACAGTGTGCAATGTGTTGGTGTACATGGTATTACAGTGTGCAATGTGTTGGTGTACATGGTATTACAGTGTGCAATGTGTTGGTGTACATGGTATTACAGTGTGCAATGTGTTGGTGTACATGGTATTACAGTGTGCAATGTGTTGGTGTACACGGTATTACAGTGTGCAATGTGTTGGTGTACACGGTATTACAGTGTGCAATGTGTTGGTGTACACGGTATTACAGTGTGCAATGTGTTGGTGTACATGGTATTACAGTGTGCAATGTGTTGGTGTACATGGTATTACAGAGTGCAATGTGTTGGTGTACATGGTATTACAGTGTACAGTGCATTACAGTCTACAATGTGTTGGTGTACATGGTATTACAGTGTGCAATGTGTTGGGGTACATGGTATTACAGTGTGCAATGTGTTGGTGTACATGGTATTACAGTGTGCAATGTGTTGGTGTACATGGTATTACAGTGTGCAATGTGTTGGTGTACGTGGTATTACAGTGTGCAATGTGTTGGTGTACATGGTATTACAGTGTGCAATGTGTTGGTGTACATGGTATTACAGTGTGCAATGTGTTGGTGTACATGGTATTACAGTGTGCAATGTGTTGGTGTACATGGTATTACAGTGTGCAATGTGTTGGTGTACATGGTATTACAGTGTGCAATGTGTTGGTGTACATGGTATTACAGTGTGCAATGTGTTGGTGTACAGTGTATTACAGTGTGCAATGTGTTGGTGTACATGGTATTACAGTGTGCAATGTGTTGGTGTACACGGTATTACAGTGTGCAATGTGTTGGTGTACATGGTATTACAGTGTGCAATGTGTTGGTGTACATGGTATTACAGTGTGCAATGTGTTGGTGTACATGGTATTACAGAGTGCAATGTGTTGGTGTACATGGTATTACAGTGTACAGTGCATTACAGTCTACAATGTGTTGGTGTACATGGTATTACAGTGTGCAATGTGTTGGGGTACATGGTATTACAGTGTGCAATGTGTTGGTGTACATGGTATTACAGTGTGCAATGTGTTGGTGTACATGGTATTACAGTGTGCAATGTGTTGGTGTACGTGGTATTACAGTGTGCAATGTGTTGGTGTACATGGTATTACAGTGTGCAATGTGTTGGTGTACATGGTATTACAGTGTGCAATGTGTTGGTGTACATGGTATTACAGTGTGCAATGTGTTGGTGTACATGGTATTACAGTGTGCAATGTGTTGGTGTACATGGTATTACAGTGTGCAATGTGTTGGTGTACATGGTATTACAGTGTGCAATGTGTTGGTGTACACGGTATTACAGTGTGCAATGTGTTGGTGTACATGGTATTACAGTGTGCAATGTGTTGGTGTACACGGTATTACAGTGTGCAATGTGTTGGTGTACATGGTATTACAGTGTGCAATGTGTTGGTGTACATGGTATTACAGTGTGCAATGTGTTGGTGTACATGGTATTACAGTGTGCAATGTGTTGGTGTACATGGTATTACAGTGTGCAATGTGTTGGTGTACACGGTATTACAGTGTGCAATGTGTTGGTGTACACGGTATTACAGTGTGCAATGTGTTGGTGTACACGGTATTACAGTGTGCAATGTGTTGGTGTACATGGTATTACAGTGTGCAATGTGTTGGTGTACATGGTATTACAGAGTGCAATGTGTTGGTGTACATGGTATTACAGTGTACAGTGCATTACAGTCTACAATGTGTTGGTGTACATGGTATTACAGTGTGCAATGTGTTGGGGTACATGGTATTACAGTGTGCAATGTGTTGGTGTACATGGTATTACAGTGTGCAATGTGTTGGTGTACATGGTATTACAGTGTGCAATGTGTTGGTGTACATGGTATTACAGTGTGCAATGTGTTGGTGTACATGGTATTACAGTGTGCAATGTGTTGGTGTACGTGGTATTACAGTGTGCAATGTGTTGGTGTACATGGTATTACAGTGTGCAATGTGTTGGTGTACATGGTATTACAGTGTGCAATGTGTTGGTGTACATGGTATTACAGTGTGCAATGTGTTGGTGTACATGGTATTACAGTGTGCAATGTGTTGGTGTACATGGTATTACAGTGTGCAATGTGTTGGTGTACATGGTATTACAGTATGCAATGTGTTGGTGTACACGGTATTACAGTGTGCAATGTGTTGGTGTACATGGTATTACAGTGTGCAATGTGTTGGTGTACACGGTATTACAGTGTGCAATGTGTTGGTGTACACGGTATTACAGTGTGCAATGTGTTGGTGTACACGGTATTACAGTGTGCAATGTGTTGGTGTACATGGTATTACAGTGTGCAATGTGTTGGTGTACATGGTATTACAGTGTGCAATGTGTTGGTGTACATGGTATTACAGTGTGCAATGTGTTGGTGTACATGGTATTACAGTGTGCAATGTGTTGGTGTACATGGTATTACAGTGTGCAATGTGTTGGTGTACATGGTATTACAGTGTGCAATGTGTTGGTGTACATGGTATTACAGTGTGCAATGTGTTGGTGTACATGGTATTACAGTGTGCAATGTGTTGGTGTACACGGTATTACAGTGTGCAATGTGTTGGTGTACACGGTATTACAGTGTGCAATGTGTTGGTGTACATGGTATTACAGTGTGCACAATAACGCATTTGACATTTTTAGAGTGCAATGCATTAGTATGTAATGCAGGGGTCCTCAAACTACGGCCCGCGGGCCACAAGAGGCCCGCCAAGCACACTCATCCGGCCCGACGGCAGGGGACACCAAGTACAGGGGTGGGCAGGGGGCTGCTGTCTCTTACTTGGCTCCGGTCCCAGTCCCATGACAATCCAGTCCAGGATGCGCTGCTCCTTCACTCCAGCCGCTCCCTCACTCGGTGTTCGCGCTGCCGCTCAGCTCCGCCTCCTTACCGGTGATTGGGCACCAGTACTGTAGCTCAGGAAAGGCACACAGGCGGCCAATCACCGGCGAGGAGGCGGAGCCGAGCGGACCCGCAAAAATCAAGGGAGAGAAAGGCCGGAGTGAAGGAAAGAGGACAGCTGACCTCCCGGTAAGTGTGCCATGCAGATGGTACTTCTGCAACCAGGTATGCTGGCTGTAGCAGCACCATGCTGGAAAAGGGGACACTATTCCTCCCCCCACTGACACCAATGATGGGGCACTATTCCTCCCCCCACTGACACCAATGATGGGGCACTATTCTTCCCACTGACACCAATTGTGGGGCACTATTCCTCCCACTGACACCAATTGTGGGGCACTATTCTTCCCACTGACACCAATGATGGGGCACTATTCCTCCCACTGACACCAATGATGGGGCACTATTCCTCCCACTGATACCAACGATGGGGCACTATTCCTCCCACTGACACCAATGATGGGGCACTATTCCTCCCACTGACACCAATGATGGGGCACTATTCCTCCCACTGATACCAATTGTGGGGCACTATTCTTCCCACTGACACCAATTGTGGGGCACTATTCCTCCCACTGACACCAATGATGGGGCACTATTCCTCCCACTGACACCAATGATGGGGCACTATTCCTCCCACTGACACCAATGATGGGGCACTATTCCTCCCACTGACACCAATGATGGGGCACTATTCTTCCCACTGACACCAATTGTGGGGCACTATTCCTCCCACTGACACCAATTATGGGGCACTATTCCTCCCACTGATACCAACGATGGGGCACTATTCCTCCCACTGACACCAATGATGGGGCACTATTCCTCCCACTGACACCAATGATGGGGCACTATTCCTCCCACTGACACCAATGATGGGGCACTATTCCTCCCACTGACACCAATGATGGGGCACTATTCCCCCCACTGACACCAATGATGGGGCACTATTCCTCCCACTGACACCAATGATGGGGCACTATTTGGCTCCATAAGACACACTTGGGGGGAAATGTCTATGCGTCTTATAGAGTGGCCGGCCCAGTATTCCCACCGCCGTTGTATGTCTGCAGTCTCTGAACAAATGCGGACACAGTACAGGAGATGACCATAGTTTTGTTTTTAAACTCTAGTCCGGCCCTCAACGGGCTGAGGGACAGTGAACTGGCCCCCTGTTTAAAACGTTTGAGGCCCCCTGGTGTAATGCCTTGGACAGTACACTGCATTTGCAATATTGGTGTGTGGTTATTAAGCACAGATCTGATTCTAGTTTTCAGGGAGAAGTCTTTTCTGTCCCCCTGTTGATGAGGTGGAGGAAATTTTTTTTCCCAAGGAGAAGAGAGGAGATTTGTTTTCAAGGAGATCTGTATAGATTTCCAGAGATCTGTGTAGATGGTTGAGGGGCTGCATGTGATCTCCGGAGATAACTGGGATTATTGATCACCTGAATTAAACCAGTGAAAGAAAAGATTGAATGAAAATAATCTGCAGTGACCACTGTGCTTTGGTAAAGCCATAATTGGCACATTCTGGTGTCACACAGATGCGATGTGAAATTTGCAGTGTTTTCTGTGCAAGCGCTGCACGGCATCACAACCGCAACCCCTTCATGCCACCTGCTGCGGCTTTCTAGGTGAAGTTACCAACACACCAAAATTGGTCCACAAAGCGTATTGCGATTTGCCAAATTGGATGGCATGCCTATTCACACCCATGTGCATACCCTGAAAAAGGGTCCTGCACCTTTTTGGCCCGGATGCGGTGCAATTTGAGCCTTGCAAAATGTATGTCTCAAATTGCAACACACACAAATTGCATGTGATTTGCCCAGGAGTGCGGTGTTAGACCACAATGCATGTATGTGAAGCCACAATAAAAATGTGTATTTTGTCTACTTTTACTTGGCATGTTAACATTATGGAAGTGCATTTTTCTTCTGTTTAACATGCTATAGACATGGAACATGCATTTGGATGGAGTGTTTTTGTATGTGCATTTGGGAAGTATTCTAAACACACATTGACCCTAGGGCCACACCATATTTTAAGCCGCGTTTGTCAGAAATGCTGTACAGGACATTTAAAGTGGATTTACACTCAACCTATCAAAAAATAACAGTCATCAGCTACAAAAACTGTAGCTGCTGACTTTTAAAAAGCAGGGAGGACACCTTCCGTTTCCAAACATCTAGGCGATCGTACCAGAAGTGGGAGAGTGTGCCTGTCAAATTTGGGGACCCACTCCCCAAGGGTGCCAATCCTTAAGGGGGAACGGGGAGCAGTCCTTAAAGCAGAACTTCCCCTTTTGGATGGAGCTCCGCTTTAAGATGATTTCCTATGTTTACACATGTGCATTTTCACATGGCTTGATTTTTTGGAAAAGGTCAGAGCCTTTCTGGAACTCCAAAAGTGTTATGTTTTTGTCAAAATACTTAAATGGAAACACTGCAGACAAGAACGTATTTCATGTTGTCTGCGTTTTGCTGTTTTAAATCTGCCGAGCAACAAAAATGAAAACAATAAGGCAGAAAAAAAGACATCAAAAACTTGTGTCAAAAAACAAGTGCTAAAACAACGCCAAACACAATGCAGAGATGGATACAACACAACCTGTGTTGCCTTAGGCACTTGAGTGCACACTTGGCCACAGGTGATTTTACAAGGCGTTTTTTTGGGTCAAAGAATGTGTCTTTGCATTTGTGGAAAGTGTATTTTGGTTGTAATTTTTGGTGTTATTTTTTACGCATACTTTGGCAAACTGCACATCTGCATTCAACTTTGTGGTGAAAATTAACCAAATAATGTCCCAGCCAAAATGACATGCATTTGGCATGTGTTGCCAGAACACACACAAAAATGCTGATACAAAAGATTCCAAAATACAGGCTCAAACAAGACAAACATGCACATCCAAATTTCAACCCACATTTTACAAACATATCTGATGACCAAAAAGCTCCAAAAATGTTGATTACAAAATACACCACAATGAACAATAAAATGTCCAACAAAGCAAAAATTGAACTTTTGTGCCCATGGAGTGTTGTGTTTTCTTTCAATGCTCATTTAGGTGCGTGCCTAGCATATTTGGTAAATGCTAAAATGTGCAGCAAAATGCATGTTTGCTAACAGCACTTGGGGTGCCATTAACAATGAATGGCACCCAAAAGCACAACGCATATTTAAAGACCATTGAGCACAATTTAGAAGTGCAGCAACAATTTTGCAATTCTGCCCACAATTATGCATTGCTCAGGTGAGAATGCATTGAAAATAACAATACAATACAATTATACTGTATGTATGTATGTATGTGTATACACACACACATGTAGATATAGTTCATGTTTTAGCTTTCCTTTTGGGACAATTATCCCCTGCTTTGTGTGGGATATTTGGTATGTTTGATTACACAAACCTCTCACATTTAAATTCTTGACCTTTTTTTGTCATCCACAGATTATGCTGTTACGCAAGTATGACCGTGGCTGCTCGAATTTTGCCAAGCAGACCATCGTGCGCCACATCAAACATCGGCTGTGGCAGAGATTCCATTATCGCACTACTGTGCTACAAATTCAGCACAGCTGGAGCGATGTTAAGCGGCGCAACCCGCAATTTTTTAAAAAAGTGGCCCGCAGAATCTCTGGTAAGTCAAGTTGTTATTAAAAACTTTACTTTCATTTTTGTATTGTGAAAAATGTTTTGATACATTCATTCTGAATTTGTTTGGCAATAATGTTGTCTTTGTTGACTTGTTCTAGCCACAGCTGATGGGTGCCAGGCGGTGGTCTGCTTGGCAAAAAAGCCTCACAGGAGGACAGCCACCGTCCTCTTCTGCCAACCACAGGCGGGGCATCCCCTGCAGAGACTCCGCATTGTGGAAGGTAAGCACAAGCTCTGGAAGCTTGGACCTCATGACCTTGCCACTGTTGCCATCTCCACACTGATCTCCAGTGACTGTCAATTGTACATTCATGCCACACACATTGCTTGTAAATGACATGATAACTGACGGAAGCGTAGGCAGGACAGAACACACACGGAGGATGCTAAACACACCAAGTTTTATTGTTATATGGAAAGCACTCAATCAGGGTAGGAATTTAGCATCCGGGGACCCAAAAAGGGGGAGGAGAGGGGAGTAGCTCAAAACAATTGTAATTCAGCCCATGATAGGGCAATTTGTGTAGCGATGGGCCAAGCAACTATTAATCCAAGCAGGCAGCTCCGGCAAAAGTAATAGGGAGGTTCAATAGGGCAATCCAGGCAAAAAATGTATGAGAGTTCCATGGGACAGTCCAGGCAGGGGAAATTCAGGGGATCCAGGAGGGGGGGTGTTCAGACAGGAGGATTGGGGCACTCACGGTTTAGGCAGGAGTATCCTTGGGCACACAGCAGGTAGCAAGCAGGAGTACCCTCGCACACAATGGATAGCAAGTGCCTCTAGCCCCCCAGGTATCAGCAGAGTACTCAGCGGGTTCTTGGAGCTGGGGAGGTATGGCCTCAGCTCAGACCTTACAACAGCTGCTCATGGCAACGTACAGGGGACCAACAGTGGACTAGGTCCTGCTCGAGTCTTCTTAAGCCAGAGCAGGATGCTTCCCAGTTGCCCTGGCAATGGCCGGCCCAGCAACAAGGCACGCCCCGCTCACTCGGGCCATGCTCAGGGAGCATGACCATTGTCTCCAGCGGGCGCAGATCGCGGGAAGCCTCGTGCCCGTGCTGTTCCCACCGGGGAACATGCAGGGACAACACGGCGGCCTGTGCTGTGCGGGCCCAGCGGGGTGGCCGACTCCTTGGCAACTTTTCTGAGGAGAGGTGCTACCCGCACCACAGGGGGTGTTTCCTCCCATCCTGAACAGCCTTTGATGTAGGCTTGTGCAGGACCATAGGAATCTGCAAGGGGGAAGGGAGGGGGGATGATGAAAGGAGAGCGAGGGGGGAGGAAGGGACAGCAGGCTGGAGGGGGGGGGACTGTGCCAAGAACCATTTGTTAATCACTAATAGAGCTGTGTTTGGTGTCATGTGATCCCCAATGGCTGTTTGTTTGTGATGCAAGATTTTTGCCTAAAAACATTCTGGCTTAGATGTTCACAAACATATCCCATCAAAATCGCAATCATAACATTTTGTTTTTACACTTGACAGAATTGTACTTTTTTGGACCCATTAAATTACGATATGTGTATGTTATGTATGCTGTTTGAAAGTTGCAGAGTATCCAAATTATGGAATATTTTGGACTAAAATGCAACTCCATGATGTACAGCCAATCTCATTTGGTGAGGCCCCATAAGATGACAGAACATGAGAAATATTCTACAATGCATAGTACGTTATTATTAAAACATTAACACATGAATACAGTATTATAGAGAGGGCACATCTGGGGGGATTTTGGGTTAGTAATCCTGACAATCTTGCCATGTCCTTACATTGGGAATCATTGTAACGGAAATGTTTAACATTGTCTTGACTTGCTTACATTACTGCCATGTGGCCTTTTTGGTGATCTGGTATATATAGTCTGCAGCCAATCATATTGACCAGGGTGCTGTGATTGGTCCAAATACCATGTGATAAGTGTGGTCCAATCCCATTAGGACTTCCAAGAGTTCCTAATATCTAAATTGACATTGTGATCATGTCATTGCATAGCAAATACATGATCAACAAGCTTAACAAATCATCCTCCTACCATGACTTGCTATCTGCTGTAGTGCAGTGGACAAAGTTGTGGAAAATGATGCAGTCTGCCCCAGTGGATGTACATCCAAAGTCAAAACATAACAAATTAGGGACACAAACGCAATTGTGCCTGTATGTGTGGCCTGACACCAGGAAATGGACAGTTGTCATTCAGCCCTGTGGCCCTAGCTTTGGCACACATGTTTATGAGAAATCTTCTGCCATGTTTTTAGGTTAGTAATGTTCCAATTCTGTGTTATTCTTTTTGTAGAACAAGAGAGTGAAGAGGAGGGCCACCGTAAGTGCCTTGAATGTGATTGGCTGTGCTCTGTGTGCATTATGTAACTTTGATATGTGCAATGTGTTTGTTGTGCTCTATCTTGTTGTTTATGTAACACCAGCTATGTTGGAAGAGGGGGATGAAGAGGAGGAGGGCACATCCTCTCAGGCTCACTGTAAGTGCATTGAATGTGCTTGTCTGTTCTCTGTGTTCCTTGTTGTCCTTGGCTCTCTCAAAGGGGTTGTTGTTGTTGTTCTTTCTTGTTTGTGTAGTACCAGCAAGGTTGCCTCCAGTGGAGGAGGAGGAGGAAGCGGCAGCAGCGGCGGCACCACCACCCCGTCTCCACGGTCGCCTGTTCTGCCGGAGACTCCCTCACCTCCAGCTTACTGTAAGTGTCTTGGATGTGCTTGCCTATTCTCTCTGTGCATTATGTAACTTTGATGTCTGCAATGTGTTCTGTTCTATCTTGTTGTTTATGTAGCACCAGCCATGTTGGAAGAGGAAGAGGAGGAGGATACCTCGTCTGAGGCACACTGTGAGTTCATTGAATGTGCTTGTCTGTTCTCTGTGTTCCTTGTTGTCCTTGGCTCTCTCAAAGGGGTTATTATTGTCCTTTCTTGTTTGTGTAGTTCAAGCAAGGTTTTCTCTGGAGGAAGAGGAGGCCCACCAGCCACCTCCAGAATTTGGACTGCTCCAGGAGGCCCCTTCACCTCCAGCTCACTGTAAGTGCCTTGGATGTGCTTGCCTGTTCTCTGTGTTCATTATGTCAATTTGATGTTTGCAATGTGTTGGTTTTGTTCTTTCTTGTTGTTTGTGTAGCTCCAGCCATATTGGAAGAGGGTGAGCTGGAGGAAGAGCAGAGGGAGGAGTGGTCTCCCCCTCAGGTCCACTGTAAGTACCTTCAATGTGTTTGGTGATTTACCTTCTGTACAATCATGCTGACCATAGCTGTAAGCTAATTTGACTGCTTAATATTGGCCGGATTGTAGTTTCTTATCTAAGTTGGCCTTGTTTTTGTTTCCACTACTGCAACTTACCTAGGTGGTTGAAGCATTGGTCCAATACTTCATCTGTCCCCCCTAGGTTGTAAGGGTGGTAACTCTGCTGTGATGGAGCGTAGGCAGGACCAAACACACAGAGCAGATGATAAACACACAAAGCTTTCTTGAATTAGGACAGTCACTCAATTTGGGTATGAAGGTAGCGTCCAAGTTCTCAGGGCAGGGGAAGAGCAGGGATGGCTCCCCAAAAAATTGTAATTTGGCCCCAAGAAGGGCAAACTTAGAGTCTCTGTTAAATTGTAATCCAGGCAGGGAAGGGAAAGGAGGGAGAGTTCACAGCCCTTCCATACAGGGGAGGAAAACAGGGGCACAAACACTCCCAGTTCCGGCAGGGGTTTTCCTGGCTCACAGCGGCCTACAACAGGGGGCGACACTTATCAGCACACAGCAGAGGGTCCACTTCTACAGCACACTGCAACACTTGCAATCCTGGCCTCACAGTATTAGGCAGTGTAGCAGCGGGTACTCCTCCTGAGCCCCGAGTATTAGCAGAGTGTTCAGCGGCTAATAATCCTGGTATCCCCAGAGTATTATGCAGAGTGGCTGCGGGGGTCTCACCTCAGTGCAGACCTCCCAGCAGCTTCGCAGCAGACAAAACACCTGGGAGAATCCTGTGTTGGCTCCCTGTTGCCCTGGCAACATCCAGCCCAGCGCTGCGTTGCCCGGGCAACGAGGCACGCCCTCTTGACACGGGCCTTGCTCTCTTTATCTCCAGCGGGTGCAGGTGCGGGAAGCCTCGCACCCATGCTAAATACCTTTTTGCATCAGCAGTTAGAGCAGTCTTGTGACTTCAGCAGAGCTCGGTTTAAACTTTGAGTATTTTTCTTTCTGCTCTAGGAGGATGTGAATCTTCTGGCCCTCTATGTGAACAGTGCTGATTGGCCCTGTGCTGATCACATGCACCCTCCCCAAACCAACACCCAAAAAGTATAGCAATGCACAGCAAACTGAGCATGTGCATGTGATTACGGATTCAGTCTGTATCAGTTGGTCATTTCAACAAGACGAGGGGCAGAGAAGACAGGATCAAACAGCCTTCTGGTTAGACAGCAAGTATAACAAGGATGCTTTACTGCATATTTACACTGCTTGGACTGTTGTGGGTTTAGTAATACTTTAAGTAATATTGCTTGCTTCCTTACAACACATGCTCAAGCAGTTTTGAGAATACAGCTTCCAATGTGGATCCTAGTGTAGTGGCCAGGCAGTTATTAGCTCAATATGTGTAGGCCTGTACACATCCATACCTTTCGGAGACCACGTTCTGCTCTGTAGCACAGCATGGGATGATAATTGGCAGCAGGTCAGTATTTTGGGGGCCTGAGGAGGATGCCAAGCAGTGGGGTTTTCATGCTGTGAATGCATGAAGGCAAGAAACTTTGGCCTTTTGACTAAATTTCCAATGACCATCCAACACAAGATATGTGCCCCCAAAATACACTAGCAGAGGGGTGGGAGAGCCTATCTCTGAGGAGCTTCTCGGCTATTAGTGTTTGGGAAGTGTTCTGAGTTGTGTGTCTTTGAATATCCAATGGTTAAGGCCTTTCCCTTGTGTCAACCTTTGAAAAGGTTGCAGCTAAGGGCACAGTGGCTGTTAACACCACAACCCCTTACAATATCCGACATAAAGATTGGACTTTGTTCATTTTCATGAGTGCACCCTCTTCTATTTGGACGTTCATGAGCCAGAATTTCACGTTCGACTTTCTTGGACTTCCATGGCTCCCTAGGGTCATACACTATCCAAACTTATCTGGAGTTAGTCTGCACCTTGTACTTCAAGTCTGAGGGAATGTAAGGCTTGGTTTCAACAGTGTGTGTGTTTGTAGTAAACTCTTAAGTTTACAAAGCCTCAAATTATACTGACATGTGGAGCTCTTTTGCTTGTGTTTTTTTCAAGTTAACTGGCACTCAGAAAGGGAGTGGCTGCACTCCAGAGCCCCCAGGAGAGAATAGATGGAGGAGGAGGAGGAGGAAGAGGTGGAGTCTTTGGAGGAGGGTCAACTCTCCTCCAGTTCCCCTGAGCCCCAGGACCCAGGTATGTCCCATTTGTGTGAATGTGATCAACTTTACAATATTTGCTTTTGGACAGTGTCTATGTGTGGGGGTGTCACATGAGGTGTGTTGGGTAAAGGGTGGTAAGCCTGGCACCAGACTTATTTTTGTTTGTGCTTCCCAATCTGCTCCAAGCTACAAATGCCACCTTGCAGTGTGCATGTGTTAACACTCGAGGGGGCATTTGTGTTTTGGCATAGGGGAGGAGAATATTGTATGGACTGAACCCTTTTACAGCTAGACTGTCAAAGACTTAGACCTTGTGACATCTTCCTGGGAAGCTTCAGATCTGCTGCCGACCTGTGACCTTTGCTTTGGGATGATTGAAGTCACTCTATTGTAGACCCCAGAAAGGAAAGTGGGAATGGCTGCAAGGGATGACCAATGAGTGTTTCCACTATTACTGTAGTGTAAGCGTAGCTAAGCTGATGTGTGTGAGCCAATTCCTCTTGTCAAGAGCAAGCCTCTCCAACATTGGAATGCTGGCACCACACCACTGGCAAGGAAGACTGTTCCTTATCATGGCTGTCAGCTGTAACATTTGGGTTACATCCTAAGGTGATCTGAAACATCGTCAATGGACAGCCAGAGAGTATGTCAGCATTGTAGGATATGAGCAGCTTGCTGGAGTGTGGGTGCCAACAAGTGGCCAAATGAATTTGTCCTTAAGCTCTTCTGGTCATCTAGTTTAGTAACCCAAACCGAAAGAGGACTTTGCTATGTTGGTTAGTGCTAGGGCTTACTACCGGGGCCTGTACTATGTGACTGTTTAACATCCATGTGTTTGTCAAATGTCAGGACTCGCATCTTTACGGTGTCTTTTTTTTGTTACTCTTCATGTAGTTGTACTTCCCAATGCCCCACCTGCTATGGGGGAGCTCCAGCCCCCTCTGGATGCAGAGGCAAACATCGAAGAAGGTCAGTTTCTAAACTGTTTACACATATGCACATGTAACGTATGTAGAAGGCTTCAGCTCCCCCTTGGCTAAATTGTTTGGCCTCATCCTGTGTTTCGGATGCCCCCCCAAAGAAATAAAACATTCACACTAAACAACACATCAGGCAGATAGGGGCTTAATCTTCACACTTAGACCTGACAGCTGAGTTGGTCTACATAGGAATACATTAAAGTGTTTTTCTAATTAAGAAAGGACAATAACCAAGAATATGACACAATAGTCAAGCACTAACCTGACACTCCAGTGAGCAAAAACCTGCTTCCCAAGTAACAAGTGTTTGTTCCACTCTGGTCTCTCCGCCATCTTAAAGAATCACTCTAATAGATGCAGCTGACTCATCCAGCTTCCCGGGAGATGGACCGCCTCCCTTCAAGGACACACCTGGTTAATCACACTGCCAGATCTATAGGAATCTCTGGACCTGTGTGGAGGGAGTTGGGCCACTACCCTCCAATAGGCTCACACAGTTTGCTCAGCTCTGTGCTCTGGCTGTGTATAATGTGTGTAGGGCCCCCCTCCCCCTCCCTGCAGCTAATAGAAATCTAGGATAGATGTCTTTGGGAACTCTGTGGAGGAGATAGGTGTGCCAAAGTCATCTGTTGTCTTTACTGATGAGATTGCCCTTTTCACCATTGCCCACAGATATATTTGTAGTCAGTGAGCAAACACTTTAATCTAGGCCTAAGGATTCCAAGCTCACTCCCTGGGCCATGAAATCCTCCCAGGCAAGAAATGTAATCTCTGTGTTCCAATTATGAGTTGACAGCATAGAGTGCTTTCAGGATAATGGACAAAGGTAGACAAGTATTGCATGCTGTTGTTGTTTGTTTTGGAAGCAAGTGTATCCTTTTTTTATTGCAGCTAATACATTTTTTCTGACTTTTTCTACAGTGTTCAACCACCCAGCCATTTGTGGCCTCATGGGCTGGGTATGTGAACGCATTGGGACGCTGGAGCAGGCTTTGGAGGTGGGGCCAGCTGAAAACCAGCCCAATGTACTTCAGACAACAATTTTAATTTTTTTATATTTGTAAATAAAAATAAATGTTATTTATATTGGACAGTGCCCTGTGTTGTGGCCTTCTTCAGCCTTTGCAGGTCGGCAATCTTCTTCATTGCAGTTGGAGCTGATCTGCATGTCCCTAAAGCATTGCAGGACTCTGCTAGCTCCAGCTGCACTGGACAATCTTGCTTACCTGGAATTTTTGGTAATGTCCAAACGAAGTGTTTTCTGGCAAGTCCAGCTTTAGGATTGAAAGAAAAAAACCTCAGCGCCCAGGACTCCCTTGCCCCCCCCCCCACACTATTCCCCGTGAGATGCTGCTGTACACAGGTGCAAAACCAAAAAACGTATTTCTACTTAAACCAGCGCAAAACCCACAAAGCAATATAAATAAATAACCCAGCCCATAAATAATATTAATCAAAATACATTGCGACACATAAAAAATAATAATAATTAAAGTGATTTAAAAAAATTCTGAAAAAAATCAGTGACAAATTCAAAAAACAGTCCCGTGAAAAAACTGTATTTTCATTGGATTCTTCTGTGCCAATAATACCTCCACCATCCACCAGTGCAAAACCAACATGAACCGCACTCACCAGATATTTGGTGAGTAAAACGCCTTTCAGGGATATTAAGGGCTCCTGGACCCCCTTTTTTATAACCTCCAAATATTGCCTCCTCTAAGACATAGAAACCTCCTCCGGTTACTCCTCTCACCAAATCCACCAAAAATCAGGAAGAAGAAAAAAAGACCATGGCGTGATACCGTTATAAATTCCAATCTCAGAAGAATTTTAACCAGACCACTCACATTTTAGTAGATATTAACCAGCATTTTATTGAAGCAAACCGATCTTTCTTTCATAAAAAAACGATTTTCCAATTTCTGTATAGAGACCCCACAGCCAGGTATACAGCAGGATAACAGACCTCAGATGCAGCCTCATTCACTAGGCAAAGATGACCCCTTGGAAAGCACCGCTCGGCGTGCGTTCCACTCACCGGAAATGATGTCAGACGCCGGGAGGCCAGCCGGAAATACGTCAACGCATTTTGCCCCACCCACAGGGCGTTCTCAAGAAGCTCCTATCCTCTGCCAAGTCGTTTATAAAGCAGTGGGAGATCACATACATTAAAACATACTCCTATCCATAACCTCATATTTTCTACCCCTTAAACATAAGGGTGAGCACAGGAAATTAAAATAACATTAAATTCAAATGAATTCAAAAATATTATTTTATTTTATATAAAATTAAGAAATACAAAAAAAATTTTTTTTAAATTTTAAATAATAAAAATAAAAAGAAATAAAAATAAATTAAAATACAAATTTTTATTTATTTTTATTATTTAAAATTTAAAAATTTTTTTTTTGTATTTCTTAATTTTATATAAAATAAAATAATATTTTTTTAATTCATTTGAATTTAATGTTATTTTAATTTCCTGTCCTCACCCTTATGTTTAAGGGGTAGAAAATATGAGGTTATGGATAGGAGTATGTTTTAATGTATGTGTTTCAGCTTGTGAGGGGACCTCACGATGTGTATACAGAGGGATAACGGTGATAGAGTGGTGGGCGGTGTTTTGTTTCCAGGGTGATGAGGGGGAGGGATCTCCCACTGCTTTATAAACGGCTTGGCAGAGGAAAGGAGCGTCTTGAGAACGCCCTGTGGGTGGGGCGAAACGCGTTGAGGTATTTTCTGTCATCTGTGGCATCCAGGTCACAAAGAGCTGAAAATAGATTTCAAGATGACGTCGGCCCATCGAACAATCAATTTTTCTTTTTGGGTTTTTTATTTTGAAGATCAGCCAATTTTCGACCCGTCTAAGGACTGCTTTATCTGCTCTGAACAGCCGCTTGCCACAGAGCAGCCAAAATCATTCATTTAGCTGCTCCTATGCCAGCATTCCTTGGCCCCTCTCTCCTGTCCATTGCTCCCCGAACAAGCACCTTGTTTTGGTGTGATCCCAAGAACACTCCTTCATGAGCCACGTAGACCAGAGAGGCAAGCTTTTCAAGCACATCATGAAATCAGGATGGGGCTCCACTTCAAGGAAGCATTAGTGTGCCTGGGGGAGGGGGGGACCTTGGGCCTTTCCAAACACAGTAGATGGTCCAAGAATGTTTCCTTGAACTCTTGAAATGGTTAAAAAGGAAAGACCCTCTAGATAGCCTGCACTGAGAATTGACTGTCATGATGACGTGTCAATGATTATTTGCTCTCATTTTTCAGGAGTGGTACTGCTTGCGGTTGAAGCTGGTAGAAATCCACCTTCACGTCCTCCACTCACCTTCACTCGTGGCCAGTGGATATTTTGTGGCCCCAGGCAAGAACTGGCATCGAGGACCTGCATAATGACCCTGGCATGCCAGAGGTGGTTTGGAAGCAGCACAGCAATTTGACCATCCCTTTCCTCTGTGTTGGTTTTAGGGGTGCAGAATTGCTTCTCGTTGGTGAACGGACTGTCGCTGGATATCAGAGTCCCCATATTTTCAAGATATGTTTTAGCCATGTTGGCTTATTTTTATGTTCAGTCAATTAAAGACTATTTTTTGTTACCTTAAAAAAGTGTCAGATCCTCTTGATTGTATTCCCGAGACTTCAGATGGCCAGATAATATGCAATCTGAGGAAAAGTCAGTGCAATGTCCTCCACAAGTAGCTAAAGTGTGTCATAGGAGGACCTACCAGAACAATGCATTCATTTGGAGTGGGCCAGGCCCATACAGTACATCATGGAGGCTTGCTATGAAGGAACATTCACGTTTGGATACTTGAGCTCATGTGGTTTGTTTCCAAATATTTCTGCCCATTGCAGCGTATTGACTATTGCAGCTCAATAAAGATCAGGCATACAGAAAAGTGTACCTTGTCCATAGAATGGCCACTGGGAGGTCCTATCTGGGCACACAGATCTGGCCTATGCATAATTGTGGGAAATGCCAATTCGGATGCTTTATAATATGAAGGGGTCAGTTCACGCTTGCTTCAGGGGAAACATTGCAACCAATTTTGTTATTTTTCATAGGAAAACGTGGCCGATCCCTAGATGCATTGAGGTACATAGCAGAGGTTCAAGATACTCCATAGAAGAACTTATTGTTCTTCCTAACTATACAGGTGGCACAAGCATACACCCAGGGCCACTGTTAGATATCACGGGGCCCCATACAGCATACCTGACAGGCCCCCACCACCAGAGAAAATATCCAAATTATATATATGGTAACAATACACAACATTTTCTTCATGGACACAATCACAAACAAATTCCTGTTTAATCCAAATGATAAACCTGTACTGAGTTAATAAATCAAACGTTGTGTAATTGAGGTCTCATTCACATGGGTGCTGTGGCCTGTAGAGTGTGAATCAGTGGTTGGTTTTTGTGGCTGTCGCCATTAGCATGCAACCTATGTTACACTATGGGAATACTGCAGATCCTAATTTGACAAGCATATGGTTGCAATTGTACAGCCCTGAACACACAGTGAGCATTCAGGGCCACTTCCCCACGCCTTCACACCTGTCAGATGACAACCTGTGTTCATACAGCTGCTGTGTCCCCATAGTGTAATAGGTGGCTCCAGCCACATAAACAACCCCCTCATTCATGCTGTACAGGACAGAGGACCTGTGTGAATGTGGCATTTTGTGTTTGTTATATTTCTTTTTTTCCCTCAGCCCATTGAATTTAATGGGCTGCTTAACATGTGGAAACATGCCAAAATACTGCAGGCATGTTATTTTCCAAGTGCGTCGCACCTAACCGCACAGTAGTGTGGTGCCATGCGTATTTGTGGCTGTGAATGGGGCTGTTTTTAATAGACGTGTGTAGGTGCAATAATGTTTTCATCATGGTACCTGCACACATCTACATAGGGCATTGCATTTCTTTGCTGTGCTGGAAAATGTGTGTTCTTGCATGCGTTTCTGCACCACCAATGGTGTGAACAAGTCCTAAGGGCCGGTTCACACTATAGAAACAGTCTAGATGTGTTCCTGATGGGTTTTTTTTCATGCCCTTTTGGCATGCATGTTTAGTGTGTTCCAGTACATTTTGGATGCGTTTTGGACATGTTTACATTGCATTTTTGTATCCCTTCCACTTATTTTTTTCTATTTTCTTTGTATTCAATGTAGTTAGGGACATGTGCGCTTTAGTACATTCAAGGACGTTTCAATGTGTTCCAGTACAGTTCTGTGCAGAAACAATGCAGCGTGGTCAACTTTGTTTACAGCACCTGCAATGCACTGAAAATGCAAGCGCTGATGTGAACTATGACATTGACAACCATATAACCTTCTTTCTGTGCGTTTGTGATGCCGAAAAAGCAACTGAAACACATGTAGTGTGAACTGGCCCTAAAGGTTATTGGAGGTCAGGGAACGGGACTGACCAGGAATTGTGAATTCAATCAGACTAGTGGTGAAATACAATCAGCAATTGTATAATAATGTGAGATCTGAGCTGGAGGTGATAGAAAATGAGACACCTTTCTGGCTCCTGTGGCTGAGCTAATTCCTCCCCAGGACCATTTGGGCACCCACCCTGATGGATGGATGGAGCTGGATGACTAACCCATAGCTGCCAGCATACCGCTGCACCCCCAGATGTGTGATGTGTATAACCCATGCACATTAATACTTTTGTTCTGGTGAGTGTAGACCAGTCCCAAGGGTGGTTTACCTTTCACAAGTTCATGCACTACTGTCCGTCACGGAGAGACCACACGTGCCATTCATAGGCACTCTCTGAGTTGGTACTCTGACATGAAGGACATTCCATTATTCAGGAATGATTATATGAACTTATTTTAGCACCATTTACCAGTTTACATCATTGTTGCAATTATTTGCACTTTTTGGTTTTTACATGCGTTCATTATTGATCACATGCATTTATAGCGCTGCACTTGTCTATAACATAGAATAGTTACGTGATTAAAGAGAATGAAGATATATAATTATATTGGGAAATTAGAAGTATATAAATTATTTGAGATATAAGTGTGAAAATGTTTAACATTTGAATACAGAATGTATGACATTCATTAGTAAATGCATTAGTTTCCTGATCCTTTTGGAGAAACAGCAAAAAAAAAATTAAAAAAAATAGGAAATTCTAATACAGGTGTACTATTTATTACATTCTAAGGATTCTCTTTTGCTATCAGAAAAACGCCAATATTAATAAAGCCCGCGCTTTATTAACATATCCGGTATTGCACCTAAAAATGTGCCAGACAGGATACCACATTCACTAATGGCAAAGTAGACGCTCGTTAATGAGCTTGCTAGACGCTGGTCAGACGACTGATTGATTGACCGGAGTCTGCCTGAATGATCAGTCTCTGCTGATAGACTCACATCTTAGTGAATCAGGGCCTAAGTGTTTAAGATACAGTCCAATAGAAGAAAGCCATGACACACGGAGATAGGTGGATGTCAGACAATTTTTTTTAGGAGAGATGTTCAAATCATAGCAAGGGGACAAACGTAGGAGATGATACACGCAAAGGTGTTTTAGATATAATGTGGACAATCGTGTGCAGAACTAAAGATGTTCACTAGTAAGTATGAGGGTGTTATGTTCTGAAGGATGGTGCCAGTGTGTCTAGTCATATGTAGTACTGTCTTGGGAAGACATTGAGGTGAGGCTATGTAATAGGATATGGTGTAGTTATGCAGTTACAATACTATAGTATCACAAGGTAAGCAGTAAATATCAGTATTAGTTTTCAATCTGTAGTTGGTCATAAGTCATGTAGTGCGGTCAAAGAAGACAGTTTGAAAAGGTCTCCTTATACTATGTCAATGTAGACTGAAGATATTAACTTTATATGAAAACATGGAAATATTAAATACATAACGCTATAATATTCAGGAATGCAGGCCGAGGGCCAACCATCTGGCTAAACTGCGGCTCTATAGTCCTGATATAAGAGAAATATTGACCTCTACTGAGGCGTATTGCGCTGTGCAACAGACCACTACCATGGATGTAAGTTGAACTCTGGGTGAGCGCAGTTGTGAGATACCACTGAAGAAGCATCATGAGGCTGTGGCCAGTGGAGAGCTTGGTCCAACATAATATATATACAAGTAGTTAAAAACTAACACAACCTTAAAGAGCGCTAATAGTATGCATAACGTTTAGTGGAATCCTATGCCTTAGACAGAATACAACACCTTGTCCAAGGGCAGATAGGAGGTTAGCGTTTGAGGATGAAGTGGAACCTGGGTTGCTAGGGTAATCATACCCAATATTGAGAAGAATGTGAAGGCAGTCAAGCTATGAGGAGGGGGAGGTGATGCATAAGGGATAATGGGGTGGATGGAGAAGGGTATTAGTGCATTACATATAATATCTCAAGTGTGAATGTATAAATCTGGATGCGTGCGTATACGTGGGGGAGGACATTATAATCGGGAAAAGGATCCTATGAGCTCATGTGTAGTCAAGACTCTTGTGAGGAAACATTATGGGCGAGGTATGTGTCTGGGCATGGCATGGACACATAAGAATAGTACCACAGAACCGCAATATCAAACATAAACTCAAAGATATAAGGCTCATTCCAGAATAGCTCATGGACCGTAGAATGTTCCTGGTGGGCAAGTCAGAAGGCCTCAATAAACCAAAATATTACAAACACAAGATCACAATCGCATGAGCTTCCCTGTCTAAGGAAACCAATAGCAAAGTGCGTTGAGATTCAGTGACTCAGGTGTATGTTAAGGGAGATGAGCAGGCTGTATCCCTGAATCTCAAGTAACTAGATACTCCGGTCTCAGTCGAGGCCACCAGCATAGTGCGATAGGCCATCATTGACCAATCAAGCAAACTCCAGAGTCGGTAAGATTGTGAACCGTGGCTCTGTTGGCATTGCTTTCATGCAGCCTGCACAGAGGAAGAGCTAGTATAATCTCACTATCTACATTCAAAATCAGTGTACACATATAATGAACAGATAGTATACATGAGAGTGAGGACAGTCTAGTGCAATACACATACCCTAGCACCTTGTCTCAGGGTGGATAGGTTTTCCTTTAAAGGTGAAATGGAACCAGGGTTTGGAGGAAAAGCACTTGAAACATTAGATTAGGTGTGAGAGTAGCCATAGAATAGGGATACGGTAATGCACGGGTGTGGGGAACGAAAAAGTGTCATTCATGACGTGCCTTGCGATGTGCTGGAGAGGCTGGAAGACTGTCCCCAATGTTGAGCCATCATCGTGCAGGAGAGGATGAGGTGCGGTGGGATGGTCTCCATCGCCATGGTCCTCCATGGTGTCCAGCAGATTGAGCCTCCATTGGGTCTTTTTCTTCCTGAGATGGGAGGTGGGATTTGCCTGACCAATTGGGTATTTCCACTATTGGGATATCAAGAGCCTCGCAAAATGGTGCAACATTTTCCGGGAATCTCAGGAGAGCTGATCGCCCCATGTGCATTGCTGAGAGGCCAAATGGGAATTTCCAGTGATAAGCTATACCCCTTGAATGTAGTAGATTCAGTAAAGGGCGTAAGTCCTTTCTATGTTGCAAGGTAAGATGGGAGAGATCCTGAAATAATTTAATTTCTGCTCCATTATATATCACACGGTTTTGATCTTGTGCTTCACGCAATATTTCTTCCTTAAGTCGGAAGTCAACTAAGCAGCAAATTATATCTCTCGGGGGAGTCAGTGTCTCTACCTCTAGGAAGAGCACTATGGAGGCGTTCGATCTCAATAGGAGACTCCTGTGGTCTTTCCAAAAGATCATTGAAAATGGTTAAAAGCATTTGGGTGAGGTGACCGGATTCAATTGCTTCAGGGGACACCACGTACCCATACATTATGTCGTCTTCCCCTGTTGTCCAGGTCCTCGATGTGACGATCAAGCTCTCTTAGGTGCATAGTGTGCGTGTCTACCAGCTTGTGCATATCATGGACGGCAAGGTCTTGCGTGATAACTTTATCTTCCACTGCTTCAAGCCTTTGGGCCACCGCCTGCATGTCGATATGTAACTCAGCGATTGCAGCAGAAAGGGTCTCTTTAATATCTGATGCTACCGCTTTCAAATTCCCTATAGTGAGAGGGGAGGTTTCAGAATGGCAGGCTGCGGGTGCTGCGGCTGGACTCCTGCTCTGTGAGTGAGGCACTTTGTAAAGCAAATGTGGGGGAGAAGTAGGAGCGGAGGCCTCAGGGTGTTCTGGGGTATGAGACTAGCTGGTGGGGGGATCTGGAATGTGGGGCGGCAGGTCTCCTATCCGTTTTCCCCATAGCAGCGGTGTCTCTCCTTGTTAGTATCAAGTATTTCCACCTCCGTGTGTCAGGGCTCCAGGAACTAAGCTACCATCTTCTCTGGGCTCAAGCCTGGCCCCCCAGTAATTATAAACTTGTATAAAGATCTTCAGAAAGGCCAGGGGCCCAAGTGTAGGCCTCAGATTGTGTGGGGAGATAAGCAGGCACAGGGGCTGACACTTAAGCAGACTCCTTAGATTACTGGCTTTAGGGCCCTTCAGGGGGGCTGCAGGGGGCACTTCTGTATCTCCCAGGTGTAAGGCTGCAGAGGTTAGATATCATGCAGGCCGGGTGGGAGTTCATTATGGCCTGCTATTGTGGGAGAGCCTCGAGGCCTATATCACAGGCCGTATCCCTGGGACCGAGTGGGGGGGTCCGATAGGCCAGGGGGTTGCTCGATGTTCCAGGAGGGGGGCGCTGACGGGGATGATTCCGGCGGCAGGCCACACTAGGCCGCGATAATTCGCTGCCACGGCAGAGGGCCAAAATCACCCGGCTCTCCTCTGCAGGAGGCCTCTGGCCTCTGGCTGGTGCTCCAGGTCCACTGCCACCTGGATGGCAGCGGATTGTCAAGGTTTCTGCGGGAATTCTGAGCTATGCGGCTGGTCCAGTCGCCATCTTGGAAGGGGGTGAAAGTGTCCGGACTGGAAGGGGGTGAAAGTGTCCGGACTGGAAGGGGGGTGAAAGTGTCCGGACTGGTAGGGGGGGAAAGTGTCCAGACTGGAAGGGGGGGAAAGTGTCCGGACTGGAAGGGGGGGAAAGTGTCCGGACTGGAAGAGGTTAAACAATGACTTTTGTTCAGTCTTCTCAGAAATAAATTATACTAACAAAATTAAGTTGGGAAATCATATTGGTTCCAGTAATGATGGATCTTTTTTAGGATTTCCGGAGACAGAGGCAGCAGATGAACTGGCTCCGTTAAAGATTAATAAAGCAATGGGCCCTGATGGATCATCCCAGAGATCTCAGAGAACAGGAGAAGTTCCCCATGACTGGCAGACAGCTAATATTGTACCAATCCACAAGAAGGGCAGCAAGGTAGAAGCCGGCAATTACAGGCCAGTGAGTCTAACATCGGTGGTAGTCAAGTTAATGGAGTCACTCCTGAAAGGAAGGATCATTGATCATCTAGAAACACACAACTTGCTGGATCCAAAGCAGCATGGCTTTACTGAGGGCAGATCATGGCAGACACATCTGATTGGACTTTTTGACTATATCACCAATGATTTGGACCAGGGTGGTGCTGTGGACATAGAATATCTTGATTTCAGCAAAGCATGTGATACAGTTCCACATAATGATCTAATACAGAAGTTGGACAAGCTAGGACTTAGCCCTTGGGGGGTTCAGTGGATGTGCAGTTGGCTAAAGGAGAGATACCAGAGTGTGGTTGTAAATGGGCATCACTCAGAACAGAGACCAGTCACTAGTGGTGTACCCCAAGGTTCTGTACTGGGACATGTTCTATGTAATCTATATGTAAGGGATAGAACTAAAGGGTTGTTGGGTAAGGGGATGTCTCTTTGCTGATCACACAAAGGTGTGTAATAGGGAGGATATCCCTGGAGGCGTCTGTAGCATGTAACCGGATCTAGCATTGCTGGAAGATTAGTCAAAAAAGTTGAAATTTCAGTTTCGATGTTTCTTTACTAAAATAATGATGTTTCATTACTAGAGGGGTCCATGAAGGAGGAAGGAGAACCCAATTCCTCTATATAGATCTTTATATCACTAGAGGGGTCACCAGAGAACTTGACAGATCTCGGGGCTGCAGTTCCTCTGAGCTCCACAAGGTGGGGATCTCACTTCTACCCAGACAAGAAATCTCTATGGAAGAAAGACAGGAAGTGATGTCAGGTACAGACAGGAAGTGATGTCAGGTACAGACAGGATGCTCTGGGTGAGAGATGAATCAGTAGGAATCAGAGAGGAGAATCTCAATCTGGCAGCAGAGAAGGTAATACGTAGATGAACCCCTTCAGGGGGAGGAGTTGATGATAATATATTTTGCTCCCAAAGCTGGCCTACATGGTTCAGTTTTATCGTTCAGCCAGCGGGATGACCATAAAAACTGAAGTGATCCCCCCATCCACACATTGGAGGTGGATGGGGGAATCCTCCCCGCTGCACTCTTGTATTCTGACAATGGGGGGACTCCTCCGCTCTCAGAATACACAGATCAGCACTGAAGCTATTGGCTGCAGCCGCTGGGGGAGTGGCTTTTATCCGGCAGTGGCCACACATGGATGGAAATGTGAGCGATCCCTGCTGAACCAGCTGAATTTCCATGGATCTATGGTCACCTTCAGTGACTTCCTCCCCTCCCCCTCATCTCCTTCATGATGGAAGTCATGCTGAGATCATCTCCCATTGGCTGAGCAATATTCTCATTTGTCTCTCAGCTCCTTCTTGCTATTCCTCGTCCTGCCTGTTGTTTCCTTGGATTGATTTTCTGTGTAGTGACCCCGGCTTGGTCTCTTGGATGCGCTCGTCTGTTGCTTGCCCTGACCTTTCTCCTGATTCCTGGATCTCCTCCTCATCTCTCCTCCATATCCTCTTACACAGCTTTTCTCCACACCTGCAGTGACCCTGGGGGGAGGAAACTTGGCACCAGCACACCGCCAAATCCATCCCCACCATTAGGGGCTCTGGAGACAATTGTCTGCTATTTACACTCCGTTCCTCCGCACGTCACCTGATCACATGACAGCTTACTTCCACAGATTCCGGACAGATTTCTGGATGGTAAAGGTCAAAGGTCACTCTTCAGTTTAGGAGAGGTAGGACGCACCCAGGAACAATGATTTGGTTTATACAGGAGCCTCATCTAGAGGTCCCCTCAAATCTCCATCCAAATGTCCCTCCATCCAGAATCTATATGTCCTATGACATCACACTTACCACACAGCTCCTCCCCCCAATGTCCCTCCATCCAGAGTCAGAGAATCCTATGACATCACACTTACCACACAGCTCCTCCCCCCAATGTCCCTCCATCCAGAGTCAGAGAATCCTATGACATCACACTGACCTCACAGCTCTTCCTTCCAATGTTCCTCCATCCAGAGTCAGAGAATCCTATGACATCACACTGACCTCACACCTCCTCCCCCCAATGTCCCTCCATCCGGAGGCAGGGAATCCTATGACATCACACTGACCTCACAGCCCCTCCTCCCAATGTCACTCCATCCAGAGTCAGAGAATCCTATGACATCACACTGACCTCACAGCTCCTCCTCCCAATGTCCCTCCATCAAGTGTCAGAGAATCCTATGACATCACACTGACCTCACAGCTCCTCCTCTCAATGTCTCTCCATCCAGCTTTTTTCTTTTTTTCCAGTGCTCTTAAGATGTGGGCGGACCCTTTACATCCTCACAACCAAAGCAGAACTGTTGATCCTGCATGTTATGTAATGATATCAGAATTCTTGTATCAAGCCCTGAAGTGGGGCTTTACTAAAACAAAGACCTGACCGGAGAGGTGAGGAGGATTCTGGGAATATCATTTGATGTGACTATTTGTGTTCAGATGTAGAGTTTTCCTCCTGTGAAGTCTGGAGGTCATATGACATCACATTGCCTCCACCTCCCTCCCTGATAGAAGAGAGAAAGAAGAAGAAGATTCTAGAAGTCACCAGAGAGATCACTGAGCTGCTGACAGGAGAGGTGAGCGGTGCCGGGAATTCTGGGACATTCTCCAGTAACAGACAAGGGATGTGTCTGGATGGTGACTGTATCATTGTGTGTGTCAGGTTCCTATAAGGTGTCAGGATGTCAGATGAGTCAGAGGTTCCAGAAAAACACAAGGATCTGTACCAGGACACCATGGTGGAGTCATCCAGCTACGCAAACCCACCAGAGAGATGTCCCCGTCCTCTGTATTCCCGGGATTCCACACAGGAAGGTCACACCATCCCTCACCATCATCAGGTAGATGATGACAATTATTGGTAGTTGTGATTTATACACAGCATGTTTGTTACAATGAATGTTTTATTATATCTTTCAGAGTGGAATCCTCGGGGATGATAATATTGATGTTAAAGAAGAGTATAAAGAGGAGGATGAGGAGTATGGAGTGATGGAGGAGTTTTCAGAAGGACACAAGGATATGATGGAGCCACCTAATACCAGGAACCCACCAGAGAGATGTCCCCGTCCTCTATATTCCCGGGATTCCACACAGGAAGGTCACACCATCCCTCACCATTGCAAGGTTGGTGGGATGGAGCATCTAGAGAATGGTCTCATGGAGACAATTTGTGCATTTTTCATGTTAGTTTATATTTTACAGATGATTTTTTTCTTGGTTTAGAGTGAAGATCTGATAGATATAAAAGTTGAGGGTAAAGCAGAAGAAGAAGAGGCGTATGTGAGGGATGATCAGCAGTCTATGGAGGAGGATGGAATAACGGGGACATTTATAGAGGAGGACACTCCTACAGAGATCAGCACAGGTGGGTCATGAACACTAAATCCATTCCTCCACCCATACTGCTCACTGATTGGTCCAGAGTAGGGCGGGGACTGGGTGATATCAGCCTGTAATCCCCTGGTCACTTTCCTGAGCTGTGTTCCCCGTCCTGTATTCCTGGATTTCTCTCGGATAATCTTCCTTCTCTGTGCTGCAGACACAATTCATGTATTGGAGACAGACAGAAGGGGGTATTGGCGCAGGAGAGGTAGTAGTGGGTATGCAATTCATAAAGGTTTATGGAGATAGAGGTAGTTCAGTTATAGGAGAACATGTGGACTACTCCACGAGACTAGGGGGGAGGAGAGAGGGGGGAGAAAAACTGGAGTAAATGAGTATATGGTGGTTCAGGAAGCGTTATGCAGCTTTAATAGTTCTGAAGGTGGAGGGGTCTTGTAACTCAGGTAGTTCTGGGCAGGAGGGGGGTTAAAAAATATATACAGTATATAGCTGCAATGTAAACACCGTCGTGGGGCTGCACTCTCTAGAGAAAACCGGAACTCTGTGTGAAGAGAATGGAGGAGAGAGAAGTGCGCCAGACTAAGTGTAGTAAGGAGTTAACAGTTTATTGCACACAAGATTTAAAAGCTCACAAGATGGGGGTGATTATCAGGCATCAAGTAATGATAAAAGGACATCATCTGGGCTGGACATCTGGAGCGGATGGTACCAGGGGCCAAGGCTCACGTAGTGGCTGGCGCTCCTTTGTGGGTCCCAGTGGAGGAGAAAGGAGGGCAGGTGTGTGTCCAGAGAGTAGCAGTGCAGGGTAAGAACCAGGCTCTGGATAGGTGTCCCTGGCCTCTCACACCAGCATGTGTACGGTCACGTAAATCTTGTGTGCAATAAACTGCTAACTCCTTACTGCACTTAGTCTGGCGCACTTCTCTCTCCTCTACAATTTATGTATCTAGACTGGATTTATGGAGATTCTGGGGTTCAGCTGGCAGGTGCTTGACCTGGGTTATGTGCTTTGGGTCTCCTTCCCCATGTCCGGGTCTAGTAAGATCTCAGGCAGAACATTTCTCCCAGGGTTCCTTGCTCTGTGGTCTGCTGGCTGTGCCGGGTGGAGGGATATGTCTGTATAGTCTCAGACCCAAGTCACTGAGTGCAGTCTCAGGAGATGGGAGGCAGCGGTGTGGGATCTCTGCAACTTTTCTACAGTAAACATTTAATCTTCCACTGATTACTGAATACCAATATTATGAGTCCTGACCCTTTCATTGTATAATTTATATTGTACATTACATACTCCTGACCCCTGCACTATATACTCTATGTTGTACATTACATACTCCTGACCCCTGCACTATATACTCTATGTTGTACATTACATACTCCTGACCCCTGCACTATATACTCTGTTGTACATTACATACTCCTGACCCCTGCACTATATACTCTATGTTGTACATTACATACTCCTGACCCCTGCACTATATACTCTATGTTGTACATTACATACTCCTGACCCCTGCACTATATACTCCATGTTGTACATTACATACTCCTGACCCCTGCACTATATACTCTATGTTGTACATTACATACTCCTGACCCCTGCACTATATACTCTATGTTGTACATTACATACTCCTGACCCCTGCACTATATACTCTATGTTGTACATTACATACTCCTGACCTCTGCACTATATACTCTATGTTGTACATTACATACTCCTGACCCCTGCACTATATACTCTGTTGTACATTACATACTCCTGACCCCTGCACTATATACTCTATGCTGTACATTACATACTCCTGACCCCTGCACTATATACTCTGTTGTACATTACATACTCCTGACCCCTGCACTATATACTCTATGTTGTACATTACATACTCCTGACCCCTGCACTATATACTCTATGTTGTACATTACATACTGCTGACCCCTGCACTATATACTCTATGTTGTACATTACATACTCCTGACCCCTGCACTATATACTCTATGTTGTACATTACATGCTCCTGACCCCTGCACTATATACTCTATGTTGTACATTACATACTCCTGACCCCTGCACTATATACTCTATGTTGTTCATTACATACTACTAAACCCCGGAACTATATACTTTGTTGTACATTACATACTCCTTACCCCTGCACTATATACGCTATGTTGTACATTACATACTCCTGACCCCTGCACTATATACTCTATGTTGTACATTACATACTCCTGACCCCTGCACTATATACGCTATGTTGTACATTACATACTCCTGACCCCTGCACTATATACTCTGTTGTACATTACATACTCCTGACCCCTGCACTATATACTCTATGTTTTACATTACATACTCCTGACCCCTGCACTATATACTCTGTTGTACATTACATACTCCTGACCCCTGCACTATATACTCTATGTTGTACATTACATACTCCTGACCTCTGCACTATATACTCTATGTTGTACATTACATACTCCTGACCCCTGCACTATATACTCTGTTGTACATTACATACTCCTGACCCCTGCACTATATACTCTATGCTGTACATTACATACTCCTGACCCCTGCACTATATACTCTGTTGTACATTACATACTCCTGACCCCTGCACTATATACTCTATGTTGTACATTACATACTCCTGACCTCTGCACTATATACTCTATGTTGTACATTACATACTCCTGACCCCTGCACTATATACTCTGTTGTACATTACATACTCCTGACCCCTGCACTATATACTCTATGTTGTACATTACATACTCCTGACCCCTGCACTATATACTCTATGTTGTACATTACATACACCTGACCCCTGCACTATATACTCTATGTTGTACATTACATACTCCTGACCCCTGCACTATATACTCTATGTTGTTCATTACATACTACTAAACCCCGGAACTATATACTTTGTTGTACATTACATACTCCTTACCCCTGCACTATATACGCTATGTTGTACATTACATACTCCTGACCCCTGCACTATATACTCTGTTGTACATTACATACTCCTGACCCCTGCACTATATACTCTATGTTTTACATTACATACTCCTGACCCCTGCACTATATACTCTGTTGTACATTACATACTCCTGACCCCTGCACTATATACTCTATGTTGTTCATTACATACTACTAAACCCCGGAACTATATACTTTGTTGTACATTACATACTCCTTACCCCTGCCCCGCTGTTCTTCATGACTACATCATGGAGTAAATAAGGAAGTGCAGTACTTCTTGTGTTGGGAAGATGGCGATGAGTGATAGAGGGGGTGGGGACCCTCGTCCTATAATCCCCTCATCACTGTCCCTCCTATAAAAGACAGTTCTGGTTGTTTCCTCACTCTCTGACTAAGGTCCATGAATAAAGAAATGACCTGGTAGGAGATCAGAGGAGCCATTTCCTAGTTCCCTTGAGGGTGGAATTGTAAGCTCCTCAGATACCAAGCTGCCTGATGTGGGCGGAGTCCTGGTTTGGGGGAACCAATCAGCTCCTGTCTAGTAATCCTCTTTGTCTTTGTATTTTAGTCCATGGCCGGGAGATGAGGAAAACCTCCGAGGATTGTCTCACTTTGTCTCCAGACTGGAAAGTAGAAGATGAGGACATCACACAGTATAGTCCAGGAGAAAACCCGGCTCCCTCCAATGTCCATCCGGCACCACCCAGTGTAGATGGACCATCGGATTCCTCGTATCCTGAGGAACCTCAGACTGTGCGGGACCGGGCCGGCCATCCAACAGGGAAGAGGTTCTCCTGTACTGAGTGCGGGAAGGGTTTCCACTATAAATCCCATCTTAATGTGCGTAAAAGATCTCACACAGGGGAGAAGCCGTATTCCTGTCCTGAGTGCGGGAAATGTTTTTCATTTAAGTACAATCTTAACACACATCAGAGATCTCATACAGGGGAGAAGCCGTATTCCTGTCCTGAGTGTGGGAAATGTTTTTCACAGAAGTCCAGTCTTCACACACATCAGAGATATCACACGGGGGAGAAGCCATATTCTTGTCCTGTGTGTGGGAAACGTTTTACACAGATATCCCATCTTTACACACATCAGAGATCTCATACGGGGGAGAAGCCGTATTCCTGTCCTGAGTGCGGGAAATGTTTTTCAGTGAAGTCCAGTCTTTACACACATCAGCGATCTCACACGGGGGAGAAGCCATATTCCTGTCCTGTGTGTGGGAAATGTTTTTCAAAGAAGACCAATCTTTCCAGACATCAGAAATCTCACATGGGGACAAAGCTACAGTATAGTCCAGGAGAAAACCTGGCTCCCTCCAATGTCCATCCGGCATCACCCAGTGTAGATGGACCATCGGATTCCTCGTATCCTGAGGAACCTCAGACTGTGCGGGACCAGGCCGGCCTTCCAACAGAGAAGAGATTCTCCTGTACTGAGTGCGGGAAATGTTTCCAATATAAATCCCAACTTAATAGGCATAAAAGATCTCACACAGGGGAGAAGCCGTATTCCTGTCTTGAGTGCGGGAAATGTTTTTCAGTGAAGTGCCATCTCTACACACATCAGAGATCTCACACGGGGGAGAAGCCATATTCCTGTCCTGAGTGCGGGAAATGTTTTTCAGTGAAGTTCAATCTTTCCACACATCAGAGATCTCACACAGGGGAGAAGCCGTATTCCTGTCCTGAGTGCAGGAAATGCTTTTCATTGAAGTCCAATCTTCATAAACATCAGAAATTGCATACGAGGGAGAAGCCGTATTCTGGTCCTGAGTGCGGGAAATGCTTTTCAGAGAAGTCCATTCTTCATAAACATCAGAAATCTCACACAGTGGAGAAGCCATATTCCTGTCCTGAGTGTGGAAAATGTTTTTCAGCTAAGTGCAATCTTCACACACATCAGAGATCTCACACGGGGGAGAAGCCGTATTCCTGTCCTGAGTGTGGGAAATGTTTTTCACAGAAGTCTCATCTTTCCAGACATCAGAGATCTTACACGGGGAGAAGCCACTTTCCTGTCCTGAGTTAATATTGTTATCCTTCAATAAAATGGCGGCCGTTATGTTTATTAATTTATTTCTTTAGCCGCTCTTATTTTTGTCCTTTATTTATCATCCTATTGTTCAGCATTTATTATTCATTCCTTTGTTTTGCATTCCCTGGTGGGCTGAGTGGTTTTCCCTAAGCGGTTCTGTTTTGTCCCGCTGCCTTGCCGGACTTCCAGAAAATGGCGCCCGCGTCGCGCATGCGTGCGGGAGCTATAAATAGCGGACATCATCAGCGGCAAGGCTATCCCTTCGATAATGTGTTGCATGAAACGCGTAAGGGAGGAGCAATGCCGTGCTGACGTCACGTCGCCGAGGCCGCATGTTGGTCCGGTGGCCATCTTTATCACTGCATATGTAAGTTTGATTTTTTTCAGCATCAATATTTGGATTCTTTGCCCATATCTATTCCAGAGTTCCTACACTATAATATCCATGTGTGGTGGCTGATCACTGAGCCGTGGAAGGTGGAAGAGTAACATCTGACAGTATCGGTGCACCTTGGCTGGATTGGATATTAAGGAGCAGTTCCTCCCCCACTCCCTGTAATGGATTGGTCCGTTAGCGATGTCTGGAGTGTGCCCCCTGCTGTGTGTGTGCCAGTGGGGCCCCCTTCTGCCCCGACCACATCCATGATGACCACCAGGGTCCTGTTTGGAGGGTATTGTTACATGCGCATATAACTTCCGGTAAGAGCAAGAACATACCAATCTATCACCATCTGAAGTCACGAGCACTGGAGCAGGGGCGGACTGACAACTCATGGGGCCCCCGGGCAATAGGGGATCATGGGGCCCCTGTATCCTTGCCCAAACTCAAAAAAGCCTATGAAAAAGGTACCAGGGGCATCTCATGGGGCCCCCTACTGACCCCGGGCCCTCTGGCAGTGCCCGAGTTTCCAAATGGTCAGTCCGCCCCTGCACTGGAGTTATTTCCAATATTCCTGCTTCCCAGTCACCAGAATCACTATTATACTTGAAGTGTTATAACGATCACCATCTCGATTCTCATCCAGTCACGAGTTTACTGGAATATGGATTCATCAGCACGTTTTTGCACTTTATGAACTTTATTTATTTATGTTTACACTTATACATTTTAGTGGAATATTTATCGATTTATTTGTGCTTATTTTGGTTTTAATCCATTCACCATATTTCTTGTCACTGGATTTTCTCCAGTTATTCATTGTTTTCACCAGATCCTTTGTATTAGCACTGCATACCTATTGACCATTTAGCAGAGGATTTCGGGGTTCTGTCCTTTTATGCCAGCAGCTCATTTGTGTGTTTTGTGCGCTCACCTATACTCTATTGATTACATCGGAACATGTTGTTTCCTTTCCAAGTCGGCAGATCTTCCACAAAACTGTTCCACACACAGATGGAATCCGTGACGACAACAAACTCCTTGATATTATGGTCTGTAGCAATGTGAACAGTTCTGTATACAGCTGGGAATTCCAGCACTTGGCTGCTCTTGGCACCAATACTGCCCCCTACTGATACATTTGGGAATTGTCCTGTCCGGGTGATTCCAATGCCGGCTACTCATTGTCTTTCCTGGTCTATGGGGGTGTGATAAGCACAGCCATCAATATATACACATGGCAGTAATGGACAGTAGTCCTCGTCATCGGCCTTGTAAGGGGAAGATCATTGTTCTTCTAAGAAGTCATCTAATGGCTCTTCTGTATGAGAAGGAGCTGAACAATCCTGGAGTTGGCCGGACCTCGGGATACAACTCTTTATTTCCTTTATATGGGACTTGTAATGGCCATCCTTGTGAGGATAATGTCCAGGCAGGGATTCTGCTGGGTGATAAATTACCATCTTGGATTTGTCACTTTGTAAATATTGCAGAGGTTGGTGTTCAGTTATATTATTATTTCCTCACCCTGAATGTAACTTTTACAGTTTTGAAGGGCCCAGACTGGGGCTAGTAATGCTTTCTCACAGTCATTGGATGTGATGTGTACAGGTGACAGGGAATTACTGGCATAGGCAATGATTGGTTCAGATTGTCTTGTATTTGATCCAGTACAGCATTGATACTGAGGTTTGTGAATCCAGTTCCCAGATAGAAGGGTTTTCCTCCTGGATAAGCCAGGCACGGGGCTTGGGTGAGTTTCCTTGTCAGCTCATTCATGGCTCGCTCCTGAGCCCCCCCATGTCCATGGTATATTCTTCTTTAGTAATGTCAATAAAGGTTTCCTGATTTCTGCCTAGTCATCAATAAACGTACGTGAGTAATTCATCACACCCACAAATGATCTCACGTCACTGATGTTGGGAGGTGTTTTACACTTCATCACGGCCTCCACTTTCTTCTTTTGTGGATTTAGGCCTTCAGAGGTCACTTCATGTCCAAGGAAGGTGACTTTGGTACGGCACCTGTCAGGAATGGACTTGCCAATAACGGTGGGACTTACCTGCCTTGTGGGCTGCAGTACCAGGGCTGGCCAGCGGGTGCTCTCAGCAATCAGAGACTCACCCCTGCAGTCAGCCAAAATACCTGAAGCTGATTGCAGGGGTTGTATTTAACCATTAGCCGCCCGGCCAATGGCCGTTTGGCGGCTTCAAATGTGTCTCTGCACTCCGGGTGCACGCCATTTGGCGTGCTCCCGCACATGCGCAGTTTGCGCTAATGCAGAGCGGCGCAGCAGTGCGATCTGTCACCGGCCGTGCACCTCGGACACAGCCGATGACAGATCCGAGTACCGGCTCCCGTTGCTGGTACCATGTGACCTGCTGTGACCAATCACAGCAGGTCACATGACAGTTGTATACAATGGATGGCTTCATTCATGATGCCATCCATTGTATACTAGTGCCTAGCTGTGAATGGTCACAGCTAATCACATGCACATGTCATGTGATTAGCTGTGACCAAATCACAGCTAAGCACAAAAAAAAAAAAAAAAAAAGCTGAATGAATCGATTTCATTCAGGTAAATGCTTGCTTATAGCAAAGTAATTCTTTGCTATAAGCAAATTGTGTAAAAAAAAAAATAATACTGATCACTTCCCCAAAGTAGTACAATGTTACTATGGTAACATTGTACTACTTTGGGCATAGTAAAATATGAAAAAAAAATCTTAAAAAAAATAAAAAAAAATGTAATAAAAAATTAAATATAATAAAAAAAATTAAAAAAAATATATATATTTTTTTTTTCATACTGTCACCAGTCAGTGTCCCTGTTAACCGCCATGCCAGTTATATGATGACGCTGTACTGCACTGGTGACAGTATGTAAAAAAAAAAATTGTGAAAATAATTTTTTACATTTTTTCATTTTCCGAAAAATTATGACAAAAAAATACAACTTCAAAAAACTCGCCATCCCTCTTATGAAGTACGTCAGACTGTCTACTCTGCAAAAAGGGGTCATTTGGGGATATCTGTACTGTTCTGACATTCTTGGACCTCAAGAAATTAGATTGGCTGTCAGTACTTCAGGATTGATCAATATTCAGATCTATACCATAGTTTGTGAACTCTATAACTTTCCTACAAACTAAAAAATACATCCTAATTTGGGTTATTTTCAGCAAAGACATGTAGCAGAATACATCTCGGCCTAAATTTATGAAGAACAATTATTTATTTGTAAACCTTTATAACAGAAACAAAGAAAAATTTGTTTTTTTTTCAAAATTTTTGGACTTTTTTTGTTAATTTAGCAAAAAATAAAAACCCCAGCGGTGATTAAATACCACCAAAAGAAAGCTCTAGTTGTGTGAAGAAAATGATAAAATTTTAATTTGGGTACAGTGTTGTATGACCGCGCAATTGTCATTCAAAGTGTGAGAGCGCTGAAACCAGAAAAATGGCCTGGGCAGGAAGGTGTAAAATTGCACGGTATTGAAACGGTTAAGGAATGGCCAGACTCACAGTCAGGGCCTTGGTGTGTGTTTTTCCATGGGCCCCTGTATCTTGTAACCTGCATTCCTGTTCCTGTTTCTGCCTGACTTGTTGCCGATCCTGACCTCTGCTGACTTCTGTTTGATCCCTGGCTTGTGACCCTGACCATTCTCTCCACCTGCTCCTCCTGTACCTACCTGCCCGATAGTTATCGACCCGGCCTGCCTGACTACGTTGTGCTCTATATGTGTATGTACCTGTGTATCTATATCAGTTTAGGTTTGGGTTTGTTTCACCTTGTTGTATGTATTTGTGTTAGCTTGGGGTTTGGTGCACTGCGTTTATATTTGTATTGTTAGTCTCAATAAATTATATTATTTACTATATCTGAAGCCTGCGTTTCCCTGTGTCAGTCCACACACTTCTGGTCACACCCGCATCCCTGACAGCACCATTGGGCTTTCTGTAATGAGATTGTAACACCTGCCTCTCTCAGCTGATTTAACATGTATAATTTTTAGGATATGCTTTTCAACAGAAGTACTTTTCAGTAAAATATCATCCACATATGTTACATTTCCTCTCTCTGCAGCATCAGGCATGGCCTTATGTAAGAACCAGCAAATTCATGGCCTGAGTTTATGTAACCTAAAGACATACGGGTCCAGATATATTGTTCTTTATCCAAGGTGAAGGCCAGTCTGCATTGGTCTCCAAGACTTATCCTGACTGTCCAATAACCTTGGGCACAATCCAGCGCAGTAAAGATCTTGGCTCCCTGCATCTGTACCAAGCATTGGTCAATATATGGGAGGGGTCAGCCGGACATATATACACATTTGTTGAGCTGTGTGAAGTCGGCACACAGACACCATTGACCATTTGGTTTAAGGATCCCTAAGACAGGATTATTATAAGAACTGTGCACCGGTCTTATCATACCTCTCTGTAAGGTTTCTTATGATTTCTGACAACGAATCGTAACACGCTAGAGGAAGTCCATATTGCTTGATATAGACGGGAGGGGCATCAGGATCAGTCTGGATCCCGGCTATGTGAATGTCTGTAACACCAGTCATAAGAATCTTTACAAACATATCCTGGAATCCCATAAGGACTTCATTTAGCCGTTGGTGCTCTGGGTCATTAGATCATCCATCAGTGAAGGATATTTACATTTTCATCGTCTTCCTCAAGCCTGTCAGTGAGGTCATGATATTCCTTTGTTCATTAAGAGGAGGATTAAATATAAGAGAGGATTCCTCCACCTTACAAGTACCTATCTCAGAATGGAAAGCAGACATTGAGCGAATGGTGAACAATCCTTCAGGAGAAGAATGAAATGTTTGCTCAACTGGACTGCACGGGACATGTCTCCCTGAAGCTCCTCTGTGCCGCTGGGAAGACAGCCTCACCGCCGCATCATCCAGGCCCCCACCGCTCTATGAGCGGCACCGATCACCTCTATAACCCCCCGGTCACCTGTTATAATGGTCAGGGGGGCACATAAGCACCAGGCAGCGCCGCCGCACAAACCCATAAAGGAGGCCCTAGCTCAGGCCTCCTCCAAGATGGCCACCACATCGGGGAACTACAACGCCCAGCCAGCATCTTCCAGGCTTGCAGCCTTACAGCCAGAGCAGCCGAGTCACCCATGCTCTTCAGAGGGTGAGTCTGATGATGAAACTGAGACCCCCATGCCTGTCACGACGCCTGACCTTACTGCCCCTGACATCCTGGCTCACTTTGAAAAAATGCTGCACAAGGCCCTGAAACAGACCTCTGACCGCATTACTGACAAGCTGTCCAGGGAAATCCGCGAGCTGGGGCAACGCACTGCAGACCTGGAACAGAGGGTGGAGGACATTGACGCATCACTCCAAACGCAGGGGGACGAGCTTGACCTGCTGTGGGACCAAAACATTACACTTCAGGAGCGCTTAGAGGACTTTGAGAACCAGGCTAGATGCTCCAATGTGCGTATTCGTGGCCTTCCTGAGTCGATCATTGATGTCCACTCTACAGTTACTGAGCTATTCCAAGAGCTCGCCCCTGCTATTCCGATAGAACGCCTTGAGATGGACAGGGTTCACAGGGCACTAGCTCCTAAGCACACTGATACACTGGGATATCATAGCTAAACTCCATTTTTTACGAACAAAAGAGCAACTGCTACAAGCCGCCCGCAACTCGGAGTCCCTCATGTTCCAAGGTCATGCCTATCAGGTATTCCAGGACCTCTGCCCCACTACTATCACCAAGCACAGAGCCATGAAACCGCACCTGCTAGTGCTTCAGCAGCACAATATACCATATAAATGGTGCTTCCCCTTTGCAGTGCGTTTCAGGTATCAAGCCCGGGACCACGTATGCAAGACCACTGATGAACTTCAGGACACACTTCGGAACCTCCAGCTACACCCTCCGCTACACCATCAGAGACTTACAGAAGGAGATCGGCGTCGTGCTCAGTGCAGAAGTCGCAGCCCCCACGGATCCCTAATGGTCACCTTAACGCACACAAGCGGGGTCGCTTTTCATCTCCTGCTCCCTCTCCACAAGACTCTATCGACTGAATCCTGTTGACCACTTCTGCTCCTCCAACCTGTTCCCCAGGCGGTGGACTGTTGCCACCCACACAGTCGCTACTCGCAGGGTTTAGTCAGTTGTCCCCCAACTGACTGTTGACGTTGCGCACCTGTATCCATATACTTGTCTGCTGGGCTCCATTTGTTTTTCTTCTACTTTCGTCCGACCAGCTCAGGATACATGCCGCCCTAGATGAGAATTGCATTGGTTTATTACTTGGTTTATTGTTTGCCATGTTTGGGCTATTGTTGGGCCTCTACCTTACCTGGTGGACTTTCGGTCCCGGCAGCTTGGTTGATCCAGTCCCGGTCTCTTGGAGGCCATGCCCGATTGGTCGGGGTCGCCAGCGCAGAGGTTCTCCAGGTTCCTTGCCCGCTGATTTTGATGTTTTCTTTCTCACCAGGATCACTCAGGTATAGATATGTCTACACACTGTTTTCCTAGCTGCCTGTGTACCTGTGCACTTGCCACTAGCCCCCTTGGTTTCCCATTTTTTGACACCACTTGGGCTACAACCGCTTCACAGGCCACCCAGATTCTGGGTATCCCTGGGGACCGTTTTCTTTTTCTCTTGTCCTCTTTATGGTCTTCTTTACCTACCCTAGACCACCCTTCCCCCTCCCCATCCCTACCCTTACTCTTACGTACGGCTCCTCGTTAATGTCTAGTTTCTGCAACCGCATATTCTCCCTTTGCCCAACTCGCAAGATATTCTTCCCGATGGTACCCCACTATCTACTTAATCACAGCTTGCTCTACCCATGGGTTCCCTGAATATCCTCACCCTGAATGTTCAGGGTCTTAATGTCCCGCAGAAGCGCAACAAAGCCTTCCGTTCTTTTACGTCCCATAATGCCCACATAGTCTGCCTACAGGAGACACACTTCACTCCTACCTCTATTCCCAAGTTTTTTGGCCCCCATTACCCGCAGGTATACGCGGCCTCTGCTACTACTAAGCGCAGGGGTGTTTTAATTGCTCTTCACCATACTACACCCTTCAAGTTATTCACTGAAATTAGAGATCCAGAGGGTCGTTACCTTCTACTTGTTGGGCAATTGCTGGATTTTGAGGTCACCATTGCCACTTATTATGCTCCAAACCAGGGTCCTCTGCCATTTCTTTCCCATTTCTTCTCAGTTATTGATCATCATAAACGAGGCACGCTCATAGTCTGTGGAGACTCTAATTGTATACTATACCCTTTTCTAGACAAATCCCCACAATCCCCCTCTCCGCACACCCCCAAACACTCCTTCCAATCCATTCTGCAACAGTACTCACTGGTTGATTCTTGGAGGGAATCCAATCCTACTAAATGCCAGTACACTTTTTACTCCCATCCACACAAAGTCTTTTCAAGAATCAATCATATTTTTATGACCGCCAGTTCTTCCCCCCCCCCCCCGTATTTTGTCTTCCGATATCCTTCCGATTCCATGGTCGGATCACTGTGCAGTGATCACCACCATTGCCTCTCTAGCGCCTTCTCCCCCTGATCCCTCTTGGACCATCAACGAACGCCTGCTGGCCGACCCAGCTCATTGCACAGAGATAGCAGCTGAGCTCAAAGAGTATCTCTCCTTAAATCAAACCCCTGAGATCTCCCCCCTCCTATTATGGGAAGCTCACAAACCAGTACTCCGCGGATTCTGTATCAGTAAAGCCTCCTTCCTGAGCAGAGAAAGGAGGCAGAAACGCCTCCTCCTTGAACAAGCATACGACCAATCCCATAGTGCCTTTAAAATCCCCCACCCCTGCTAACAAAGAAGCCCTTGAGCACTCTCGACTAGCCCTGGATCTCTTCCCTACGGACGAAGCCAAGCTCTCCATTCGCAGGTCTTGACACAAATTTTACACTAAAGCCAATAAGCCTGGCACTCTTCTTGCTCTCCCCGTAAACTAGACCAAACTGTTAAGCCCATACGGTTATGGATCTCATCTGCACATTTCACCAGCAACCCAGAACGGATCCTGCAAACTTTCTACAAGCACCTCTCGCATCTCTACTCTGCCTCCGCAACCTTTGACTCTTCCCATGCCGAAGCCCTTTTCGCTTCTCTTCCTTTTCCGAAATTGGCCAAAAATCATCTTACAGCACTAGAACGACCCGTCACTACAGTCGAAACCTTAAATGCTATTAATTCCCTGAAGTCCCGCAAACGCCCAGGACCTGACGGCTTTTCTGCCACGTACTATAAAAAGTTTGCCCCCATTCTCACACCTCTCATGACAAATGCGTTCAATGCCATACTCTCGGGTCATACCTTTAACCCAGATACAGTGCAAGCCAACATTTCTATGATTCCTAAGCCGAACTCGGATGATACACAATGGTCTAACTTCAGACCAATTTCCCTCCCTAATGTAGACGTTAAACTGTTAGCCAAAATCCTATCTACTAGTCTCAACGCATGCATTGGATCCCTGATCCACAATGATCACGTTGGCTTCATACCAACCCGGCAAGCAGGAGACAACGTCCGACGTGCATCCCTATTAGCACATTTAGCCAAATCCCACAATATTCCCACATGCTTTTTGTCCCTGGACATACGGAAGGCATTTGACACAGTCTCATGGCCATACTTACACTACATTCTGCGCCGATGGGGCTTTGGCCCACATTTCTTAACCTGGATCTTTTCTCTCTACCAGGGCCCCTCGGCCAGAATTAAATACCTAGGACATCGATCCACTCATTTCCCAATTTTTTGTGGCACCAGGCAAGGTTGTCCCCTATCCCCCTTGGTTTTTTCACTAGCTATAGAACCGCTGGCACTATTGATTAGAACCGACCCAGATATCCGCGGACTTGAGATAGGAGGCACCTCGCATAAACTGTGCATGTTTGCAGATGACGTCCTACTTTTCCTCATCTCTCCCTTAACATCTACACCAACCTTACTTCGCCTCCTTGATAGGTTTGGTGCGCTCTCTGGCCTTCAAATCAATCCCCGGAAATCATTGGCGCTTAATATCTCGCTTCCACCTAACGAACTTACCCACCTAAAACTGATCTTGCCATTCTCATGGACGCAAGACTCTGTTCCCTTTTTGGGTATAAAGCTCACCTCGCATATCTCAGGTCTTTATACCGCTAACTACATCCCTATGCTGGCTCATCTAACGGCACTTATGACTAAATGGTCCTCCCTTCCTCTAGCTTGGCTAGGCAGCATAGCGGTCATGAAGATGTCGATTCTTCCCAAAATCCTCTATCTTTTCAGGGTTCTCCCTATCCCAGTACCCGCCCACTACCTTTGTATTCTGCAGCGCCACATTTCTTCCTACATTTGGGGCAAAGCCCGCCCCGTGTTTCCCGCTCTACTCTATACCGATCTAAACTTCATGGCGGTCTGGGCCTCCCTAAGATCAGCAAATACTACCAAGTGGCACATGTGGCACAACTGCCGAAATATCATGCTACCTATGATATCCCGCAGTGGGTCATTCTCGAATCCATCGAATGCGACCCCTTTTCTACTGCAAACCTTCTTTGGCTGAGACACATTGATCGCCGCACAATTGAGAATCCCATCACCTCACATTTTTTGTCCCTTTGTGACAAACTGAGGTCTCGTTACCTTCTACAATCACCCCATAATCCCCTTCTTTCCTACCTTCGTAATCCAGCCTTCCCCCCCAGCCTGGTCCGCACCACATGTCTTTACTTGATGGGATACGGCTGGTCTCACTCAGACCCGACACTTCATGCTCAGAAATAAATTTAGATCTTTTACCTCACTATGTGAGTCCCATAACCTCCCCACCTCTGAGTTATTCAGGTATCTGCAGTTGAAACATTTCTTTGCTCCGTACACAATGGCCGCCAATCCAGTTTCCACTATGTCTCCTTTTGAGCGAGCATGTCTCAGAGACCCTCATAGACGAGGCCTCATATCCTATATATATTCCCTTCTTACAACCTCAACCGTACCTCCATTACCCTCATACACAGGAAAATGGGAAGCGGATTTAGGCCGGCATATTGACCCATCAGATTGGGACCTCATTTGGTCCACTACCAAAGAGTCGTCGCAGAATATTGTGGACCTGGAGACCAATTACAAAGTCCTGACCCGCTGGTACCTCATCCCAACTAGAATTGCAAAATTTACCCCTGATTACCCCCCAGTTTGTTTCAGAAGCTGTGCAGACCTAGGAACATTTTTTCATATTTTGTGGGATTGCCCAATTGTCCGAGCTTTCTGGGCGGAGGTTTTTAGAATGCTGTCCGCACTCAGTGCCATAACCCTCCAACCAAGTCCACTAGTCGTGCTTCTCAACCACCAACCACCGGACATCACGAAGGCAAATTTTAACCTCATTCTACAAGTCACCACTGCGGCCAAACAGGTTATCGCTAAGTCATGGAAGTCTCCCTTACTGAGTACGACTGCAGTTATGATTAGGGTCACTCAGGAGATGATCCACGCAAAAATAGCCACTATCTTAGATTCCATCACTAAGTTTAAAAAGGTTTGGAATCCATAAGTAGAGCATTTCCTCCCATCCAATTTTGACATCTCCCTCCTCAATCCATAACCTATGCCCTCTGCTTTACTGGGACCATCCCTTGCTGATATTGTGATTATCTGGCTATTTTCCTTTCCCCTTCCTTGGAGCCGTACGCCCTATTCCTTCCTTACTCCCCCCCCCCTTCTTGTTAGGCCCTAATTGATTGTTGATGGTCACTTATGTTAGTGCTGCCTGACTTTGTATTAACGGGAACTCTTATCGTTCATCTACTGTACACCTCTAATCCCCCGTATGGTTACTTATCATTTGTTCTGTGTTACATGAAATCAATAAACATTTCTGAACAAGAAAGTATATATTTCTCGCACTAGCTATGGGTATATGTGGAATTACACCCCAAAATACATTCTGCTACTTCTACTGAGTATGGGGGTACCACATGTGTGAGACGTTTGGGGAGCCTAGCCACATACAGGAGCCTGAAATCCAATGACCACTTTGAAAGCCTGAAGGTGTGTAACTTCCTCACTACCTATCACAGTTTCGGAGGCCCTGACGTCAGGATAGCACCAAACCCCCCAAATGACCCCTTTTTGGAAAGTGGACACTTCAAGGAATTTAAAAAGAGGCATGGTGAGTATTTTGCAGATCTCTTTTTTTCTCACAAGGTTTTGAAATATAAAAAAAGAAAAGAAAAAATGTTTTTGTTTTTTTTCTTCAATTTTCAAAAACATGTGGCAACAAATGAGATCTACCAGATGCTTCTCGGGGCTGCAGTTCCTCTGAGCTCCACAAGGTGGTGATCTCACTTCTACCCAGACAGGAAGTCTCTATGGAAGACAGACCGGAAGTGATGTCAGGTACAGATAGGAAGTGATGTCAGGTAAAGACAGGAAGTGATGTCAGGTACAGACAGGAAGTGACATAAAATAGAGACAAAGTTCCATGTTGCACAAAGAAAAAGAGACACCGGTGGAAGTGGCAGCAGAGGAGGTAATAAGATGTTATGTCCTATTTACACCAAGTAACCCCCCATCATGTCAATCCTCTTTCTCCATTATCATGTCCGTCCTCTTCCTCCATAGTCACGTCTGTCCTCTTCCTCCATAGTCATGTCCGTCCTCTTCCTCCATAGGCACTGTGATGTCTTTTATGTCCAGCAGATGATGATACACACATATATAGTGTGGGAACCCAGATGAACCCCTTCAGGGGGAGGAGTTGATGATAATATATTTGCTCCCAAAGCTGGCCTACATGGTTCAGTTTTATCGTTCAGCCAGCGGGATGAGAGAAAAAAATATTATTATTATTATTATACAGGATTTATGGCGCCAACAGTTTGCTCAGCACTTTACAATATAACGGGAGACAATACAGCAACAATACAGATCAATACAAGAGGGATATGAGGGCCCTGATCCTGGGAGCTTACAATCTAGGAGGGAGGGGCTAGTGGTACAAAAGGTAGTAACTGTGGGGGATGGACTGGTTGGAAGAGTAGAAGATTCCAGTATTAGCTGAGGGCAGGATAGGCTTCCCTGAAGAGAGAGGTTTTCAGAGATGGCCTAAAAGTAAGCAGAGTAGGCAATAGTCTGATAGATTGGGGTAGAGAGTTCCAGAGGATGGGAGAAGTCCTGGAGATGAGCATGGGAGGAGGAGACAAGGGAGCTAGAGAGAAGAAGGTCATGCAAGGAGCGGAGAGTACGGTTTGGGTGATATTTGGAGACAAGATCGGTGATGTAATTTGGGGCAGAGTTATAAATAGCTTTATACATTATTGTTGGGTTTTAAATTTTATCCGTTGGGCAATGGGAAGCTGGTGCAGGGATTGGCAGAGAGGGGTGGAGGACACTGAATGGAGGCCAGTGGAGGGATTGGCAGAGAGGGGTGGAGGACACTGAGTGGAGGCCAGTGGAGGGATTGGCAGAGAGGGGTGGAGGACACTGAGTGGAGGCCAGTGGAGGGATTGGCAGAGAGGGGTGGAGGACACTGAATGGAGGCCAGTGGAGGGATTGGCAGAGAGGGGTGGAGGACACTGAATGGAGGCCAGTGGAGGGATTGGCAGAGAGGGATGGAGGACACTGAATGGAGAGCAGTGGAGGGATTGGCAGAGAGGGATGGAGGACACTGAGTGGAGGCCAGTGGAGAGATTGGCAGAGAGGGGTGGAGAACACTGAGTGGAGGCCAGTGGAGGGATTGGCAGAGAGGGGTGGAGGACACTGAATGGAGGCCAGTGGAGGGATTGGCAGAGAGGGATGGAGGACACTGAATGGAGAGCAGTGGAGGGATTGGCAGAGAGGGATGGAGGACACTGAGTGGAGGCCAGTGGAGAGATTGGCAGAGAGGGGTGGAGAACACTGAGTGGAGGCCAGTGGAGGGATTGGCAGAGAGGGGTGGAGGACACTGAATGGAGGCCAGTGGAGGGATTGGTAGAGAGGGATGGAGGACACTGAATGGAGGCCAGTGGAGGGATTGGCAGAGAGGGATGGAGGACACTGAGTGGAGGCCAGTGGAGGGATTGGCAGAGAGGGGTGGAGGACACTGAGTAGAGGCCAGTGGAGGGATTGGCAGAGAGGGGTGGCAGATACAGAACTGTTAGTAAGATGGATGAGTCTGGCGGTAGCATTCATGATAGACTGAAGAAAGGAAGGCCTGTGATGAGGTCAATGAGAAGGGAGTTATAATAGTCAAGGCGAGATATAACAAGGGAGTGAATAAGTTGCTTAGTGGTTTCCGAGGTTAGGAATGGGCCTATCTTGGAGATGTTGCGGAGGTGAAGTCTACAAGATTTGGACAGCAATTGGATTTGGGACTGAAAAGACAGATGGGAGTCTAGGATTACACCTAGTACCCTGGCATGAGGGGTGGGACTGATGGTCGTGTTATTGCTCTTGATGAAGAAGTCAGGGGAGGGGGCACAGGCTGGGGGGAATACTAAGAGCTCAGTTTTGGAAAGATTGAGCTTGAGGAAGTGGAGTGAAATCTATGCCGATATGTCACTTAGTAGGTTAGTGATGGGAGAGGAGACTGAAGGGGTGAGGTGAGGAGTAGAAAGATAGATTTGTGTGTCATCAGCATAGAGATGGTACTTAAAGCCATTGGAGTTTATCAAGTGACCAAGGGAGGAGGTGTAGATGGAGAAGAGAAGGGGTCCAAGGACAGAACCTTGAGGGACCCCTACAGAAAGAGGGAGTGAAGAGGAGGAGGCAGCATTATAGGTAACACTGAAGGAGCGCTGCGATAGGTAGGAGAACCAGGAGAGAACAGAGTTTCAGAGGCCAAGAGAGTGGAGTTTTTTGAGAAGGAGGGGATGGTCAACAGTATCAAAAGCTGCAGAGAGGTCTAGTAAGAATATGGAGTAGTGGCCATTGGTTGGGATGAGTATGGAGTAGTGGCCATTGGTTGGGATTGGTATGGAGTAGTGACCATTGGTTGGGATGAGTATGGAGTAGTGGCCATTGGTTGGGATGAGTACGGTGTAGTGGCCATTGGTTGGGATGAGTACGCAGTAATGGCCATTGGTTGGGATGAGTACGGAGTAGTGGCCATTGGTTGGGATGAGTACGGAGTAGTGGCCATTGGTTGGGATGAGTACGGAGTAGTGACCATTGGTTGGGATGAGTATGGAGTAGTGGCCATTGGTTGGGCTGAGTACGGTGTAGTGGCCATTGGTTGGGATGAGTACGCAGTAGTGGCCATTGGTTGGGATGAGTACGGAGTAGTGGCCATTGGTTGGGATGAGTACGGAGTAGTGGCCATTAGCTGGGATGAGTACAGAGTAGTGGCCATTGGTTGGGATTGGTACGGAGTAGTGGCCATTGGTTGGGATGAGTACGGAGTAGTGGCCATTGGTTGGTATGAGTACGGAGTAGTGGCCATTGGTTGGGATGAGTACGGAGTAGTGGCCATTGGTTGGGATGAGTACGGAGTAGTGGCCATTGGTTGGTATGAGTACGGAGTAGTGGCCATTGGTTGGGATGAGTACGGAGTAGTGACCATTGGTTGGGATGAGTACGGAGCAGTGGCCATTAGTTGGGATTAGAATGGAGTAGTGGCCATTGGTTGGGATGAGTACGGAGCAGTGGCCATTAGTTGGGATTAGTATGGAGTAGTGGCCATTGGTTGGGATGAGTATGGAGTAGTGGCCATTGGTTATAGCAGTTAGTAGATCATTAGTGAGGTTTAGTAGGGCAGTTTCAGTGGAGTGTAGAGAGTGAAAGCCAGACTGTAAAGGGTGAAGAAGGTTGTTGTCAGTGAGGTGGGAGCTCAGGCGATTGTAGACTAAGCGTTCTAGGAGTTTAGAGGTAAATGGCAGCAGGGAGATGGGTCTTAAGTTGTTCAGGTTGGTGGGGTCCAGGGAGGGCTTTTTAAGTTTTGGAGTGATGTGCGCATGCTTTAGAGGGGAGTGGAAGGCACCAGTAGAGAGGGAAAGATGGAAGATGTGAGCGAGGGAGCATAGGATGGAAGAAGAGGGTGACCGTAGTAGTTGTGAGGGGACAGGATCCAGGGGGCAGGTAGTGAGATGGGCTTCTAAGAAAACCTTAGTGACCTCTTCGGTAGTAGCGAGGTCAGAAGAGGAAAGTGTTGAGGGAGGTTTAGTATAAGGTATGCTAAGTGGGATGGATGTCTGTGCAGTGGTGATGCCCCTACGAATTGCATCAATCTTGTTTTTGAAATGATTTCCAATCTCATGAGCAGTGAGTGAGGTACTGGGTGGAGGTGGAGAAAGTAGAGAGTTAAAATTAGAGAAGAGACGACGAGGACTGGAAGGTATGAATAAGAGTGACTAAGTAGGCTTGATTGGCAGCATGAAGGGAGGAATTGTATGTGAAAAAACATTTATATCAGGTGAATGCTTGTTGAGCTTGTTCAGTCTGCCAAGGTTGTAATGGTCGGGGCCTGATGCTTCGTGTTGTTAGAGGACCAAGTGAGTCCAGTGTGGATGATAGTGAACTGTTGTAGACAGCAGTGGCCAGGTCAGGGCAGGACAGGGGAGAGATTCTGTCATAGAGTTGGTCAGTTGCAGAGTGGAAAGGAGCCGGGTTCAAGTTGTGAAGGTTTCTGCGGGTAATTGTTTGCTGCTTGGAGGGATAGGTGTTTGAAGATGAGGAAACTGTGAAGGTGATGAGATTGTGATCAGAGAGAGGAAAGGGGGTGTTTGTGAGGTTGTAGGGAGTGCAAAGATGGGAGAAAACAAGGTCTAATGTATTCCCATCAGAGTGAGTGGAGGACGGTGTACATTGTACTAATGCAAAAGATGAGGTTATGTTGAAGAGTTGGGATGTAGCCGGGTTGTTGACATTAATAGGGATGGTAAAATCTCCGAGAATGATAGCGGGTAGTTCAGAGGAGAGAAAGTAGGGTGTCCAGGCGGAGAAATCATCAAGAAAGCGGGACACGGGTCCAGGAGGCCGATAGATCACTGCAATCCTCAGAGAAATGGGAGAAAACAGCCGGATGCTGTGAGTCTCGAAAGAAGGATAGAGAGGGAGGGTTAGGGGGGACTTGAAAGGTGCTCAGTGGGGATAGAAGCAAACCAACCCCACCACCTTTCTGACCACTGGGTCTGGGTGAGTGGGTCCAGATGAGGCCTCCATAGGGAAGTGCTTCAGGGGAAGCAGAATCTGCTGCTTGGAGTCAGGTTTCTGTAATTGCTAGTAGGTTAAGGGAGCGGGAGACAAAAAGGTCATGGAAGGAAATAGAAGCGATTCCCCCATCCACACATTGGAGGAGGATGGGGAAATCCTCCCCGCTGCACTCTTGTATTCTGACAATGGGGGGACTCCTCCGCTCTCAGAATACACAGATCAGCACTGAAGCTATTGGCCGCAGCCGCTGGGGGAGTGGCTTTTATCCGGCAGTGGCCGCACATGGATGGAAATGTGAGCGATCCCTGCTGAACCAGCTGAATTTCCATGGATCTATGGTCACCTTCAGTGACTTCCTCCCCTCCCCCTCATCTCCTTCATGATGGAAGTCATGCTGAGATCATCTCCCATTGGCTGAGCAATATTCTCATTTGTCTCTCAGCTCCTTCTTGCTATTCCTCGTCCTGCCTGTTGTTTCCTTGGATTGATTTTCTGTGTAGTGACCCCGGCTTGGTCTCTTGGATGCGCTATATATCTCAGCCTGAAGTGGGGCTTTAATAAAATGGAGACCTGAATGGAGAGGAGAGGAGGATTCTGGGAATATCATTTGAACTGTTACTTAGGGCCACAGAATTGTTACTCGCACAGACACAGAATTGTTACTCAGGGCCACAGAACTGTTACTGAGGGCCACAGAACTGTTACTTAGGGCCACAGAATTGTTACTCGCACAGACACAGAATTGTTACTCGCACAGACACAGAACTGTTACTGAGGGCCACAGAACTGTTACTTAGGGCCACAGAATTGTTACTCGCACAGACACAGAATTGTTACTTGCACAGACACAGAATTGTTACTGAGGGCCACAGAACTGTTACTTAGGGCCACAGAATTGTTACTCACACAGACACATAATTGTTACTCAGGGCCACAGAACTGTTACTGAGGGCCACAGAACTGTTACTTAGGGCCACAGAATTGTTACTCGCACAGACACAGAATTGTTACTCGCACAGACACAGAACTGTTACTGAGGGCCACAGAACTGTTACTTAGGGCCACAGAATTTTTACTCGCACAGACACAGAATTGTTACTCGCACAGACACAGAATTGTTACTCAGGGCCACAGAACTGTTACTGAGGGCCACAGAACTGTTACTTAGGGCCACAGAATTGTTACTCGCACAGACACAGAATTGTTACTGAGGGCCACAGAACTGTTACTTAGGGCCACAGAATTGTTACTCACACAGACACAGAATTGTTACTCAGGGCCACAGAACTGTTACTGAGGGCCACAGAACTGTTACTCGCACAGACACAGAATTGTTACTCAGGGACACAGAATTGTTACTGAGGGCCACAGAACCGTTACTTAGGGCCACATAAACGTTAATCAGGGACACAGAATTGTTACTGAGGGCCACAGAACCGTTACTTGGGGCCACATAAACGTTAATCAGGGACACAGAATTGTTACTGAGGGCCACAGAACCGTTACTTGGGGCCACAGAAACGTTAATCAGGGACACAGAATTGTTACTGAGGGCCACAGAACCGTTACTTGGGGCCACAGAAACGTTAATCAGGGACACAGAATTGTTACTGAGGGCCACAGAACTGTTACTTAGGGCCACAGAATTGTTACTCGCACAGACACAGAATTGTTACTGAGGGCCACAGAACTGTTACTTAGGGCCACAGAATTGTTACTCGCACAGACACAGAATTGTTACTGAGGGCCACAGAACCGTTACTTGGGGCCACATAAACGTTAATCAGGGACACAGAATTGTTACTGAGGGCCACAGAACCATTACTTGGGGCCACATAAACGTTAATCAGGGACACAGAATTGTTACTGAGGGCCACAGAACCGTTACTTGGGGCCACAGAAACGTTAATCAGGGACACAGAATTGTTACTGAGGGCCACAGAACTGTTACTTAGGGCCACAGAATTGTTACTCGCACAGACACAGAATTGTTACTGAGGGCCACAGAACTGTTACTTAGGGCCACAGAATTGTTACTCGCACAGACACAGAATTGTTACTCAGGGCCACAGAACTGTTACTGAGGGCCACAGAACTGTTACTTAGGGCCACAGAATTGTTACTCGCACAGACACAGAATTGTTACTGAGGGCCACAGAACTGTTACTAAGGGCCACAGAATTGTTAATCGCACAGACACAGAATTGTTACTCAGGGCCACAGAACTGTTACTGAGGGCCACAGAACTGTTACTTAGGGCCACAGAATTGTTACTCGCACAGACACAGAATTGTTACTCGCACAGACACATAATTGTTACTCAGGGCCACAGAACTGTTACTTAGGGCCACAGAATTGTTACTCGCACAGACACAGAATTGTTACTCAGGGACACAGAATTGTTACTGAGGGCCACAGAACCGTTACTTAGGGCCACATAAACGTTAATCAGGGACACAGAATTGTTACTGAGGGCCACAGAACTGTTACTTAGGGCCACAGAATTGTTACTCGCACAGACACAGAATTGTTACTGAGGGCCACAGAACTGTTACTTAGGGCCACAGAATTGTTACTCGCACAGACACAGAATTGTTACTGAGGGCCACAGAACCGTTACTTAGGGCCACATAAACGTTAATCAGGGACACAGAATTGTTACTGAGGGCCACAGAACCGTTACTTGGGGCCACATAAACGTTAATCAGGGACACAGAATTGTTACTGAGGGCCACAGAACCGTTACTTGGGGCCACATAAACGTTAATCAGGGACACAGAATTGTTACTGAGGGCCACAGAACCGTTACTTGGGGCCACAGAAACGTTAATCAGGGACACAGAATTGTTACTGAGGGCCACAGAACTGTTACTTAGGGCCACAGAATTGTTACTCGCACAGACACAGAATTGTTACTGAGGGCCACAGAACTGTTACTTAGGGCCACAGAATTGTTACTCGCACAGACACAGAATTGTTACTGAGGGCCACAGAACTGTTACTTAGGGCCACAGAATTGTTACTCGCACAGACACAGAATTGTTACTCAGGGCCACAGAACTGTTACTGAGGGCCACAGAACTGTTACTGAGGGCCACAGAACTGTTACTTAGGGCCACAGAATTGTTACTCGCACAGACACAGAATTGTTACTCGCACAGACACAGAATTGTTACTGAGGGCCACAGAACTGTTACTTAGGGCCACAGAATTGTTACTCGCACAGACACAGAATTGTTACTCAGGGCCACAGAACTGTTACTGAGGGCCACAGAACTGTTACTTAGGGCCACAGAATTGTTACTCGCACAGACACAGAATTGTTACTGAGGGCCACAGAACTGTTACTAAGGGCCACAGAATTGTTAATCGCACAGACACAGAATTGTTACTCAGGGCCACAGAACTGTTACTGAGGGCCACAGAACTGTTACTTAGGGCCACAGAATTGTTACTCGCACAGACACAGAATTGTTACTCAGGGCCACAGAACTGTTACTGAGAGCCACAGAACTGTTACTTAGGGCCACAGAATTGTTACTCGCACAGACACAGAATTGTTACTGAGGGCCACAGAACTGTTACTAAGGGCCACAGAATTGTTAATCGCACAGACACAGAACTGTTACTGAGGGCCACAGAACTGTTACTGAGGGCCACAGAACTGTTACTTAGGGCCACAGAATTGTTACTCGCACAGACACAGAATTGTTACTCAGGGACACAGAATTGTTACTCAGGGACACATAATCGTTGAATTAAAGAGTATGTCAGACAACATGCAGAGGAGTGGCAGAGGAGGCAATGTTTTAGGAGCGAGCAGACGTGGCAGCAGAGGAAGGGGTCGAGGCAGCACTATTCGCAGCCAGAGGCCAGTGCTCCCGGTGTCATCCAGCGGTCGTGTCTCCACCGACAACCCTGCCGTCATTGATTGGTTGGCTCGGTCGTCTTCCTCTTCCCAGGTCACCTCTGACACCTACAGCCAACGGTCGGTGGGTACGTCAGACACAACCGTTAGTTGGCATGGCCCGGGAGCAAGCCCACTGAAATCACATGTCCTCTACCTGCCCCTGTCCTTTGCTGTTCCCTCACCAAGCGAAGTATCGCATGCTGTGGGCTCAGCCCCACTGTACAGTGAGGAAGAGCTAACAGAGGGCGGTCAGGAACGGGGGGAGACATCCGCCTCTTCAGCAGCCAGGCGAAGAAGTACTGGCGAGGAGAGTGGCTCGGTAGCCGGTCTAGAGACAGGTCTGTCTCCTGACCCACACGCAGCCGAGGGGGCTAGTAGTGAGGCGGAGACCGTACTTGATGATGAGGAGGTTGATCGCACTTGGCTGCCTCGTCGTCATCAGGCAATTTCTTCCGCATCATCAGGAGAAGAGGGTGCCAGCTTGGCAGCGAGCGAAACAGTCGGTGGGTTGCCCAGGAGGCAGCAGGGTCGCATCAGTGTCAGTGGAGCCAAACGGCCACGGAGTAGAGCACCAGCTCCACTGCAGCCTACCACCACGGCCAGTAGTGGTGCCGGTGCGCACGGAGGAAGTAGCAGTCAGCCAGTGAGGAGTAGCGGGGGCAAAGTTTCCTACTCGGTGGTGTGGCAATTTTTTGTCAAGCCGCCCGAGGAAGTAAACGTAGCCGTCTGTCGACTATGTGGCCAGAAATGCAAGCGTGGCCAGGGGGCCCATGTTGGGACTACAGCGTTGTGTCAGCATATGCAGCGTCACCATTCGGTGGCCTGGGAAAACCGTGATAAAGATACGGCGGTTCTGCCTGCCCCAGCCCCCGCTCCATCACCCGCTCCGTTACTTGCTCCGTCACCCGACGTCGTCAATCGCCCTCTATCAGCCAGTCAAAGCTCCAACACCTCTGCTGAGGGGAGTTGTCGCTCGTTGGCATCTTCCGCTCGTTCAGATGCTCCTTCTCCTGCTACTCCTCTTCTCGGATTCCGTCAACAGTCTTTCTTGGAATCCGTTTCCAAGAGACAACAGTTTGCGAGCACGCACCCGACGGTGCAAAAGCTGAACGTCCTCCTGTCCAAGTTGCTGGTGCTGCAGTCCCTCCCTTTCCAACTGGTGGACTCAGCACCTTTCCGAGAAATGATGGCTTGTGCCGCGCCGCGGTGGAGAGTGCCAAGCCGTCATTTCTTCGCCATAAAGGCAGTGCCAGCCCTGCATTCACATGTAGAAGAGATGGTGGGCCAGTCTTTGAGCATGTCGGTCTCTGCCAAAGTGCACGGCAGCGCCGACGTGTGGAGCTGTAACTACGGTCAGGGACAGTATATGTCATTTACGGCCCACTGGGTGAACGTGGTGCCGGCACAGCCGCACCAGCAACTTGGACAGGTCACGACGCTTTTGCCTCCACGTTTGCATGTCCTTGGTCCAGCAAACATGTCCGCCTCTACCACCTCTTTTTCCGCCGTGTCCTCAGCCGCCACCCCCGTGCCAGGTCCCATTACCCGACCGGCATATCACATGTGCAGGGCGCAACGGTGTCACGCTGTGCTGCACCTGGTATGCCTTGGCGAACGTAGTCACACAGGGGAGGAACTTCTGAGTGTAATGAACAGAGAAATCGACAGATGGCTGTCTCCGCGCAAACTGAAAATCGGAACCATGTTGACCGACAACGGAAAGAACATGGTGTCTGCTCTGCGTCAAGGAAGGTTGTGCCATGCGCCATGCATGGCTCAAGTGTTCAATCTGGTTGTCAAGCGGTTCCTAAAATCCACCATCCCACTGCAAGACATCCTTAAAATGTCACGTAAACTTTGCATGCATTTCAGCCATTCCTACACCGCAAAGCACACCCTCATTGAGCTGCAGCGGCAGAACGGAATTCCACAGCATCGCCTGATCTGCGACGTTGCAACAAGGTGGAATTCAACCCTACACATGTTAGACCGCCTTTACGAGCAGCGAAAGGCCATCACCGATTTCCTGATGATACAAGCGGATAAAGGTACTCCCCTGTGTAACTTCGATGTCAGCCATTGGCAGCTCATGCGTGACACCTGCCGCTTGCTCAGGCCCTTTGAGGAGGCCACGCTATTCGTGAGTCGGCAGGACTATGGGATGAACGACGTCATTCCTCTGTTGCACGTCCTGGAACAAATGCTGTTAACAATGGCTGGTCAGGGTGCGGTAGACGTGGCGCACAGATCTCAACGCCACATGACCCCTGTGGGGCCAGGACAGGAAGAAGAGGAGGAGGTAGAGGAGGACATTTGTGCTCAGGAATTATTGAGTGAAATGGGTGGTTTTTCCACTCAGCGGACAGGAGTGGAGGAGCAGGAGCATCTGGTAGAGGAGGAGGAGACAGAGGACCCAGACGCACCGTGGCAGTATGCTGTGGAGATGGAGGCAGGGAGTCCCTCGCATTCCTTGGCGCAAATGGCCCATAGCATGCTCGGTTGCTTGCGTAGCGACAGCCGAATAATAACCATCAGACAGAGGGATGACTTTTGGCTGTCCACCTTGTTGGACCCTCGCTATCGTTCCAAAATGGTGGCCTTTTTCACACCTGCTGAGAGGGAGGCCAAAATTACGTACTATAAAAACCACCTATGTAGTCAGTTGGTCTCTGCCTTTGTGCGCCAACGTCCATCCTCAGACACTGTGGGCCCTGTGCGCTCGCGTTCCGCTGCCATGGCAGCAGGGGAGGGGTGGGGTGGTAGGAGCAGTGGCAGCTCCACCAGCAGCGGCTGCCTCAGTCTGCAGTCGATGATGAGTAGCTTTCTTCACCAGCGCAGTGAGGAAACTACTAACCAGCCGCAGCAGCAGCAGCAGCATCAGGTGGACCTGGAGCAGGAGCTCAAACAACAGGCTTGGGCCTACTTGGACAGCACCCTGCCAACCGAGGTAGACAATCCCCTTGACTACTGGGCAACGAAACTTGACCTTTGGCCCCAACTAGCTGAATTTGCCCTTGAAAGGCTGTCATGCCCGGCTAGTAGCGTGGCATCGGAGCGCGTGTTTAGTGCGGCAGGAGGTATTGTAACTCCGCGGAGGACACGACTGTCCACCCAAAGTGTGGAGAGACTCACGTTTGTGAAAATGAATCAGGCGTGGATTAGTCTGGATTTCAAACCACCAGTTCCTGACACAACTGACTAAATGCGCCATGAATCATGCCCCTGCCATGTGCCACTTTCAGGTCTCCTCACACACTGCTGGTGTGTTCCATTTCTTGTCATAGGGTGCTGGCAGATTACGGGCCTCCCATTGCTGCTGTCTCCATCGCCACACTCTGCCATGTGCCACATTCAGGTCTCTTCACACTGCTGGTGTGTTTAATTTTTTGACATAGGGTGCAGGCAGATTACGGGCCTCACATAGCTGCTGCCAGGCCCCTAATCTGCCATGGGCCCCTATATACCGCCTCCTCATGCTGCTGCCAAGTCCAGAGTCTCTCATGGGTCCCTGTACGGCCTCCCATTGCTGCTGTCTCCATCGCCACACTCTGCCATGTGCCACATTCAGGTCTCTTCACACTGCTGGTGTGTTTAATTTTTTGACATAGGGTGCAGGCAGATTACGGGCCTCCCATAGCTGCTGCCAGGCCCCTAATCTGCCATGGGCCCCTATATACCGCCTCCTCATGCTGCTGCCAAGTCCAGAGTCTCTCATGGGTCCCTGTACGGCCTCCCATTGCTGCTGTCTCCATCGCCACACTCTGCCATGTGCCACATTCAGGTCTCTTCACACTGCTGGTGTGTTTAATTTTTGGACATAGGGTGCAGGCAGATTACGGGCCTCACATAGCTGCTGCCAGGCCCCTAATCTGCCATGGGCCCCTATATACCGCCTCCTCATGCTGCTGCCAAGTCCAGAGTCTCTCATGGGTCCCTGTACGGCCTCCCATTGCTGCTGTCTCCATCGCCACACTCTGCCATGTGCCACATTCAGGTCTCTTCACACTGCTGGTGTGTTTAATTTTTTGACATAGGGTGCAGGCAGATTACGGGCCTCACATAGCTGCTGCCAGGCCCCTAATCTGCCATGGGCCCCTATATACCGCCTCTTCATGCTGCTGCCAGGTCCAGAGTCTCTCATGGGTCCCTGTACGGCCTCCCATTGCTGCTGTCTCCATCGCCACACTCTGCTGCCATGTGCCACTTTCAGGTCTCTTCACACTGCTGGTGTGTTTAATTTTTTGACATAGGGTGCAGGCAGATTACGGGCCTCCCATAGCTGCTGCCAGGCCCCTAATCTGCCATGGGCCCCTATATACCGCCTCCTCATGCTGCTGCCAAGTCCAGAGTCTCTCATGGGTCCCTGTACGGCCTCCCATTGCTGCTGTCTCCATCGCCACACTCTGCCATGTGCCACATTCAGGTCTCTTCACACTGCTGGTGTGTTTAATTTTTTGACATAGGGTGCAGGCAGATTACGGGCCTCACATAGCTGCTGCCAGGCCCCTAATCTGCCATGGGCCCCTATATACCGCCTCCTCATGCTGCTGCCAAGTCCAGAGTCTCTCATGGGTCCCTGTACGGCCTCCCATTGCTGCTGTCTCCATCGCCACACTCTGCCATGTGCCACATTCAGGTCTCTTCACACTGCTGGTGTGTTTAATTTTTTGACATAGGGTGCAGGCAGATTACGGGCCTCCCATAGCTGCTGCCAGGCCCCTAATCTGCCATGGGCCCCTATATACCGCCTCCTCATGCTGCTGCCAAGTCCAGAGTCTCTCATGGGTCCCTGTACGGCCTCCCATTGCTGCTGTCTCCATCGCCACACTCTGCCATGTGCCACATTCAGGTCTCTTCACACTGCTGGTGTGTTTAATTTTTTGACATAGGGTGCAGGCAGATTACGGGCCTCACATAGCTGCTGCCAGGCCCCTAATCTGCCATGGGCCCCTATATACCGCCTCTTCATGCTGCTGCCAGGTCCAGAGTCTCTCATGGGTCCCTGTACGGCCTCCCATTGCTGCTGTCTCCATCGCCACACTCTGCCATGTGCCACATTCAGGTCTCTTCACACTGCTGGTGTGTTTAATTTTTTGACATAGGGTGCAGGCAGATTACGGGCCTCCCATAGCTGCTGCCAGGCCCCTAATCTGCCATGGGCCCCTATATACCGCCTCCTCATGCTGCTGCCAAGTCCAGAGTCTCTCATGGGTCCCTGTACGGCCTCCCATTGCTGCTGTCTCCATCGCCACACTCTGCCATGTGCCACATTCAGGTCTCTTCACACTGCTGGTGTGTTTAATTTTTTGACATAGGGTGCAGGCAGATTACGGGCCTCACATAGCTGCTGCCAGGCCCCTAATCTGCCATGGGCCCCTATTTACCGCCTCTTCATGCTGCTGCCAGGTCCAGAGTGTCTCATGGGTCCCTGTACGGCCTCCCATTTCTGCTGCCAGGAGGCAGCAGGGTCGCAGCAGTGTCAGTGGAGGCAAACGGCCACGGAGTAGAGCACCAGCTCCACTGCAGCCTACCACCACGGCCAGTAGTGGTGCCGGTGTGCACGGAGGAAGTAGCAGTCAGCCAGTGAGGAGTAGCGGAGGCAAAGTTTCCTACTCTGCGGTGTGGCAATTTTTCGTCAAGCCGCCCGAGGAAGTAAACGTAGCCTAATGTCGACTATGTGGCCAGAAAGTCAAGCGTGGCCAGGGGGCCCATGTTGGGACTACAGCGTTGCGTCAGCATATGCAGCGTCGCCATTCGGTGGCCTGGGAAAAACGTGATAAAGATACGGCGGTTCTGCCTGCCCCAGCCCAGGGTTCCATTTTGTCATAGGGTGCTGGCAGATTACGGGCCTCCCATAGGTTCCGCCAGGCCCCATATCGGCCATGGGCCCCCCTACCTCCTGGTCACGCTGCTGCTGAGCCCACAGTGTGACCTGGGTCCCTGTATGGCCTCCCATTGCTTACACTCTGCCATGTGCCACTTTGAGGTCTCCTCACACTACTGTGCTTTTCCATTTTGACATAGGTTGCTGGCAGATTAGAGGACTTCCATAGGTTCCGCCAGGCCCTATATCGGCCATGGGCCCCCGTACCTCCTGGTCACGCTGCTGCTGGTCCCACAGTGTGACCTGGGTCCCTGTACGGCCTCCCATTGCTTACACTCTGCCATGTGCCACTTTGAGGTCTCCTCACACTACTGTGCTTTTCCATTTTGACATAGGTTGCTGGCAGATTAGCGGACTTCCATAGGTTCCGCCAGGCCCCATATCGGCCATGGGCCCCCGTACCTCCTGGTCACGCTGCTGCTGAGCCCACAGTGTGACCTGGGTCCCTGTACGGCCTCCCATTGCTTACACTCTGCCATGTGCCACTTTGAGGTCTCCTCACACTACTGTGCTTTTCCATTTTGACATAGGTTGCTGGCAGATTAGAGGACTTCCATAGGTTCCGCCAGGCCCCATATCGGCCATGGGCCCCCGTACCTCCTGGTCACGCTGCTGCTGAGCCCACAGTGTGACCTGGGTCCCTGTACGGCCTCCCATTGCTTACACTCTGCCATGTGCCACTTTGAGGTCTCCTTACACTACTGCGGTTGTCCATTTTGACATAGGTTGCTGGCAGATTCCAGGACTTCCATAGGTTCCGCCAGGCCCCATATCGGCCATGGGCCCCCGTACCTCCTGGTCACGCTGCTGCTGAGCCCACAGTGTGACCTGGGTCCCTGTACGGCCTCCCATTGCTTACACTCTGCCATGTGCCACTTTGAGGTCTCCTCACACTACTGTGCTTTTCCATTTTGACATAGGTTGCTGGCAGATTCCAGGACTTCCATAGGTTCCGCCAGGCCCCATATCGGCCATGGGCCCCCGTACCTCCTGGTCACGCTGCTGCTGAGCCCACAGTGTGACCTGGGTCCCTGTACGGCCTCCCATTGCTTACACTCTGCCATGTGCCACTTTGAGGTCTCCTCACACTACTGTGCTTTTCCATTTTGACATAGGTTGCTGGCAGATTAGAGGACTTCCATAGGTTCCGCCAGGCCCTATATCGGCCATGGGCCCCCGTACCTCCTGGTCACGCTGCTGCTGGTCCCACAGTGTGACCTGGGTCCCTGTACGGCCTCCCATTGCTTACACTCTGCCATGTGCCACTTTGAGGTCTCCTCACACTACTGTGCTTTTCCATTTTGACATAGGTTGCTGGCAGATTAGCGGACTTCCATAGGTTCCGCCAGGCCCCATATCGGCCATGGGCCCCCGTACCTACTGGTCACGCTGCTGCTGAGCCCACAGTGTGACCTGGGTCCCTGTACGGCCTCCCATTGCTTACACTCTGCCATGTGCCACTTTGAGGTCTCCTCACACTACTGTGCTTTTCCATTTTGACATAGGTTGCTGGCAGATTAGAGGACTTCCATAGGTTCCGCCAGGCCCCATATCGGCCATGGGCCCCCGTACCTCCTGGTCACGCTGCTGCTGGTCCCACAGTGTGACCTGGGTCCCTGTACGGCCTCCCATTGCTTACACTCTGCCATGTGCCACTTTGAGGTCTCCTTACACTACTGCGGTTGTCCATTTTGACATAGGTTGCTGGCAGATTCCAGGACTTCCATAGGTTCCGCCAGGCCCCATATCGGCCATGGGCCCCCGTACCTCCTGGTCACGCTGCTGCTGAGCCCACAGTGTGACCTGGGTCCCTGTACGGCCTCCCATTGCTTACACTCTGCCATGTGCCACTTTGAGGTCTCCTCACACTACTGTGCTTTTCCATTTTGACATAGGTTGCTGGCAGATTAGAGGACTTCCATAGGTTCCGCCAGGCCCTATATCGGCCATGGGCCCCCGTACCTCCTGGTCACGCTGCTGCTGGTCCCACAGTGTGACCTGGGTCCCTGTACGGCCTCCCATTGCTTACACTCTGCCATGTGCCACTTTGAGGTCTCCTCACACTACTGTGCTTTTCCATTTTGACATAGGTTGCTGGCAGATTCCAGGACTTCCATAGGTTCCGCCAGGCCCCATATCGGCCATGGGCCCCCGTACCTCCTGGTCACGCTGCTGCTGAGCCCACAGTGTGACCTGGGTCCCTGTACGGCCTCCCATTGCTTACACTCTGCCATGTGCCACTTTGAAATCTCCTCACACTCCTGCGGTTGTCCATTTTGACATAGGTTGCTGGCAGATTCCAGGCCTTCCATAGGTTCCGCCAGGCCCCATATCGGCCATGGGCCCCCGTACCTCCTGGTCACGCTGCTGCTGGGCCCACAGTGTGACCTGGGTCCCTGTACGGCCTCCCATTGCTTCCACTCTGCCATGTGCCACTTTAAGGTCTCCTCACACTGCTGGTGTGTTGAATTTTTTGACATAGGGTGCTGGCAGATTACGGGCCTCCCATTGCTGCTGCCAGGCACGTAATCTGCCATGGGCCCCCGTACCGACTCCTCATGCTGTGACGTTGCAACAAGGTGGAATTCAACCCTACATATGTTAGACCGCCTTTACGAACAGCGAAAGGCCATCACAGATTTCCTGATGTTAAAAGCGGATAAAGGTACTCCCTGTGTAACTTAGATGTCAGCCATTGGCAGCTCATGCGTGACACCTGCGCTTGCTCAGGCCCTTTGAGGAGGCCACGCTATTCGTGAGTCGGCAGGACTATGGGATGAACGAGGTCAAATCGGCCATGGGCCCCCGTACCGCCTGTTCACGCTGATGCTGGTCCCACAGTGTGACCTGGGTCCCTGTACCGCCTCCCATTGCTCCCACTCTGCCATGTGCCACTTTCAGGTCTCCTCACACTCCTGCTGGTTTCCATTTTGTCATAGGTTGCTGTATGGCCTCCCATTGCTGCTGCCTCCACCGCCACACTGTGGCTCCAAACACTGGTTTTGGCCCCGTGACTGGCCAAATGAGTGAAGTGTGCGGTGATTCTAAGATCGACGGCACTCATCTGCATGTCATACTGACTGACAGTATTATTTCTCTTCCCCAGCAGACTCCAAGGGCATTTAAATTAAAGGTACAGTGTTCTGCACTAATATAAAGGCTCTCTGAAGCCTAGAAACACCCTTTTTTAAGTTAAATTCACAGCGAATTTATTCGACTCGAATCGAATATTGTCCACGAATTCGCCGAATCAGTCGAATCAAATTTTTCATTTCTTCGCTCATCTCTAATAATATTGATGTTAAAGAAGAGTATAAAGAGGAGGATGAGGAGTATGGAGTGATGGAGAAGTTTTCAGAAGGACACAAGGATATGATGGAGCCACCTGATACCAGGAACCCACCAGAGAGATGTCCCCATCCTCTGTATTCCTGGGATTCCACACAGGAAGGTCACACCATCCCTCACTATTACAAGGTTGGTGGGATGGAGCATTCAGAAAAAGGACTCATAGAAGTGATTTTTTTTATGTGATGCAACAATATTGGAGTTTATGTTTTACAGATGAACTCTTCTATTATTATTTTTTTTTAGGGTGAAGATCTGATCAATATAAAAGTTGAGGTGAAAGCAGAAGAAGAAGAGGCGTATGTGAGGGATGATCATCAGTCTATGGAGGAGGATGGAATAACGGGGACATTTATAGAGGAGGACACTCCTACAGAGATCAGCACAGGTGGGTCATGAACACTAAATCCATTCCTCCACCCATACTGCTCACTGATTGGTCCAGAGTAGGGCGGGGACTGGGTGATATCAGCCTGTAATCCCCTGGTCACTTTCCTGAGCTGTGTTCCCCGTCCTGTATTCCTGGATTTCTCTCGGATAATCTTCCTTCTCTGTGCTGCAGACACAATTTATGTATCTAGACTGGATTTATGGAGGTTCTGGGGTTCAGCTGGCAGCAAAATGTTCATTTTCACCATAAGTGTTACTAGACCTAGGCACCTGGGACATGTGATTTTGATCTTCTTCCCCATGCCCGGGTCTAGTAAGATCTCTGACAGAACATTTCTCCCAGGGTTCCTTGCTCTTTTGCTTGCTGGCTGTGCCGGGTGGAGGGATATGTCTGTAGTGTCTCAGACCCAAGTCACTGAGTGCAGTCTCAGGAGATGGGAGGCAGCGGTGTGGGATCTCTGCAACTTGTCTACAGTAAACATTCAAGTCTCTGCTGATTGCTGAATACCAATATTATGAGTCCTGACCCCTGCACTATATACTCTATGTTGTACATTACATACTCCTGACCCCTGCACTATATACTCTATGTTGTACATTACATACTCCTGACCCCTGCACTATATACTCTATGTTGTACATTACATACTCCTGACCCCTGCACTATATACTCTGTTGTACATTACATACTCCTGACCCCTGCACTATATACTCTATGTTGTACATTACATACTCCTGACCCCTGCACTATATACTCTATGTTGTACATTACATACTCCTGACCCCTGCACTATATACTCTGTTGTACATTACATACTCCTGACCCCTGCACTATATACTCCATGTTGTACATTACATACTCCTGACCCCTGCACTATATACTCTATGTTGTACATTACATACTCCTGACTCCTGCACTATATACTCCATGTTGTACATTCCATACTCCTGACTTCTGCTCTCCCCCTCCCCCCACTGTTATATATATACATAATATGGATTCTCTTTTGTTACACCCATTTCCTCCCAGCTGGACATTTTATATCGGATGATGTGATTGGAGCACAGACTTTTACATGGTGATAATAATGTGATAACATCCTCCAACTTTGGACCCTTAAACAGAAAGTGATAATGAGGGAGGAGTCAATACCCCAATGATGGTGGTCTTCAGGATCAGTCCAGTCTTCATCTTGGTTGTTCTCCCCCCATCCTCACTCTCTGACCTCTGGTGGGGCTCAGCCCCGCTGTTCTTCATGACTAAATCATGGACTAAATAAGGAAGTGCAGTACTTCTTGTGTTGTGAAGATGGCGATGAGTGATAGAGGGGGTGGGGACCCTCGTCCTATAATCCCCTCATCACTGTCCCTCCTATAAAAGACAGTTCTGGTTGTTTCCTCACTCTCTGACTAAGGTCCATGAATAAAGAAATGACCTGGTAGGAGATCAGAGGAGCCACTTCCTAGTTCCCTTGAGGGTGGAATTGTAAGCTCCTCAGAGACCAAGCTGCCTGATGTGGGCGGAGTCCTGGTTTGGGGGAACCAATCAGCTTCTGTCTAGTAATTCTCTTTGTCTTTGTATTTTAGTCCATGGCCGGGAGATGAGGAAAACCTCCGAGGATTGTCTCACTTTGTCTCCAGACTGGAAAGTAGAAGATGAGGACATCACACAGTATAGTCCAGGAGAAAACCCGGCTCCCTCCAATGTCCATCCGGCACCACCCAGTGTAGATGGACCATCGGATTCCTTGTATCCTGAGGAACCTCAGACGGTGCGGGACCGGGCCGGCCTTCCAACAGGGAAGAACTTCTCCTGTACTGAGTGCGGGAAGGGTTTCCATTGTAAATCCAATCTTAATAGGCATAAAAGATCTCACATGGGGGAGAAGCCGTATTCCTGTCCTGAGTGCGGGAAATGTTTTTCACAAAAGTCCAATCTTTACATACATCAGAGATTGCACACAGGGGAGAAGCCATATTTCTGTCCTGAGTGCGGAAAATGTTTTTCAAAAACGTCCCATCTCTACAGACATCAGAGATCTCACACAGGGAAGAAGCCGTATTCCTGTCCTGAGTGCGGGAAATGTTTTTCAGACAAAACTAGTCTTCACACACATCAGAGATCTCACACAGGAGAGAAGCCTTATGCCTGTCCTGAGTGCGGGAAATGTTTTTCAGATAAGTCCAATCTTTACTCACATCAGAGATTGCACACAGGGGAGAAGCCGTATTCCTGTCCTGTGTGCGGAAAATGTTTTTCAGACAAGGCTAGTCTTCACGCACATCATAGATCTCACACAGGGGAGAAGCCGTATTCCTGTCCTGAGTGCGGGAAATGTTTTTCACAGAAGTCCAATCTTTACACACATCAGAGATCTCACATGGGGGAGAAACCGTATTCCTGTCCTGAGTGCGGGAAATGTTTTTCACAGAAGTCCAATCTTTACACACATCAGAGATCTCACACGGGGGAGAAGCCGTATACCTGTCCTGAGTGAGGGAAATGTTCCTCACTTAAGTCCTGTCTTCCTGTACATCAGGGGTCCCACACAATCCTGGAGGTGTATTAGTGCCTTGAGTGCGGGAAATGTCTTGTAGATGAATGTTGCTGGACATCCCATCTCTCATGTGGGGAAGAAGCACACCCTGATATACACCTCAGATATACTCCATGGCTGATCTTCATCATGGAAGAAACAGTTCATAAGGAGATCAGAGGTCCCCAAAGACATGGATGAAGTGTGGGACCGGGTTGGCCATTGATGGCAGGAGAAAAATAAAAATGGAGTCCTGCCCTGTGATTGGCTGAGTACATTTTGTGGTGGAAGATTTTGTAACCATTTAGGGGTCTAATAAAAATAAATAAATCGAGGAACAAATGTGACCGACATTCTGACATTCTGTATTTATTTTCTATGAACGTTGTCTCCATCTAGTGGCCATAATGTAATTTCCTATAAATAGCCCCCTTATCTTCCTTGGTCAGACATGGCTTCATCCTCATCCCTGAGATCATACTCCGACACGCATGAGTACTGTAGACTCTGCAGGACACAACAATAAAAATGGAGTCCTGCCCTGTGATTGGCTGAGTACATTTTGTGGTGGGAGATTTCACAAACACTTGGAGGTCTATGGAGAACAATGTTGAAGGGATGTGACCAGCATTCTCCAGCTGGGAGGAGTTTTGGCCGTATTTTATTTCTTATGATCATTGGCTCCATCTAGTGGCCATAATATCATATTGGCTAGTTTTACTGATGGAGAGATTTCATAAATATCACCTCATTGTTGCCACTAGATGGAGCCGGCGATCATAGGAAATCATTGTGTTACTTAACATAGGGCCGGATGTTGTCACAGCTGGAGGAATGATTGTCTCATTGGTCCAATGAATGTTCTATAAATAGAGCCCTTGGTTTCCTTCATCAGACATGCCCTTCACTAATCCCTGAGGTCACACTTCCGCACCCTGAGGTCACACTCCCGCACTCTGAGGTCACACTCCCGCACTCTGAGGTCACACTCCCGCACTCTGAGGTCACATCCCACACTCTGAGGTCACACTCCCGCACTCTGAGGTCATACTCCCTCCCACACTCTGAGGTCACCCTCCCGCACTCTGAGGTCACACTCCCGCACTCTGAGGTCACCCTCCTGCACCCTGGGGTCATACTCCCGCACTCTGGGGTCATACTCCCGCACTCTGAGGTCATACTCCCGCACTCTGAGGTCACACTCCCGCACTCTGAGGTCACACTCCCGCACTCTGAGGTCACACTCCCGCACTCTGAGGTCACACTCCTGCACCCTGGGGTCACACTCCCGCACTCTGAGGTCATACTCCCGCACTCTGAGGTCACACTCCCGCACTCTGAGGTCACACTCCCGCACCCTGAGGTCACACTCCCGCACTCTGAGGTCACACTCCCGCACTCTGAGATCATACTCCCGCACTCTGAGGTCACACTCCCACACTCTGAGGTCACACTCCCGCACTCTGAAGTCATACTCCCGCACTCTGAGGTCACACTCCCGCACTCTGAAGTCATACTCCCGCACTCTGAGGTCACACTCCCGCACTCTGAGACCCATAAAACTTTATTTTGGTGGTATTTATTCACCGCTGGAATTTCTATTTTTTTTTGCTATATAAATGAAAATGTCCAAAAACTTTGAAAAAAAGTGTTTATCTTATAAAATGTTGCAAATAAATAATCTTTCTTCATAAATCTTGACTAAAATGTATTCAGATATCTTTTTAGTAAAAAAAAACCCAAATTCGTTTATAACCAAAAATTATAATTTTTCAAAAAAAAATTTACATTTATATTTTTTTATATTATTATTTATGTTTTTTTACACCCATAAAGGCTGCAAAAGCAATAATTTATCCTTCTCTCCGGCTCCATTCTTGCAGCCATTAAGAAATACTGTGAGAGCTGTGATTGGTCACAGCTTGTCACATGGTACAAGGCTGTTGGGAATAGCCCTGTACCATGTGATCTCAGTGATCATTCACAGATTTCACTGGTAATGAGCAATGATATCAGGAAGTGACATCTTCCTTACTACTGTTCATGTGATCACTTGTCTTCAGTTCACTGGTCTTCCCAGTGAATGGCTGTGCTGGGAGGGGGTATGTCAGGACAAATCTGATGATTGGAGGAGAGCAGACCAAGCTCCCAACACAGCTACAGAACTGACCACGATGAGCTCTCATGCGTAGTGTGGTCAGTTTTTAATAGGAAATCAGAGGGACTGGCAGGATCACACAAAGGAAGCAATACAGAGAGAAGAGGAGACGTCTTCATTCCAGGACATGGGACAGCCGGCACAGATCAGGAATAGGACATGTTGGAGGAACATATTCTTTGAAGGAGAAGTCCAGGCAAAGCTCTTTTGTCTGTACTTCTCCTGTGGATCAGAGGAGTGCAGTTCATTCTGATCTCCTGTGACCCATTTTCAGGTGAAGCCCGCTGTCAGCTGACGTCACTCAGCCGGTCCAGGCTGGGGAAAGATCCCGACATCAGAGTCGACCAGCCGCACCCTTCCCCTCCACAGCCCAGTGAGTGTGGGGGGGGGGCAGGGCAGAGAGCGGTGACTGACAGTCACCGCTCTCTGCTCAGAACGGCTGTGAGAACTCATGGTCAGCAATCACGTGATCGCTGAGTTCTCACACTTGGAGCCGGCGGGGGATGGGTGCAGCATCCACCTAGGGGCAAGGATGATTTTACAAAGTCAATAAATAAATGCCATACTTTTCTGGCTTTTAGATGGCGCTAAGTATCAGAAATTAGAACCATCTTATTGCCAAATGTGGTATTCTCCATTTTATATCCATGGAAACCATTCACCCCGCCCAGCACAGAGCCTACTCCCTCTACTCCCCCCATCCCATTCACACAGAGGGAATGACAGGCACATTCACCGGGTGTATTGCTGTGCAATTGTTTTATGAACAGACTCCTAGATGATTACAGCTACTTATGTAGGGACATCAATTTACATATTTATTTCCCATCAGTCTCCGCCCCCGAGGAGCCTACAGTCTAAGGACCTAACTAACATTCATACATACACATACTAGGGGCCATATATAGACAGGAACCAATTACCTTCCAGCATGTCTTCGGAGTGTCGGAGGAAACCGGAGTACCCAGAGGAAACCCACACAAGCACAGGGAGAACATGCATACTCCAGACAGTTAGGGAAGTGGTTTGAATTCAAATCAATGACATTAGAGCTGCTAGGAGGAAGTGCTAACCACTGAGCCACTGTGCTGCAGAATATGTTTCTATAAAGGTGGGAAGTATGTAGCAGTGAATAGACCTCCCAGCAATGTTATTACCAGGCTGCAGCTAGGGGGAGCTCTAATGTGTACAGTGTGACCCCAGCAGAGTGATCCCATCTAGCCCACATTAACCCTCTCACTGCCAGAGCTGTTTCTGCATTTTTCTTTTGCGTACATATTAAACCGCAGACTTTGGGCCTGAAGATTAGTTAAACCCCCAAACATCTATTTCATGACATCAGAGGCCCTGGAGAATACAATGGTGATAGTTTCAAATTTTTGAGAATAAAAATACATTATTTTACCAATTTGTTAGTAAAATATAAAAGATGAGGTTGTGCCAAGTCAATAGATACCCAACACGTCCAGCCCTAAAATGGGACGTGCCATTGAGATGATGGAAAACGTTGTATATATATATATACTGCTCAAAAAATAAGAGGTACACTTTGAAAACCCATCAGATCTCAATGGGGAAAAGTCTCTTGCTGAATATGTATACTGATATGGACAGGGCAATGTAAGGACGCTGTTTCATGTACAGGAATGCAGACAACACAAGCTGCTGGTGTGAGGAATCATGTTGTACACAGAACTACATCCAGGTCAGCATAGAACAGGAAACAGGAAGTATAAGGCAATGCAATATTACCATATGCAAGTAGGGTCACAGGATTTGCATAATAACTCTATAACATCTCCCTTTTTTACATTCAATTCAAACCTTGTAAACAATGAAACTAAACCAGATCCTGAACAGTCTTGAACATGGCATACTGTGTGACTGGTAGATACACTACAGATTGAGTCTATCTGGTGGTCTTGAAACTCGACCACTACGCAAGACCACAGGGATTTGCCTGGAGAAATCCGTTCAGCTCCAGAAGGTGTTGATAAGGAGCGACCCTCTTTCCTGGCTGGTGTGTTTGGCAAAGAAGAACTTGTCGGGATATGTGGCTGCATTATGTCATCCTCATTGTATCCCGATATGACAGCGGAGTTCTCTCTGCTTTGAGTATATGGTCCAGTAGGACTCGGGGCATTGAGCACCTCAGGAGGATCACATGCAGGATGCTCATAGGCTTGTGTGGTGAATCGTTCTGCCTTTCGCAGGTCCACTCGATTGCGGCGGTAAAGACTACCTTCTACATCCACAAGATATGATCGAGGAGCAACTCTCTGCACACAGGAACCTAGTCTCCAGCGACCGGTCCTGTCACCTGGAAGCGGCTTCATACGGATTGGCTCTCCAATCCTTAGTTCAGGTAAGTCTTTAGCAGACACATCGTATGACAGTTTGGCAATCTGTTTCCTCCGCTGCAGTTTCGCCGGGACACCTGTAACCACACAAGGATCAAGTAATATGTTTGCCACAGGCAATGAAGTCTTCAGTCTCCTAGACATCAAGCGCTGTGCAGGACTACTGTCCATGCCTTCAGATGGGGTGTTCCTCCAATGTAGAATGGCCTTCCACGGATCAGTACCATCAAACTTGGCCTTCTTACAAAGATTCTTCACTATCTTGACAGCCGATTCCGCTTTGCCATTTGCTTGCGGGTGCCTCGGGGATGAGGTAACATGCTCGAATCCCCAATCTGTAGAGAACCGTCTGAATTGCTCACATGCAAATTGAGGTCCATTATCCGAGATGACTCTATCCGGCTGGCCATAACGTGCAAACTGTGCTTTACAACGCTTGATGGTAGTATCAGAAGACAGGTCAGGCAGTAGCTCAATCTCCCAAAAGTCAGAATAGTGATCAACAATTAGTAGAAAATCCTGGCCAGCATAATTCAGCAAGTCCATGCTTACAATTTGCCATGGCCGGGTGGGCAGCACATGCGACATCATAGGTTCTTTCTGTTGTGCCTGCGCATATTCATTGCATGCCGAGCAACAGCTAACAAAGTCTCTAATCTCATTCTGCATGTTGGGCCAGTATAGGGTATCACGTGCTTGCCTATAGCATGCTTCTCCGCCAATGTGACTGGCATGAATACGAGTCAGCATCTCTGATCTTAAAGATTTAGGAATGATGACCCTTGGCCCCTTGTACAGTATACCATCCTGAATGGCGATTTCATCTCTGAAAGTCCAATATTCTCTCACAAGTAATGGCACTTCCAACTTGGAATCAGGCCAACCATTCAGAACAACATATTTAAGAGCCTGCAAACTCTCATCAGTTTCAGTGTGCTGTTTTATCTGAAGCAATCGTTGGTCCGTGACGTTTAAATAGTCTGAATGATTAATCTGTGACAGGACATCCAGGTCCCGCTGAACATTGCAAACTGTGTGTTGTGCATACTCAGGTGTACCACCTGCTGCTGTAGCTCTGCTAAGAGTGTCACTAATGTACATTTCAGGACCAGGTTTATAGACAACATTTAGGCAATAGTTTTTGTAACGTGAGCAACATGCTCTGTAGACGTTTGGGTGCACACAAAAGGGGTTTCTGGAAAATAGAAATCAGAGGTTTATGGTCAGTTTCTGCCGTGATCTCGTCGCGCCCATAGAGGTAGTGATGAAAGCGCTGGCAGGCAAACACTATACTCAGACACTCCTTTTCTATTTGTGCATAGTTTTGTTCCGTAAGAGTCAGAGCCCTTGAAGCAAAAGCGATAGGCTGGCCAGCTTGCAATAGACAACACCCAAGTCCAGTTTTGCTTGCATCACTTTGAATAGTTACAGATTTTGTAACGTCATAGTGCTTCAGGACAGATGTGTCCGTGACCAAGCGTTTGATGTCCTGCACTGCATTATCATGCTTAGGAAGCCAATGCCAAACAGCGTCCTTGTCCAGAAGCCTTCTCAATGGCTCGCAGACCTCTGAGAGGTGTGGTAGGAATTTTGCTAGGTAGGTAACAAATCCAATGAAGCGTTGCAGGGATTTCACATTTGCTGGCTGCGGCATATCCTGTATGGCTCTGATTTTTTCTGGGTCAGCCTTCAAACCCTCCCAGGTTAGAATGTGTCCATGAAAGCGGACCTCTTTGACCTTGAATTGCAGTTCATGCCAAGTCTCAATTTTACCTGCCTACAACGATTCATCAGTTCCAGCAGTTTGCCATCATGATCTTGCTCTGCTTCCTCATCTGTGTCCCCACAGCCAACCACAAGGATGTCATCAGCTATTGGTTCAATACCACTGAGTCCAGCCAATAGTTCATGTTGTTTACGTTGATACACCTCTGGTGCAACTGATACTCCAAAAGGCAGTTTGAGCCATCTTTTCCTGCCCCACGAAGTCCAGAAGGTTGTCATGTAACTACTTGCATCATCCAACTTACACTGTAAAAATGCATCCCGGGCATCAACAAGCGTGAACAGACGTGCCTTAGGCAGCTTGTACAAAACATCCTCGAGAGTTGGCATGATGTAGTGAGATCGTCTCAGTGCCATATTTAAGAATTTGGGATCTATGCATATTCGTAGCTTATTTGGCTTCCTTACAATCACCATGTTACTTATCCAGTCAGTTGGGTCAGTCACTGGTGACAAGTGTCCATTGGCCTCATACTGGTCAAGCTGTGCCTTAACTGCTTGTTTTAATGCCACCGGCACATTGCGTGGTGCACATTGGACTGGAGGGACACTCGCATCAAGGTCGAAATGAACTTCCCCTGGTACAGATTCCACTGGCCCAGTAAACACATCACTAAATTCCTTTAGCAGCAGTTGTTTTGTCAAGGGCCCCTTGGATAGATTGTCCATCACATTAAGCTCTGCAGGGACGGAGAAACGTATCAGCCCTAGACGCTCACAGGTTGAGCCAGACAACAGTGGCTTTTGGCAGGCTTCCACAATTTCACACTCCAGCTTGTGTGTTAGTCCACGTATGGCACATTCTGTCTTGAAGAGCCCTAGAGATTTCATAATCGCACCTGAGTATAACTTTAACCTGGTGTCACTTGGCAGTAGACGTGCTTCTGGTGCTGACACCATTTTGTCTCTTAAGCACATTACATCCCACGTTGTTCCTGAATGGAGGTGACAGGATTGGGGCTTATTATTTAAATGTAAAGTGACAAACCATTTCTTTCCTCTGGATTGCACAGTGCCGATCAATTCACTGCTGTATATAACTTCAGTGGTGTGTGTCTCTTCCTCATATGTGGATGTGTTCTCCACATTGTGTAATTTGCCTATTGATGGCCGTCGTTTACTTGACAAACAAACGTTAGCAAAATGGTTTGTTCTTCCACAAGACTTACAAGACTTCCCATAAGCTGGACACGGCTCTTTAATTCTTTCATGCACAGTCCCACAGTATTTGCAAGCTGTAGGGTTGGCAGTATTTGTGCTCATCAGGCGGCGTTGCTGCACTTTGTTCTTGTTGCCATGCTGCATTGCAATGTTTATGCTGTCAGTCTGCTGTCTGTCCTGTTCCATAACTTTCAGACGTCTGTCAGTGAGCTCTGCTGTACGGCACGTCTCAATGGCCGTGTGTAGAGTTAACGCATGTTCTCTTAGGAGGCGCCTGCGTGTGCTCTCTCGCTACCTATACCAACAACAATTTTGTCCCTTATCAATTCGTCTCTGAGTGTGCCATATTCACAAGTTGCTGCCTTTTCTCTCAAGCGTGTAACAAAGTTATCAAAAGATTCTCCCTCTTCTTGTTTGCAGCATCCAAACACATCCCTTTCATAAATGACATTTTTAGCAGGTTTGAAATAAGCTTCCAGTACATTTACAATGGCTGTAACATTGTGTTGCTGATCTGCTGTGAGGGTCACATGGTGTTTATACACATGCCTGCATTCACTGCCCATGACTCTTCTCAGAGTTGCTGCCGGCACTCCTGCACATTTCTCATTCAAGCCTGTAGCCAGAGAATAATCTTCAAATTCAGCTCTGAAACATTCCCAATTGCTGCTCCAATCCCCAGTCATTGTCATCCCCTCTGGGGGAGGTATGCCATTCATGGCAGCCATATTGTCAGGAAGCCTCTGAGCTATCAAATATCAGAAAGTCCACAGTCTCAGGCTGTAGTTCACAAACCTGTGTTTCCCAAAGCTGCTGTGCTCCAAACAAGAGGCTCAGTCCTGATTCAAGTCACTTCTGACACCATGTTTCATGTACAGGAATGCAGACAACACAAGATGCTGGTGTGAGGAATCATGTTGTACAACAGAACTGCATCCAGGTCAGCATAGAACAGGAAGCAGGAAGTATAAGGCAATGCAATATTACCATATGCAAGTAGGGTCACAGGATTTGCATAATAACTCTATAACAGACGCCCCATTGTTTGAAGGAAATGAAAATGATTGATCTACAGAGGACTGAATTCAGACACCATGAAAATCAAAGTGAAAAAGTGATGCAGCAGGCGAGTCCATTGTGCTGAAATTTAATTGCAGCAACTCAGAATGATACTCAGTAGTCTGTATGGCCCCCACGTGCTTGTATGCATGCCTGACTGACAATGTCGGGGGAGGCTCCTAATGAGACGACCAATGGTGTCCTGGGGGATTTCCTCTCAGATCTGGACCAGGGCACCACTGAGCTCCTGGACAGTCTGAGGTGCAACCTGGCAGAGTTGGACAGACCAAAACATGACATCCCAGAGGTGTTCTATTGGATTTAGGTTTGGTGGCCATTCAATGGTATCAATTCCTTCATCCTCCAGGAACTGCCTGCATACTCTCCCCACATGAGGCCGGGCATTGTCATGCACCAGGAGGAACCCAGGACCCACTGCACCAGGAGGAACCCAGGACCCACTGCACCAGCATAGGGTCTGACAATGGCCTAATATCATTCAGGGTGCCATTGTCTAGCCTCTAGAGGTCTGTACGTTCCTCCATGGATTTGCCCCCCCAGACCATCACTGACCCACCACCAAAACAGTCATGCTGAACCATGTTACAGGCAGCATAACATTCTCCACGGCTTCTCCAGACCATTTCATGTCTGTCACATGTGCTCAGGGTGAACCTGCTCTCATCTGTGAAAAGCACAGGGTGCCAGTGGTGGACCTGCCAATTCTGGTGTTCAATGGCAAATGCCAATCCAGCTCTGTGGTGCCGAGCAGGGAGCATAGGACCCACTAGAGGACATCGGGCCTTCAGTCCACCCTCATGAAGTCTGTTTCTGATTGTTTGGTCAGAGACATTCACACCTGCTGGAGGTCATTTTATAGGGCGCTGGCAGTGCTGTTCCTCCTTGCACAAAGGAGCAGATACCGGTCCTGCTGATGGGTTTAGGACCTTCTATGGCCCTGTCCAGCTCTCCTAGAGTAACTGTCCGTCTCCTGGAATCTCCTCCATGCTCTTGAGACTGTGCTGGGAGACACAGCCAACCTTCTGGCAATGGCATGTATTGATGTGCCATCCTGGAGGAGTTGGACTGCCTGTGCAACCTCTGTAGGGTCCAGGTATGGCCTCATGCTACCAGTGGTGACACCAACCCTAGCCAAATGCCAAACTAGTGAAAAACAGTCAGAAAAGATGAGTAGGGAAAAAAATGTCAGTGGCCTCTGTGATGATCGCGGCGTCAGACCCCAGCCCCTCTCACCAAACTCGTGACCGAAGGACTAGCCAATCTAAAACCATGCTGTCATGTACGTAACAATGCCACACCCAGCACAACGATTTTCCAGCTAATGGACCGCAGATCAACGTACCGGCAGCCTGAATGCGCTTGTTACTGGGTCAGGTTAATTACGCAATTAACCCTTCACACTGCCACCACCTCCTTTTTATACAGAGAAAGAGGAAACTCAGCAATACACTAGGATGATTGGTTAATTGACAGTATACCGCTATCTCTACAGACCGGTTAAACACTCATTTATTTATTTCAGGTACTTATATAGCGCTGTCAATTTACGCAATGCTTTACACACATATATATATATAGAACATTCACATCAGTCCCTAACCCTCAAGGGGTGTACAATCTAAGGTCCCTAACTTATATTCATACATACACATATTATGGTCAATTTAGACAGGATCCAATTAACCTACCAGCATGCCTTTGGAGTGTAGGAGGAAACCGGAGGAAACCCACGCAAGCACAGGGAGAACATGCAAACTCCATGCAGGAGGCACCATGGTCAGGAATTGAACCCATGACCCATTTACTGCAAGGCAGACGTGCTAACCACTAAGCCACTGTGCCGCCCACAGCAGGGACTCGTAAATTGCAATTAAGAGCTATAGAAACAATTCAACACTTTCAGAAAGTAAGATTTATTACTAAAAGGTCAAAAGGGTGCAGTAGAAATATTTACAGGAAGAAGATGTAACATATATATATAAATATACAGAGCAATACAGCACAGCAAACAGATAACAGAAAGAAGTTTAGGTAAGTAAGTACTTGCCAAATATATTCCTGGGGTTAAGCAGTTTCAGGTCTGATGAGCTAAAAAAGGGGTTTCTGGTCTCTCATTGGGTTTCATTGTTGCCGTGAGATTCTCCTTTGCTTTCTGTCTGATAGATGTTATATTGAACGGTCCTCACTTGTCTGACTCCTCACAAGAACTAACTGCGTCTTTTTCCTACACAAAACCTCTTCCCACGATGGACAAGCCTTATTTGGCAAGAGGATTGTATAGACAGCCCCTTAGCAAGGTACGCTGAACGCATTCCTGAGGGGGGGGGGGGGGGGGGCAAATCGGAGGAGAGAGACTGATTTGGGAGTTTAAGAGAAATACCAAAATATAGTTATTTGGAGCAGAATGGATGACCGCGCCCATCTCTGTGTGCATGATTGTGACAGCCTCCACCTGTAAAACCATGTCTGTTTTGGGGGTCGTCTCATTTTTGCCCATCTAGTGTACCTGTTGTTCTCTTTATTAACACCAAAGCAGCTGAAACTGATGAACAACCCCCTCTGCTACTTACCTGAGCAGATCAATATGCCAGGAGGTTCATTGGCCTGGTGGTAGACTCTGATTAAAAAGTCTTCCTTTCATTTTTTTGAGCAATATATATATATATATTCATATGTATGAGTTGACTTTCTGAGTGTCAGCTCTTTATAATCCCATTTTTCTGCCTGCTCTTCTTTATCAATGTCACACGTGAAGATCTCTTTGTATCATCTCAGCTTGAGTCTAGTAGGAACGTGTGGGTTCTGTTCATTCCTTCCACCTTCCAGTGGCAATGTTGCTGCATATTCTTCTCAGGAAATTGTTGGCCTCATGGATCTGTTGCTACTAGAAGGTTTGTTATGGAATGACTGAGGCTCTGTTTTCATCTAGAATATAAAATCTATAAAAGAGATAACATCAGCGCAGAGTTGGAGGAAACAGAACAGACCTCCCTGTTGGCCCCAAACTGATCCCCAAAAACTACCCATGAACCCCAATCCCTTCATCCTGGGGGGAGTAAAGATGATCAAACCTGATAAGGACACCCCGTCCTGGACTCATCTCCATCCCATCTCTTTCCTAAATGTCGATGTCTAAATCCTCATCCAATTTCTATCTAAATGGCTGAATTTATCCCCAAATCTCCTCATTTATAAAGTCTAAGTGGGCTTTGTTCCCTATAGACAAGCAGCCGACAATGTCTGACACACAATCCTCCTGAACCATCGAGTCCATCAGAGATCAGAACAGATGCTGCTTTCTTTGGATATGTACAAAGCAGATGAGACACCATCATGGTCCTATCTACCCCCCACCCTAACTCACTGGGGTCTAGGTGATGTCTTCCTGAAATGGGTCATGGCTCCATACAGCCCCCATCTGTGATGAGTCAATGCCATGGATTCCAGTCTTCCTGCTTTCTGATTTGTTACGGAACATGTCAGGGATGTCACCCCCCATCCCCCATTCATTCTAGCACCAGAACCTCTGGCTGCGCAGATCAGATCCAATCTGTGCATTAACCCTTTCTCTGCTGGGCCCGGAGATCCCCTTTTAACCCCTTGCCTACCGTGCACTGTCACCCCTTCCTGCCCAGCCCAGTTTTCAGCCTTTAGCGCTCTCACACTTTGAATGACACCAACTTTTCATCATTTTTGAGACAGATAGAGCTTTATTTTCTTTTCTTTTGGTGGTATTTAATCACCACCGTGGGGCTTTTATTTTTTGCTAAACAAACTCAAAAATGACACAATTTTGAAAAAGGTTTCTGTTATAAAATGTAAATAAGTCATTTTTCTCCTTCACTGATGTGTGCTTATGAGGCTGCACTGATAGATGGTACTGATAGGTGACACTGATGGGTACTGACAGGCATCATTGATGGGCACTGAAAGGTAGCACTGATGGGCACTGATAGGTGACACTGACTGGCAGTGATAGGTGGCACTGACTGGCACTGATAGGCAGCACCAACTGGCACTGATAGGCAGCACCAACTGGCACTGATAGGCAGCACTGATGGGTACTGATAGATTGCACATATGAGGAGGCATTGATGGGCATTGACAGGTATCAGTGATGGGCACTGAAAGGCAGCACTGATAGGCAGCAGTGATAGGCAGCACTGATCGGTACTGATAGACTGCACTGATGAGGAGGCACTGATGGACATTGACAGGCATCACTAGTGGGCACTGAAAGGCTGCTCTGATGGGCACTGATATTTGGCATTGATGGACACTGATATTTTGCATTGATGTACACTGATTGGAGGCAAAGGTGGGCACTGAAAGGCAGCACTGATGGAGCTGCACTGATGATCATTGCCCTGATTAAAAGTGTAGAGGAGAGGACTGCCGATAGCCAGCATTTCCTGTTTACATGTGATCAGGTGTGATTGGACACAGCTGATCACATGGTAGAGCCTACATCATTGGCTGTTTACCATGATCAGTGATCCACTGTGTCCCCGGGGGTGTGCATGCGCAGATAGAGTGGGAGGATGTCATATGTCCTCCCAGAACAAGAGAGCTCCCCCCATCCCTCATTTCCCTACACGGTGGGCAGGAGGCGGTTAAACTCAGGTGGTCAGACCATTTTTGAAATGTTTCCATTTTTTTATTTTTTACAAACAGCCTTGAAAATTGAGAAAATCAAATCTACACAAAACTGTCAAAGAGCAATTTTGTCTAAAAATTATAATTTTTCACTTACAGTTTCCAAAATGTATAAAACCGTACATTTTATGAAAGCATGGGACGGGTAGAATGAAAAGAAGGTGACCCCCCCAAATCACACATTTTCTGAAAGCATAGGATTGGTAGAATGAAGAGAATTTGCCCCCCCCCCCCCACAAACTACATTTTATGAAAGCATAGTACCGGCAGAATAAAAAGAAAGTGACCTCCCCCCCAAACTGTACATTTTCTGAAAGCATAGAAGCGGGAGAATAAAAACGTGACCCCCCCTAAATCGTACATTTTCTGAAAGCATAGAAGCGGGAGAATAAAAAGGTGACCCCCCCCCTAAATCGTACATTTTCTGAAAGCATAGGGCAGGTAGAATAAAAAGAAGGGGACCCCCCCAAACTGTACATTTTATGACAGCTTAGGACCAGTAGAATAAAAGAAGGTGCTAGTGATTTTTCAGGTCCCGTGATATTTGTGCAAATGTTAATAAATATATATATATATTTTCACTAAAAAAATACATAAAAGTCATTGTTAGCCGAGACAAACAACAAAACTCACAAAATTCCCGCTAACTTCCCACTAAATCTAAAACTGGATTGCGGTAATCAATAAGAAATATTTGTACATTTTAGATTGCGCCTTTTTGGTAAATGGTGAAAATCAAATAGTTGCGAAACTGTAAATGTGCAATTTAGTCTAAAAATCTGAAGGTTATAATTTTTCACTTAATATTTCCAGAATTTGTAGATGACCCCCAAACCAGACATTTTCTGGAAGCATAGAACCAGTGGAATAATAAAAAGTGCTACAGATATATTAGACCCGCAATAGTTGGGAAAACGTTTATCCAATCTCTATTTTCACTAAAAATACACTAAAATCATTATTAGAGACATAAACACAACACAACGTACAACATTCCTGCTATAGTCCTACTAAGGCCTCGTTCACACAGGAAATCCTATAGTGTACGCCCTGCCAGGCCTCGGTTCCCCACACGGTGATGGACACGTGCTGTGCGGTCCCATTGGTGTCATTGGGGATTCAGTGGCTGCATGGAGGACACAGCTGCTGCCCCCATCCTGACATCCATGAGGGTGCACAGCCCTGAATGCAGACAGTGTGACTTCTGGGATTGAGATCAGCAGCTGTGTGTGTGCAGCCGCTGCGTGCCAATTGGCATCAATGGGACAGCTTGTACAGGGATACACAGAGCACCACTGTATACACATGTGGGTGAACAAGGCCTGACATGGGCCTATGCTGTAATGTGCTCTGTAAGGATGAGGCCCCACTGTTTTATTATTTTAATTGTTTTTATAATTTTATTGTATTTATTTTTTTGTGGGGGAGGGGGGTGGTTAGATATCAGAGGACTAAAGAAACCCTCAGAGTCCTCAATGCAACCTCAGCTGCACTGTAGATGAATAAATAGGAGTCTACTGTACAGAAGCTTCTATTCATTCATGAAACTATAGCACAGAAAACACTCTTTACTATGCTTCAGTGATGAATGAACACATGAGGGATTGGTACTGATCACTCATTGTGTTCATTCAGGAAGGGGCTGGTAAACATGACATGCCAACCCCCCACTCTCCATCCTGAACATGACACTGATCTCCCACTCCAGCAGCAGCTACAGCCATGGGCGGGGGTAGAGGGGAAGCCGTCCAGCAGCACTGCAGGGAAGGTGCTTCAGGGGATCAGTAAGAGGTCTAAGGACAAGGGGGAGTCTGAGCGGCAGAGGGAAATATTTAGACATTTTGATTCCCCGTGGCTCCCCTGCAGCAGCTGAAGCTGGTGGGAGGGGAGAGGGGAAGAGGCCAGCAGCAGGGAAGCTAAAGGTAGATCTGTGCTGTGGGCGAGCAATGGGTGCTGCGTGGGGGGATCGGTGCTGTAGGGGGGATGTTAGAGGTGCAGGGAACCATCCTAGAGGACAGGCAGAGGGTCTGTGGAGTGGAGGGAAGCTCAGGAGACCATGAGGTTATAGCAGAAGGGGAAAGCCATGGACATACGTCGTACTGACCTGGCCAGCTGGAAGCAGTTCTATAGGTCAGTACAACACCCATCCATGGCAGCACAAGGGTTACTGATCACCTCGGGGGGGTTTTAGGGCACCAACATTTTCCATCATTTCATCAGCACACACCATTCCAAGGATGGACATGTTGGGTGTCTATTTACTCGGCACAACCTCGTATTTTACCCCACAAAAAAAGTAAAATCTTACATTTGTGTTCTCTAATATTACATTAATGTATTTATTTACTGAAATTTAATCTTGATAAATCATTGAGCTTAATCATGTGACATACAAAACTGGAACTACCACCATTTTATTCTCCAGGGCCTCTGATGTCACAGAATACATGTTTGGGGGTTTATCTCATCTTCAGGACCAAAATCTGCATTTTCCCATGTGTGCAAAATCATGCAGAAACAGCTCTGGCAGTGAGAGGGTTAATGTGGGCTAGATGGGATCACTCTGCTGGGGTGACATTAGAGCTCCCCCTAGCTGCAGCCTGGTAATAACATTGCTGGGAGGTCTATTCATTTCTCTGCTCCATACTTCCCGTCTTTATAGAAACGTCTCCTGACATTTGGGAGTCTATTCATAGAATGTTTGTATAGCAATTCCTCAGTGAGAGTTCATGTCCATTCCTCCTGTGTGAATGGGGGAACCAATGTTATTAGGATCACATCTGAGCTGCTGGAATGTCTTCCATTGATGGAAAATACATTGAAAACTTCTTCTCCTGCCATCAATGGCCGACCCGGTCCCACACTTCATCCATGTCTTTGGGGACCTCTGATCTCCTTATGGACTGTTTCTTCCATGATGAAGATCAGCCATGGAGTATATCTGAGGTGTATATCAGGGTGTGCTTCTTCCCCACATGAGAGCTGGGATGTCCAGCAACATTCATCTAGAAGACATTTCCCGCACTCAAGGCACTAATACACCTCCAGGGTTGTATGGGACCCCTGATGTACAGGAAGACAGGACTTCAGTGAGAAACATTTCCCTCACTCAGGACAGGAAAGTGGCTTCTCCCCTGTGTGAGATCTCTGATGTTTGTGCAGACTGGACTTCACTGAAAAACATTTCCCGCACTCAGGACAGGAAAGTGGCTTCTCCCCCGTGTGAGATCTTTTATGTTTACAAAGACTGGACCTGTCTGAAAAACATTTCCCGCACTCAGGACAGGCATACGGTTTCTCCCCCGTATGAGTTCTCTGATGTATGTAAAGATTAGACTTCTGTGTAAAACATTTCCCGCACACAGTACAGGAATACGGCTTTTCACCAGTGTGAGATCTCTGATGTCTGGAAAGATCGGACTTCTGTGAAAAACGTTTCCAGCACTGAGAACAGGAATATGGCTTTTCCCCTGTGTGAGATCTCTGATGTTTATAAAGACTGTATTTTTGTGAAAAACATTTCCCACATTCAGAACAGAAATATGGCTTCTCCCCCGTGTGAGATCTCTGATGTTTGTACAGACTGGCCCTAGCTGAAAAACCTTTCCCGCACTCAGGACAGGAATGTGGCTTCTCCCCTGTGTGAGATTTTATATGCAAATTAAGATGGGATTTATAATGGAAACCTTTCCCGCACTCAGTACAGGAGAACCTCTTCTCTGTTGGAAGGCCGGTCCGGTCCCGCACAGTCTGAGGTTCCTCAGGATACGAGGAATCCGATGGTCCATCTACACTGGGTGGTGCCGGATGGACATTGGAGGGAGCCGGGTTTTCTCCTGGACTATACTGTGTGATGTCCTCATCTTCTACTTTCCAGTCTGGAGACAAAGTGAGACAATCCTCGGAGGTTTTCCTCATCTCCCGGCCATGGACTAAAATACAAAGACAAAGAGGATTACTAGACAGGAGCTGATTGGTTCCCCCAAACCAGGACTCCGCCCACATCAGGCAGCTTGGTCTCTGAGGAGCTTACAATTCCACCCTCAAGGGAACTAGGAAATGGCTCCTCTGATCTCCTACCAGGTCATTTCTTTATTCATGGACCTTAGTCAGAGAGTGAGGAAACAACCAGAACTGTCTTTTATAGGAGGGACAGTGATGAGGGGATTATAGGACGAGGGTCCCCACCCCCTCTATCACTCATCGCCATCTTCCCAACACAAGAAGTACTGCACTTCCTTATTTAGTCCATGATTTAGTCATGAAGAACAGCGGGGCTGAGCCCCACCAGAGGTCAGAGAGTGAGGATGGGGGGAGAACAACCAAGATGAAGACTGGACTGATCCTGAAGACCACCATCATTGGGGTATTGACTCCTCCCTCATTATCACTTTCTGTTTAAGGGTCCAAAGTTGGAGGATGTTATCACATTATTATCACCATGTAAAAGTCTGTGCTCCAATCACATCATCCGATATAAAATGTCCAGCTGGTAGGAAATGGATGTAACAAAAGAGAATCCATATTATGTGTATATATAGCAGTGGGGGGAGGGGGGAGAGCAGAAGTCAGGAGTATATAATGTACAACATAAAGTATATAGTGCAGGGGTCAGGAGTATGTAATGTACAACATAGAGTATATAGTGCAGGGGTCAGGAGTATGTAATGTACAACATAGAGTATATAGTGCAGGGGTCAGGAGTATATAATGTACAACATAGAGTATATAGTGCAGGGGTCAGGAGTATGTAATGTACAACATAGAGTATATAGTGCAGGGGTCAGGAGTATATAATGTACAACATAGATTATATAGTGCAGGGGACAGGAGTATATAATGTACAACATAGAGTATATAGTGCAGGGGTCAGGAGTATGTAATGTACAATATAAATTATACAGTGTAAGGGTCAGGACTCATAATATTGGTATTCAGGAATCAGTGGAAGATTAAATGTTTACTGTAGACAAGTTGCAGAGATCCCACACCGCTGCCTCCCATCTCCTGAGACTGCACTCAGTGACTTGGGTCTGAGACACTACAGACATATCCCTCCACCCGGCACAGACAGCAGACCACAGAGCAAGGAACCCTGGGAGAAATGTTCTATCAGAGATCCTGTTAGCCCCAGGATAAGGGGTAGAAGACCCAATACACATGTCCCAGGTCAATCAACACCTATTGTGAACATCAACATTTTGCTGCCAGCTGAACCCCAGAACCTCCATAAATCCAGTCTAGATACATAAATTGTGTCTGCAGCACAGAGAAGGAAGATTATCCGAGAGAAATCCAGGAATACAGGACGGGGAACACAGCTCAGGAAAGTGACCAGGGGATTACAGGCTGATATCACCCAGTCCCCGCCCTACTCTGGACCAATCAGTGAGCAGTATGGGTGGAGGAATGGATTTAGTGTTCATGACCCACCTGTGCTGATCTCTGTAGGAGTGTCCTCCTCTATAAATGTCCCCGTTATTCCATCCTCCTCCATAGACTGCTGATCATCCCTCACATACGCCTCTTCTTCTTCTGCTTTCACCTCAAATTCTATATCGATTGGATCTCCACTCTAAATCAAGGAAATGAGAGAAAATATCATCTGTAAAATATAAACTCAAATGAAAATCCACACATCATCTTTACAAGTCCATGTTCTAGATGCTCCGTCCCACCAACCTTAAAATGGTGAGGGATGGTGTGATCTTCCTGTGTGGAATCCCGGGAATACAGAGGACGGGGACATCTCTCTGGTGGGTTCCCATGACTGGATCCATCTGTAGGAAACACACACACTGACTGAATCCATTGTTTCTATGTGTTTATCAGATGATGGGGGATCTAGGTGGATCCTCCGTACTGCTCTCTCCTTTACAATAAAGTCTCCTCTTACCCGGTGATGTGAGGGGCGGCTGATTGTCCATCATGACGTCCTTGTAGAGATCCTTGTGTCCTTCTAAATACTCCCACTCCTCCATGGAGAAATAGACAGTGACACCCTGACACCTTATAGGAACCTGACACACACAATGATACAGTCACCATCCAGACACATCCCTTGTCTGTTACTGGAGAATGTCCCAGAATTCCCGGCACCGCTCACCTCTCCTGTCAGCAGCTCCATCATCTTCTTGGTGACTTCTAGAATCTTCTGCATGTTGTGTATCTCAGGGTTTAGGGAGTCACATGGAGGCACTGTGATGGTCATATGATCACCTGACTTCAGAAGAGGAAATCTCTGTATTGAGGAACCAATAGGAATATCATGTTAGACTCCCAGAATCCTCCTCACCTCTCCGGTCAGGTCTGTGCTTTATTAATAGAGATAAGAGTGATGTCATGTGACCTCCCAGAATCCTCCTCACCTCTCCGGTCAGGTCTGTGGTTTATTAATAGAGATGAGAGTGATGTCATGTGACCTCCCAGAATCCTCCTCACCTCTCCGGTCGGGTCTGTGTTTTATTAAGAGATAAGAGTGATGTCATGTGACCTCCCAGAATCCTCCTCACCTCTCCAGTCAGGTCTGTGTATTAATTATAGAGATAGGAGTGATGTCATGTGACCTCCCAGAATCCTCCTCACCTATCTGGTCAGGTCTGTGTTTATTAATAGAGATGAGAGTGATGTCATGTGACCTCCCAGAATCCTCCTCACCTCTCCGGTCAGGTCTGTGTTTTATTAATAGAGATGAGAGTGATGTCATGTGACCTCCCAGAATCCTCCTCACCTCTCCGGTCAGGTCTGTGTTTTATTAATAGAGATAAGAGTGATGTCATGTGACCTCCCAGAATCCTCCTCACCTCTCCGGTCAGCAGGTAGATGATCTCCAGGGTGAGGTTTAGTATCTTCTCAGTCATGTGACTCCGGTCCTCCTCCATCCTCATTGGTGCCATCATGTGATCTATACAGGTCTCCTTGTAGATGGATAACTTTGGGAAATGAAAGTAAGAATGATTTGGATGGTATTGGTCACACAATAATAGGATGTGAATGTGAGGGGGGAATAGGAGGGTTGCTGGACATTTAAAGTGTAACTAAGACAAACTACTTGTTTCATTTTGGATAGAGTAAGGGAGGGTTATAACCTCTGTCAGGTGTTTTTGCCATCTGTGTCCCATTGGGGAGATTTCCCTTCACTTCCTGTCCCATAGCCAAAACAAGTGAGAGGAAATCCCCCCAAAGTGAGGTAATTCTGGTGTCATTGGACGATTTCCCCTCTATTAGTGTTCTGATGTCAACCCAAAATTTGGGGCTCTCTTTCACTCTTGGTTATAATGGTCACCAGGACAAATGGGGGCACAAACCGCAATACAAAACTGACAGATGCTCTAATTCCTCTCTACTCCAAAACTAAAAAAAAAGTTTTACCTTTAGTTATACCTTAAGAACTACCGCCCCCCACGGGAACATGTTTAGTTTAGACTGTTTAGTGTTTAGACCCCAGAACTCTCTTGGTCTGCTGGATCAGAAATCCCCTTTTCTCTGAACTGGTTTTGATGAGTTTTAGATCTGCAGACAAGGGATGATAAATGGTTACATAGTCGGTAAGGTTGACTAAAGACACTCGTCCCTCCAGTTCAGTCGCAGTGTGTGTATCTGCGTGTCTATGGCACCATCCTCTTCCATATCCCTTTACATTGTGTTCCCTAAGAAACACATCTAAAAGGTTTGTGAATGTATCTACACTCCCCGCTGACACACCAACTGTGGAAGGGAGTTCCACATCCTTACCGCTCCAACAGTAAAGAACGTAACACACAGTTTAACCACTTGACCTCCAGAAGGTATTACCCCTTCATGACCAGGGTATTGTTTTGCTCTTCAGCACTGCACTACTTTAACTGGAAATTGCTTGGTCATGCAACAATGAACCCAAATGCAATTTATATAAATTTTTTCACACAAATGGAGCTTTCTTTTGGTATTTGATCACCACTGGGGGTTTTTATATGTATGTAACACACTGCATTGTTACTAATTGCCCAGGATGTGAGGAGAAGAGAGGCAGGGTGCGTGTGAGAACAGAGTGCCGATCCAGGAGGCCTCAGGCTGGATCAGACTGAATCAGAGGATGAAGAAGGGAATTTCCAGATTGTTGATTGTACAGAGAGGCAGGATAGTTGAACCTGCATGTAGGTGTATTGGGTCATCATCATCGGCACCACTATCTCCATGGGAAGAAAGCAAGAAAAGGGCCCCCCAGCAACAAGGACATCATTTCACACCACTACTTTGAAGGACTGGTGAGAGAGTTCCTAACCCACACCACACCACCATGTGATACAGATTCCATAGTTGTTGTAGACGGTTACTTAAGTCCAGGATTCTTACAATACAGACTGTCACATAGAGACACAGTCTCTGTAGCCCAATCAGTGCTGCGGCCTATCTACACCAGAAGCCCATTGAAGTATCACACACAGTATATCAGCCCTAATAGATTCTGTTGCCTGATTGGCAGGAACTGGAAAAAAGTAAAATCATATTACCTCCAGCCTGTTCTACACAAAGTTCCACCAGCCAAGTCTCACACTACAGGGACATACAGTTGTGTTCAAAATAATAGCAGTGTGTTGAAAAAAGTAAATAAAGCTGAAAATCCCTCTAATAGCTTTTATTTCCATCCACACAAATGCATTGGGAACACGACACATTCTATTCCAAATCACAACATGAAGAAAAATACATCAAATTTGTGTTGTTCCTCTAAAAAGATTGAAGAAAAGTGAATATTAGACGGTTCAAAAAAATCGCCGTGTTTGTATTCTTCTTTACAAACTCAAACATTCACTATATAAACTGAGAAATGTTGGAAGATTTTGCTTTCCTTTGAATGACTTCATGAATGTTTGGTTGTAGTCGCACTGTTTCTGAGAACTGCTGTACATCTGTGTTGCATGGAGTCACCCAACTTCTGGCCCCTGTGATCAGGTATTCCAGCCCAGGATGATTGGACTACATTCCACAGTTCTTCTCTATTTCTTGGTTTTGCCTCAGAAACGGCATTTTTGATGTCACCCCACAAGTTTTCTATTGGATGAAGATCCGGGGATTGGGCTGGCCACTCCATAACGTCCATCTTGTTGGTCTGGAACCAATATGTTGCACGTTTACTGGTGTGTTTGGGGTCGTTGTCTTGTTGGAACACCCATTTCAAGGTAATTTCCTCTTCAGCATAAGGCAGCATGACCTCTTCAAGTATTCTGATGGATTCAAACTGATCCATGATCCCTGGTATGCGATAAATAGGCCCAACACCGTAGTATGAGAAACATCCCCATATCATGATGCTTGCACCACCATGTTTCACGGTCTTCACAGTGTACTGAGGCTTGAATTCAGTGTTTGGGGTCGTCTGACAAACTGTCTCCGCCCACTAGACCCAAAAAGAACAATCTTACTTTCATCAGTCCACAAAATGTTGCCCCATTTCTCTTTAGGCCGGTCAATTTGCTCTTTGGCAGATTGTAACCTCTTCAGCACACGTCTTTTTCCCAACAGTGGGACTTTGCGGGGACTTCTTGCAGATAGCTTGGCTTCACATCGGCGTCTTCTAATTGTAACAGTCCTCACAGGGAACGTCACACCTTCTTTCATCTTCCTGGAGCTGATTGTTGGCTGAGTCCGCCCCATTTTGGCTATTCTTCTATCCATTCCAATGGTAGTTTTTCGCTTTCTTCCACGTCTTTCAGGTTTTGGTTGCCATTTTAAAGCATTTGTGATCATTTTAGCTGAGCAGCCGATCATTTTCTGCATTTCTTTATATGTTTTCCCCTCTCCAATCAACTTTTTAATCAAGGTACGCTGTTCTTCTGAACAATGTCTGGAATGACCCATTTTCCTCAGAATTTCAGAGAGAAATGCACTGTAACCAGCATGTCCAACATTTGCTGCCTTCCTTCCTTAAATAAGGGCAATAATTGCCACCTGTTTATCAAAGAATGAATGAACTCACTAATAGAACTCCACACTGCTATTATTTTGAACACGCCCCTTTCAATTAGTGATTCAATGACACAGAATCAGCAGCATGCATGTCATGACTGTTGGGTTTCTATTACTCTACTACACCTGCTAGTAAATTATTTGCCATGTAGAAATATCATTTCCACCAAAAACAGTGATTGATCCGGTTAGTGATGTCTGACTGTTATTATTTCGAACACAACTGTACTTCTGCTGAAGTCTGCTCTCACCCTCCTCAGTTTGAGTAACCACCAGACCCAAGTAAACTCCTAGCTTGTTGTCTTTATTGAAGGGGAACTCTGCTTGCTTTGTCCTCATCTGTAGGGAAGGGACATTTTCTCATGAAGAAATGGGATGACCCCTCCACTGGGCACCAACGTAAAGAGCTCCACCAAAGCCAGCAGAAGAGTCTTTCCTGCATTGTGTCATAGGGTTTATATGAGCACAGAAGGCACGGTGGCCCAAAGCCCAAATCCAGATGTGCCGGCTGCAGGAAAGGCAGTTTCCTGATGTCCTCCCACCTACCTCAACACAAAAGTCACCTCAAAAATGATGTTGTGCCTGTGGTAAACATGGACTAAGGGGAGAAACTCCAGGGTACAGCATGACACAGCATAGGGGTCCACACAATTCAGCACAGAATGGGTCTCTAAAGATGTTAGGTAGTCAGGAAACTGTCTATCACATTTTGAGAGACCCTAAAATCAAAGGCTGGAAAGGTTATTGTTCCAAAAAGCTCAGTTATTAAAACAGTTAAAGCGTTAAAAATAAAGGAAATTAAAAAATATATTGTTTAATGAGTTAATGTTATATTGTTATTGTTAACTGTTGTTGTTTGCTTTGCAGGAACACCAATCAGCTGCAGCACTGATCTGTGTATTCTGACATTGACACAGAGAGGCCTTTCAACAACAGCTTTGGACTGTTGCGTCTGGGTGAATGGAAGACAGGATGAATATATTAAATTTGTCCTCCCATTTTACTGCAAGTAGTTCTTTATTCCACAAGCAGGCTTTTTCCCCCTCTCTAAGTGGATTGTTACCAAGCCGTTGGGGGAAGCCCTTGTGATTAGTTCGCATGGTGCCATACAGCTAATTTCTTGAAGGAACAAATGTCTAAAAAGTGACATGCTCGCATAAAGGTTGTCCACGTACAACTTATACCCCATATTCAACAAGGGTGACAACAAATCCCACACTATCTTACCACTGCTCTTCATGGAGTCTGGACATTGGGGGGCTCTGTCGCAAACGTGCACACCAGAGACTGACGCAGTCCTCCATTTTTGTTAAGAGTTCGCCATGTTCTCCCCCTCATTCTCCCCCTTCTTCTCTGTTCAGCCACAGTGACATCTGGTTGTGGGTCACTGGCAGGCTAGAGCCAGCAGGGAGCCCAGAGCTATAAAACACCTCTCTGAGCCGGGGCCTAGCTGTCCAAAGAACCTATGCAATTTAACACCTCGTATAAGATAAGGTAAGCTTTCTCCGGAGTTCAAAGAACATTCCCAGGAAACACGACCAGATACAGTTGTGTCCAAAATTATTCAACCCCCAATGCTGTAAAGGGGTTTAGGGACTATAGTGTACATTTGGAATTGTATTCAGAATCAAATCCTACAAGGACGTTGTAACTACCCAAATGCAACTAAAATGACATCAATTGTTTATGTAATACAGTAGTAAATGGTTCTTATGTGGTTTCTTCATTGCCACAATTATTCAACCCCTTAAAGACTACCACTCTGAAGAACAGAGGTTCATACAGGTGCTTTCCATCAGGTATTGAAAACACCTGTGGATGTCACCGAGCAGCAATCAAGCATAATAAGCACCAATTAGGCAGCTTTAAAATGACTGTGATACTCAGCTCCTTCTAGACATTTACTGGTGTGGTTACAAACATGGTGAAGGCAAGAGAATGGTCCAGGAAGACAAGAGAAGAGGTGATTTCTCTTCACAGGAAGGGCAATGGCTATAAGAAGATTGCAAAGATGTTAAACATACCAAGAGACACCTTAGGAAGCATCATTCGCAAATTCAAGGCAAAGGGCACTGTTGAAACGCTACCTGGTCGTGGCAGAAAGAAGATGCTGACTTCGACTGCTGTGCGCTACCTGAAGCGTAGAGTGGAGAGAAGTCCCCGTGTGACTGCTGAGGAACTGAGAAAAGATTTGTCAGATGTGGGTACAGAAGTTTCAGCCCAGACAATAAGACGCACACTGCGTAATGAAGGCCTCCGTGCCAGAACTCCCAGGCGTACCCCCTTGCTGTCTCCAAAGAATAAGAAGAGTCGACTGCAGTATGCCAAAAGCCATGTGGACAAACCACAAAAGTTGTGGGATAGTGTTCTGTGGACTGATGAAACAAAATTAGAACTGTTTGGGCCCATGGATCAACGCTATGTTTGGAGGAGGAAGAACAAGGCCTATGATGAAAAGAACACCTTGCCTACTGTGAAGCATGGTGGAGGGTCAATCATGCTTTGGGGCTGTTTTGCTTCTGCAGGTACAGGGAAGCTTCAGCGTGTGCAAGGTACCATGAATTCTCTTCAGTACCAGGAGATATTGGATGGAAACGTGATGCAGTCCGTCACACACCTGAGGCTTGGGAGACGTTGGACCTTTCAACAGGACAATGATCCCAAGCATACCTCCAAGTCCACTAGAGCATGGTTGCAGAGGAAAGGCTGGAACATTTTGGAGTGGCCATCGCAGTCACCAGACTTAAATCCGATTGAGAACCTCTGGTGGGACTTAAAGAAAGCAGTTGCAGTGCGCAAGCCTAAGAATGTGACTGAACTGGAGGCCTTTGCCCATGAAGAATGGGCGAAGATACCCGTAGATCGCTGCAAGACACTTGTGTCAAGCTATGCTTCACGTTTAAAAGCTGTTATAACTGTAAAAGGATGCTGTACTAAGTACTAAGATTGAATGTCACTTGGGGGTTGAATAAAACTGATAATGCTGTGAGCACAGAAAAGACATTTGTGGTTATTTCATTATAACTGTTATGTTATATTTGTCTGACCTACAAGTGCCTCTTTAATGTAAATGTAAGCAAGATGACTGAATGATCAAAAGCAATGTCAAACTGGCCAAAACACTCAATTTCAGTGGGGGTTGAATAATTTTGGACACAACTGTAATATTTGTTAAAATACATTTTTCCCCTATGTCTCATATCTCATGTCTCATATCTTGGAATATGAGAGACTTACATAAAAAATGGACATATCGTCAGATTGGCCACGAGAAGACGAACAGTTTTGTAGGTCACTGGCATTGTCTTGAATACATAGGAAATACGAAAAATAGATCTCGTGATCCGTTTAGTGTATAATTTCATAATTTATATCTAATCAATCCTCAGACGTGTTTGCATAATAATCTACCCGTGGGTGGAATGTCACTTGTGCAGATGGAAAGTTATGGGCCAAAATATGAGTTATGGGAGATTTTGGCTACAGTTGAGGTGTCCGCCTATACCTACACGCCTATATGGGGTATTGGTCCTTGACTTCAGAGACACCCCCTGCTTGGGAACTACCAAATAGGCTGTCAGGCCTTAGAGATTTGAGTTGAAGACGTCTCCCATTTTAACATCAGTACCACCTGGGGAGACCCGTGCCCTTTCGCTCTGAAACTTGGGTCTGCTAACTCAGGACTTTGGCAAGTACCTTAACCCTTTCACCTCTCTCTGATATCTCTTTGCTGTGCTGTTGGTCTCTGTATATTTATATATATATCTTAGTTACATCTTTTTCTGTAAATATTTTTATTGCACCTGTTTGACCTTTTAGTAATAAATCTTTCTTTCTCAAAGTGTTGAACTGTTTCTATAGCACTTTATTGCAATTTACAAATTCCTGCCTCTAAAGAGAATGCTACTGTGTTTTTTTAACCCTCTGCATAATTGGCCTGCGGTGACCGTATTATGCAGACGATTGTCTCAACCATTATAGTGTTTTAGCTGATATCGCAGAGTTTCCTCTTTCTCTGTACAAAAAGGAGGTGGTGGCAGTGTGAAGGGTTAATTGCGTAATTAACCTGACCCAGTAACAATCGATTCAGGCTGCCGGTGCATCGATTGTGGTCCAATTAGCTGGAAAATCATTGTGCAGGGTGCAGCTGAGTGTGGCATTGTTACACACGTGACATCATGGTTTTAGAACGACTAGTCCTTCGGTCACGAGTTTGGTGAGAATTGTCTGGGGTCTGACGCCGTGATCATGACAGGCTCCACTTGACTATCTTTTCCCTCATAAACTCTATAGGGGTATGTGTATCCTGTGGTTCTCTTGCAGAACTTATACATTTTGACCCCGGATCTGGCACACTTTCTGGGGAGATATTGCTCGATTGCAAGCCTGCCAGTAAAATGTACAAGGGACTCATCCATGCAGATGTTTTGTTGTGATGTATACACATCTGCAATATTCTCAGAGAGGTAGTTCATGAGGGGCTGAATTTTGTGGAGCTGATCATAGTCAGGGTCACCCTGAGGATGGCAGAGTGTATTATCACTGAAATACAGAAAATGCATTAATATCTCATATCTTCTTCTGGCCATTGCAGCAGAGAACACAGACATATGATGAATCGGGTCTGTGGACCAATGAGCACAATTCATTCTTTGTAAGGGCCATGTTAAGGGTTAGGCACAAAAAAGTTTTAAATTAAAAACCTGTGACAGGTTTCCTCTTGAATGGCCTGGCAAAGTTTGAATTTGGATTAGCGGCAATGTATTGTTGGGTATAAAGATTGCTGTTGTCCACAATCAAAGTGTAGAGGTCTTCAGTGGAAAACAGTTAAAAAAATCAAGAGGCGTTGTTAAGTTTGCTGGTTCCACCTGAACCCTTGGCGGTGAATGGGGGGACAATAGGTGCTGCTGAATCTGGGGGATGCCATTCAGGGTTTGCAGGCACCTCTGGAAGGACACGTTGGGCTCTACAGGCCAGTGCTTGAATTCTTGGTGGATGCAGTTGCATGTTATGAGTGCTAGCCACCTCACCAGCTTGTACTGCACTTGGGACTCACCACGTCACCATGAAATACTGCAGTGCTGATGTATAAAAGGCTAGGAAGTACTAGGACACTGGGGCTTGTCAATCCACCAAAAGGTAGTGCAGTGCTAGTACTGTCACTGTGCTGCATATGAGAATAATCCTGCATTTCTAGCACCTCAGCAACCTGGGAATGGGGTTGGGTGTGCCTGATCTTAGCAGGGACCTCTTCACCATCATCAGACCAACCTGCTGGGGTGTCACTGCTCTCTACAGGTCCATAATCTGAGCCTGATTCTGATAGTGAGGCTTCCCCTTCACTCTCATCTGTCATGCTGGGAATCCTGTATGCCTCCCTAGGGAACCTTTTTTTGGACATTTTGAGCACTAAATTTACAGGTACTTAGTGGTGACTCTGGGAAAAAGAGCTCCTGGCTAGCAATCAGGGACTGCTTGTGTGCTAGAAATAAAATGATCTGCTAGTGGTAGGAGAGATCAGGCTCAGATGTTGCTGACACTGTGGTTTTGCAGACAATGTATCAGAGATGGCAGTGATCTGAAAAATTATACCGACATTGCATTTGTTGGGGGGGTAAACATAAGTGGTGGCAGTGATCGGGGCTGATCCTGCTAACACTGCATTTATAGAGACATCATTCCATCGGGGACACTAGTATAGGTCTGACCGTGACCAGGATACTGGTCCAGAGAAACACTATACTAGTGATCAGTGATTTATAGTGTGACTGTGATAATGTGGCAGCCAATCAGAGACTGGCAGTAACTGACACTGACTGGGGGGGGGGACACTAACTGATATCACCAATGACACTAATACAGAGATCTGTGATAATACTGTACACTGTCACTGTACTAATGACTCTGTCTGGGTGACGGGGGTGATCAGGAAGGCAATCAAGGGGTTCACTGTGTGCCTAACAAGTGTATGTGTGCTGATTGTACTCCCAGACTGGATGGATTTTCTTCCTGATCTCAGCTCTGAACGGTAAGTGAGATCAGGGAGAAGAAGCAGCCAGATCTTGATGTGCGTTCACTAACACCCTGATCTCTGTGCTGTGGTTGGCCACAGTTAGCAGCAGGTTCACAACTAAAATCGTTGGTTGCAAGCCTGATGACAAACTCATGCTGTGTCCAACCACAGCGTGAGCAGCAAGGGGGGGCTTGCACTCCTGTAAACCAAGAAGTTGCTGGCAGGCAAATGGTTAAACACTATTTCCTTTGTAAGTGTCAGAGCTGCTGCAGCACTTTCTGTACATCAGAGAGATGCCCTTCACAGGGGGGATTAGGACACCCCCCAGGATTAGGACACCCCACAGGATTAGGACAACCCCCAGGATTAGGGCACCTCCCAGGATTAGGACACCCCCCTAGGAATAGGACACTTCCTAGGATTAGGACACCCCCAGGATAAGGACAGCCCTCCCAGGATCAGGACATCCCCATTGTTAGGACATCCCCTCAGGATTAGGACATCCACCAGGATTAGGACCACCTACCAAGATTAGGACACTCCCCAGAAATGCCATTTAAAGGTGTTGGACATTTATAATGTTTCACTTTAACCATTTAGAACCTCCCTGCTCCCGGCCAACTGGATTCCTGCATTGTACATGTCCCTCAGGGTGATTGTCTGACACCCCCTTGTCTATTAGCCCAACAATTGTGCATTGGCTGCCATTGACTTCAGGAAGGATTGAGTTCAGCCAGTTCACTGAGCAACACTGGAACCGAACCCAGGAGAGCTCAGCTCACTCCTATGAGAAGACCACCTCACCACAATGAGGAGAATGTTCCGGCCCCGGAAGTGGGGGATGTTCTGCCCCTGAAGGGGTTAATCTGGGTTCCCACACTATATATGTGTGTATCATCATCTGCTGGAGATAAAAGACAGCACAGTGACTATGGAGGAAGAGGACGGACATGACTATGGAGGAAGAGGACAGACGTGACTATGGAGGAAGAGGACGGACATGACTATGGAGGAAGAGGACAGACGTGACTATGGAGGAAGAGGACGGACATGACAGGGGGTTACTGGGTGTTAATAGGAAATAACATCTTATTACCTCCTCTGCTGCCACTTCCACCAATGTCTCCTCTCTACTTCCAGTCTATCCCTGACATCACTTCCTGTCTTCCATAGAGACTTCCTGTGTGGGTAGAAGTGAGATCCCCACCTTGTGGAGCTCAGAGGAACTGCAGCCCCGAGAAGCGTCTGGTAGTGTGACCCCGGCCTTGTGCTGGGTGTGTATGGACTGTAGATCCTTATAGAGGGGTCACCTCCACTCCCACCAAGGGGGACAGAGATATATGACTGCTCGGGGGAGGGATTTCGGACCTCACTGAGCTCCACAAGGTGGGGATCTCACTTCTACCCAGACAGGAGGCCTCTATGGAATACAGACAGGAAATGATGTCAGGTACAGACAGGAAGTGATGTTGGGTACAGACAGGAAGTTCCATGAATAAGGAAGTAGAGAGGAGACATTCCTGGATCTGGCAGCAGAGGAGGTAACACTGGCTTCTGATTGCCCAATGCATAAAATTCAAAATACTAACACTGACGTACAAAGCTGTTCATAATACTGCCCCAAACTACATCACCGACCTGATATCCATCTACCACCCAAAACATACTCTCCGCTCCTCACAAGACCTCCTACTCTCCGGTTCCCTGGCCTCCTCCTCCCAAGCCCGTCTCCAGGACTTCTCCAGGGCTTCCACCATCCTCTAGAACTCACTACCCCAATCCATCAGACTATCACCTACCCTCTATCTCTTCAGGGAAGCCTACCCCACCCTCACCTAACTGCTGATCTCCTCCACTCTCCCCACCACTCCATCCCCCACAGCCACTTCCTCCTGTATCACTATCCCCTCCCTCCTAGATTGTAAGCTCCAAGGAGCAGGGCCCTCGAACCCCTCGTGTATTGTATTGTTACTGTATTGTCTCATGTACTGTCTCCCATTGTAATGTATAGCGCTGAGCGAACTGTTGGCGCTTTATAAATACTGTATAATAATAATAATATGTAGATGAACCCCTTCAGGGGGAGGAGTTGATGATAATATATTTTGCTCCCAAAGCTGACTTACAGGAAAAACAAAAAGACGTCTGTAAGTGAGTGCGGAATGTGTATGACCCCTCCACAGACACGTAGGTGCCGGCCTGATCCGTGGTCACAGGGGCAGTATGAAGACAAGGCGGTTGGCCCCACAAGCAGTGATGTAGGGGATAAAATCCTTTATTGGAATCCTTTACACACAATGTAGTAATAACATGACAGCTCCAGGACAGGACAGAGGAACAGAAGACGCGTCACACCAATACATGCTTTTGTGTTCTATGTAAATGGAAGGTTCTTTGGATTTGTCATTTGCAGACACCTCCCTCCAGGGCTGAGTGCTGAGTGGGATGTTATCATGTTTATGTAGGATTGTTTCATTTATTGTCTCATTATATTGTGGGTGACTCCACCTCCCTGCTTGGACTGAACAAATAAAAGGTGTCACTCATCCTTCCTTATCATGCTGGTTTCCATTTCATATATCTGTGACCTGTCCCAGGAACCACATATATTACAGGGATTGTTGTCACTTTATGTGTCATGATATTAATGATGTCATGTTGTTGTATACTTTGTTATCCCGGATTCCAGACAAATCCTTATCAGCTGTTACATGTTATTTAAAGCTGTTCTGGACAAATAAGAATCAGTAATGACTAAGCCTGTATTGGTGTGACACATCTTCTGTTCCTCTGTCCTGTCCTGGAGCTGTCATGTGTTACTACATTGTGTGTAAAGGATTCCAATAAAGGATTTTATCCCCTACATCACTGCTTGTGCAGCCAACCGCCTTGTCTTCATACTTGTCTGTTGCTTGCCCTGACCTTTCTCCTGATTCCTGGATCTCCTCCTCATCTCTCCTCCATATCCTCTTACACAGCTTTTCTCCACACCTGCAGTGACCCTGGGGGGAGGAAACTTGGCACCAGCACGCCGCCAAATCCATCCCCACCATTAGGGGCTCTGGAGACAATTGTCTGCTATTTACACTCCGTTCCTCCGCACGTCACCTGATCACATGACAGCTTACTTCCACAGATTCCGGACAGATTTCTGGATGGTAAAGGTCAAAGTTCACTCTTCAGTTTAGGAGAGGTAGGACGCACCCAGGAACAAGGATTTGGTTTGCATGGGAGTCTCATATAGAGGACCCCTCAAATCTCCCCATCCAAATGTCCCTCCATCCAGAGTCTATATGTCCTATGACATCACACTGACCTCACAGCTTCTCCTCCCAATGTCCCTCCATCCAGAGACAGAGAATCCTATGACATCACACTGACCTCACAGCTTCTCCTCCCAATGTCCCCCCATCCAGAGACAGAGAATCCTATGACATCACACCGACCTCACAGCTCCTCCTCCCAATGTCCCTCCATCCAGAGTCAGAGAATCCTATGACATCACACTGACCTCACAGCTCCTCCTCCCAATGTCCCTCCATCCAGAGTCAGAGAATCCTATGACATCACAGTGACCTCACAGCTCCTCCTCCCAATGTCCCTCCATCCGGAGTCAAGTGGGGCTATAATAAATGGAGACCTGAATGGAGAGGTGAGGAGGATTCTGGGAATATCATTTGATGTGACTCTTTGTGTTCAGATGTAGAGTTTTCCTCCTGTGAAGTCTGGAGATCATATGACATCACATTGCCTCCACCTCCCTCCCTGATAGAAGAGAGAAAGAAGAAGAAGATTCTAGAAGTCACCAGAGAGATCACTGAGCTGCTGACAGGAGAGGTGAGCGGTGCCGGGAATTCTGGGACATTCTCCAGTAACAGACAAGGGATGTGTCTGGATGGTGACTGTATCATTGTGTGTGTCAGGTTCCTATAAGGTGTCAGGGTGTCACTGTCTATTTCTCCATGGAGGAGTGGGAGTATTTAGAAGGACACAAGGATCTCTACAAGGACGTCATGATGGACAATCAGCCGCCCCTCACATCACCGGGTAAGAGGAGACTTTATTGTAAAGGAGAGAGCAGTACGGAGGATCCACCTAGATCCCCCATCATCTGATAAACACATAGAAACAATGGATTCAGTCAGTGTGTGTGTTTCCTACAGATGGATCCAGTCATGGGAACCCACCAGAGAGATGTCCCCGTCCTCTGTATTCCCGGGATTCCACACAGGAAGGTCACACCATCCCTCACCATCATCAGGTAGATGAGGAACAATCACTGATAGTATCATTAGGATCTGTACATTATCTGCATTGTTACCATTGATGTCATTTTTATTATATATTCAGAGTGGAAACCTGAGAGATCCTAAAGTTGAGGTTAAAAAGGAGATAAAAGAGGAGGAGGATGAGGATGGGGTGATGGAGGAGTCAGAGCGTCTAAAAGAACACAAAGATCTGTACCAGGACACCATGGTGGAGTCATCCAGCTACAGGAACCCACCAGAGAGTTGTCCCCATCCTCTGTATTCACAGGATTCCACACAGGAAGGTCACACCATCCCTCACCATTACAAGGTTGGTGGGATGAAGCATCCAGAGCATGGACTCATGGAGTTGATGTGTGGATTTTTTTATGTGATGTAACAATATTAAAGCTTATGTCTTATAGATGTTATTTTCTTTCCTTCTCTTGGTTTAGGGTGAAGATCTGATGGATATAAAAGTTGAGGTGAAAGCAGAAGAAGAAGAGGCGTATGTGAGGGATGATCAGCAGTCTATGGAGGAGGATGGAATAACGGGGACATTTATAGAGGAGGACACTCCTACAGAGATCAGCACAGGTGGGTCATGAACACTAAATCCATTCCTCCACCCATACTGCTCACTGATTGGTCCAGAGTAGGGCGGGGACTGGGTGATATCAGCCTGTAATCCCCTGGTCACTTTCCTGAGCTGTGTTCCCCGTCCTGTATTCCTGGATTTCTCTCGGATAATCTTCCTTCTCTGTGCTGCAGACACAATTTATGTCTCTAGACTGGATTTATGGAGGTTCTGGGGTTCAGCTGGCAGAAAAATGTGGATTTTCACCATAGGCATTACTAGACCTAGGCACCTGGGGTGTGAGTCTTGTATCTTTTTCCCCATGCCTTGGTCTAGTAAGATCTCTGACAGAACAATTGTCCCAGGGTTCCTTGCTCTGTTATCTGCTGGCTGTGCCGGGTGGAGGGATATGTCTGTAGTGTCTCAGACCCAAGTCACTGAGTGCAGTCTCAGGAGATGGGAGGCAGCGGTGTGGGATCTCTGCAACTTGTCTACAGTAAACAGATACAGTCTACAGATAACTGAATACCAATATTATGAGTCCTGACCCTTACACTGTATAATTTATATTGTAGATTACATACTCCTGACCCCTGCACTATATACTCTATGTTGTACATTACATCCTCCTGACCCCTGCACTATATACTCTGTTGTACATTACATACTCCTGACCCCTGCACTATATACTCTATGTTGTACATTACATCCTCCTGACCCCTGCACTATATACTCTATGTTGTACATTACATCCTCCTGACCCCTGCACTATATACTCTATGTTGTACATTACATACTCCTGACCCCTGCACTATATACTCTATGTTGTACATTACATACTCCTGACCCCTGCACTATATACTCTATGTTGTACATTACATACTCCTGACCCCTGCACTGTATACTCTATGTTGTACATTACATACTCCTGACCCCTGCACTATATACACACACACATATATATATATATATATATAATTCTGATACTATATAGTCCTATCTGCTGTATCTTATACAATATGTTGTAAAAAACAAAAAGGGATGTAGTGCTAAAACAAGAAAATTATATAAATACTCTGTTAATAAGTCATATTAAGCACATAGTCAATGTAGTGACACACTTATTAACATGTAAAAGATAGAATAGTGCGTGATGGAACTAGATAAGTATAATTAAACACATGTGAGACCCCTGCACACGGTGCACATATCAAAAAAAGTCCAGTGATCCGTTTCACATTCCTTCCACTCATGCAGAATCAATGGACTGTGTGTGGACCCGCACACCCTGAAGTGCAATCCAAAACCGGCTGGAATGGCCTCTCACCTCCTATCTGCGACCCTGCAGGGCCACAGAGCATGTAAGATCACCACTGGATCAGGATAACCTTCCTCTTGGGTAAATGGCTTCAAGATATATCCCCAGTACACTGATTCCACCTCTCCTGTAATATCCTCAAAGGTCAAATGAGCAGGGTGGATCCCAACTCAAATCCCAATAGGATAAAAGAAGAAGAAGACATCCTCCATAGTGTAAAACCGCTTTAATTGATCTAAAACTGAATACTGTGCACACTTACATCAGCAAGATGAAATACAGCTAGTTCCCACACCATGGGTGTAAGCGTGTGGCTGAAGGGTGTTCCAAGATGGCGCCGCGCCGGAAGTGCGTCACCACGTATTGCCGTCGACGCGTTGCATCACGTGACCTCGTGACTTCCTCAGGACTCGTTGTTGTACATTTCATAGTCCTGACTTCTGCTCTCTATTTTCTACCCACTGCTATATTTACACATAATATGGATTCTCATTGTTACACCCATTTCCTACCAGCTGGACATTTTATATCTGGTGTTTTGATCGGAGCACAGACTTTTAATGAGGGTGGAGTCAATACCCCAATGATGGTGGTCTTTAGGATCAGTCCAGTCTTCATCTTGGTTGTTCTCCCCCCATCCTCACTCTCTGACCTCTGGTGGGGCTCAGCCCCGCTGTTCTTAATGACTAAATCATGGAGTAAATAAGGAAGTGCAGTACTTCTTGTGTTGGGAAGATGACGATGAGTGATAGAGGGGGTGGGGACCCTCGTCCTATAATCCCCTCATCACTGTCCCTCCTATAAAAGACAGTTCTGGTTGTTTCCTCACTCTCTGACTAAGGTCCATGAATAAAGAAATGACCTGGTAGGAGATCAGAGGAGCCATTTCCTAGTTCCCTTGAGGGTGGAATTGTAAGCTCCTCAGAGACCAAGCTGCCTGATGTGGGCGGAGTCCTTGTTTGGGGAACCAATCAGCCCCTGTCTAGTAATCCTCTTTGTCTTTGTATTTTAGTCCATGGCCGGGAGATGAGGAAAACCTCTGAGGATTGTCTCACTTTGTCTCCAGACTGGAAAGTAGAAGATGAGGACATCACACAGTATAGTCCAGGAGAAAACCCGGCTCCCTCCAATGTCCATCCGGCACCACCCAGTGTAGATGGACCATCGGATTCCTCGTATCCTGAGGAACCTCAGACTGTGCGGGACCGGCCCGGCCTTCCAACAGGGAAGAGCTTCTCCTGTACTGAGTGTGGAAAATGTTTCAATTCTAACTCTGGACTTAATGTGCATAGAAGATCTCACACAGGTGAAAAATCGTATTCCTGTCCTGAGTGTGGGAAATGTTTTTCACAAAAGTCTAATCTTCAAACACATCAGAGGCTTCACACAGGTGAGAAGCCATATTCCTGTCTTGAGTGCGGGAAATGTTTTTCAGCAAAGTCACACCTTTACAGACATCAGAGATCTCACATGGGTGACAAGCTGTATTCCTGTGCTGAATGCGGGCAATGTTTCTCAAACAAGTCTTCTCAATTTAGACATCTGAGATTACACACAGGTGAGAAGCTGTATTCCTGTACTGAGTGTGGGAAATGTTTTTTTAAAAAATCAGAACTTGTTATACATGAGAGATCTCATACAGGGGAAAAACCGTATTTCTGTTCTGAGTGCGGGAAATGTTTTTCAAAGAACTCCAATCTTTACAGACATCAGAGATCTCACACAGGGGAGAAGGTATATTACTGTTCGGAGTGTGGGAAATGTTTTTCAGATAAATCCAGTCTTTATAATCATCAGAGATCTCACACAGGTGAGAAGCCATATTCCTGTTCAGAGTGTGGGAAATGTTTTGTTCAAAAATCTGCTCTTGTCAAACACCAGAGATCTCACACTGGGGAAAAGCCATATTCCTGTCCTGAGTGTGGGAAATGTTTTTCAGACAAGTCCAATCTTTACAAACATCAGAGATCTCACACGGGGAAGAATCCACTTTCCTGTCCTGAGTGAGGGAAATGTTCCTCACTGAAGTCCTGTCTTCCTGTACATCAGGGATCCCACACAACCCTGGAGATGTATTAGTGCCTTGAGTGCGGGAAATGTCTTCTAGATGAATGTTGCTGGACATCCCAGCTCTCATGTGGGGAAGAAGCACACCCTGATATACACCTCAGATATACTCCATGGCTGATCTTCATCATGGAAGGAACAGTTCATAAGGAGATCAGAGGTCACCAAAGACATGAATGAAGTGTGGGACCGGGTTGGCCATTGATGGCAGAAGAATAAAAATGGAGTCCTGACCTGTCATTGGCTGAGTACAATTTGTGGTGGAAGATTTCACAAACACTTAGAGGTCGATATTTAATATTGTGTTTATTAAATGTGACCAGAATTCGCCCTCTGTGAAAAATGTCGCTCCAATTCACAGAGATTTCCTCTGATCATCAGATCCATCTAGTGGCTTTCCTTATGAAGGTATTTCAGGAAAATACAGCATTATCACCACTAGATGGAGCTGGCCATCATAGGAAATCACTGTGTTAATGATCCGCTTCTCACCTGGACACTGCATATAATAGGCCAGGTGGGACAAGCTCTGTCCTGTGTGGATGCACCCATATGTCTCTCAGAACATGGGGGAGCACAGACACGTGGCCGTGCTGTGCTGTACTCCCAGGGTAAGAAAAATTAATAATAGCGCCTATGGTCAAAATTATATAACTTACTAATAGTGTACCAGCTGCAAAAAATCACCATATATAAAGTGTACCAATAAATAAATAATTTGCGCTAGTAAATGTGTATAAATATATAAATATATATAAAGAAATCATCAAATCATAAGTCCAGAAAAAAATATATATATGCCAATACCACAAAAAAAATATAAAAAAAAACAAAAAAAAAAAACTTTTAAGTGCAAAAAACTTTTGTGCAAAAAAAAAAAAAGTGTCTAAATATGAAAAATTTCACCAAAAAACCTTGATAATATAATGGCAGATCATCCATAAATATATCTTCAGAAACGGAAACTCTGCAGCACACCGATCCTCATCGATCGAATTAACAGGATGAAAAACTTTGTAGTTAATCGAAAATCCACTTCTCCAATAGATAAAGGACCACCTTCAAACGTATTTATGGGGGGAAATGCCAAGCACTCGAGAGAAACAGAAAGACTTCATGGTGCAATATTATAAAAACCAATTCCTTTATTAGGTACTCATTGCACTTACTCAAGAGGTGTCCCAGCCGACACCAGCATCAACAGCATAACAGCAATCACATAAACGAGCCTGGCTACTCAGCACATGCGCAGTAGCTGGCAGCCAAAAACGTAATGACGTCACATCAATCAAGCTCCGTCCTACGCGTTTCGTCATCGACGTCCTCACGGAGCGGATAGATGTGAGACGTCTCAACCTCCTTAAATATTCACTCACAGGAAACGAACAGCTGACATCAATGGGGAATCAAGCAAAGCAAGCCGCCCCACAGGTGACAGGAGTCCACAAAGGATATACAATGTATCCAATATATTTGCCATCACAAGCAAAAAAACTTTAAAACAAGAGAACAAAAATAAATATCATTTCATAAATAAATAAATAATAATAATAAATTTCATTCTTCTTCTTCTTTTCATTCTTCTTCTTTTCATTCTTCTTTTCATTCTTTTCATTCTTCTTTTCATTCTTCTTTTCATTCTTCTTATTTTCATTCTTCTTGTCATTCTTTTCATTCTTCTTGTCATTCTTTTCATTCTTCTTGTCATTCTTTTCATTCTTCTTTTCATTCTTCTTCTTATTTTCATTCTTCTTTTCATTCTTTTCATTCTTCTTTTCATTCTTCTTCTTATTTTCATTCTTCTTTTCATTCTTTTCATTCTTCTTTTCATTCTTCTTCTTCTTTTCATTCTTCTTTTCATTCTTCTTTTCATTCTTCTTCTTATTTTCATTCTTCTTTTCATTCTTCTTCTTATTTTCATTCTTCTTTTCATTCTTTTCAGTCTTCTTTTCATTCTTCTTCTTATTTTCATTCTTCTTTTCATTATTTTCATTCTTCTTTTCATTCTTCTTTTCATTCTTTTCATTCTTCTTCTTATTTTCATTCTTTTCATTCTTCTTTTCATTCTTCTTTTCATTCTTCTTATTTTCATTCTTCTTTTTATTCTTTTCATTCTTCTTATTTTCATTCTTCTTTTCATTCTTTTCATTCTTCTTTTCATTCTTCTTCTTATTTTCATTCTTCTTTTCATTCTTTTCATTCTTCTTTTCATTCTTTTCATTCTTCTTCTTCTTCTTTTCATTCTTTTCATTCTTCTTCTTCTTCTTCTCATTCTTTTCATTCTTTTCATTCTTTTCATTCTTCTTCTTCTTCTTTTCATTCTTCTTCTTCTTCTTCTTTTCATTCTTCTTCTTCTTCTTCTTTTCATTCTTTTCATTCTTCTTCTTTTCATTCTTTTCATTCTTCTTCTTCTCCTTCTTCTTCTTTGGCCCTGTGACTGCCCAAATGAGTGAAGTGTGCGGTGATTCTAAGATCGACGGCACTCATCTGCATGTCATACTGACTGACAGTATTATTTCTCTTCCCCAGCAGACTCCAAGGGCATTTAAATTAAAGGTACAGTGTTCTGCACTAATATAAAGGCTCTCTGAAGCCTAGAAACCCTTTTTATAAGTAAAATTCGCGGTGAATAAATTCGAATCGAATCGAATTTTTTCGGAAAATTCGGCGAATCAGGCGAATCAAATTTTTGAAAAATTCGCTCATCTCTAATATTATTGAATGACTGCTAAAGTGTCAGGTCTTACTGTTAACTTTACCAAATCAGTGGTTATGCCTGTTAATATTCCTGACTCCCTGAGTGCCTCTCTCCGTAGTTCTTTTCCATTTCGTTGGGCCACGGATCGGATTTCCTATTTAGGTATTAATCTCACTCCCAGATAATCAGATACATTTGCTGCTAATTACCCCCCATGTGTCGCGCCTTTCTACTCTATTGAAGATATGGCATGGTTACCCCATCTCCTTCCTGGGTAGAGTCACGGCAGTCACAATGAATATTTTGCCCAAACTACTTTACCTATTTAGAGCACTTCCAGTCCCGGTCTCAAAAACATTTCTGGATCGCTTTCAGCGGGTTATTAATAATTTTATCTGGTGTAATAAACATCCACGCTTTATCTCATCTGCTCTGTACAGCTCACAACGGACGGGGGGCCTTGGTCTTCCCAATTTTTGGCTATATTACCTCTCAGCCTATTTTCCACAATTATCACAATGGGCGATTGTAAATTCTCAGACCCCGTGGATTAGATTTGAATCTCAATCTATATGACCATTTTACTTACCGGGTATTTTGTGGTCCAGAATCCCCCCTCGATCATTCACTTTTTACAACTCTATAGTTGCCCATTCACTGACACTTTGGTTCAAATATACACTTAAATAAAATCTGGTCTCTTCTGTTTCTCCGGGTGTTTCGTTTTTTGGTGATCCATACTTTATTATGGCGTTTTCTTCTCCTCAAGCGTTTCATTGGTGGTATGACAGATCTCTTATTAGATTATCTGATTTTCAAAGGGGAGGATCTTATATTACCTTTGATATGCTGCGTGTACTTTTTGAGGTTCTGCTTCGAGAGTACCATCTTTATCGACAGATTAGACATTTTTTTCAGTCACATTTTGGCCTCATACCCTCTTCTCCGATCTCATTCTTTGAACATATTAGCCGTGACTCTCCTAGGGGTAGGGGTCTTATCTCAGATCTTTATCACCAATTTTTGATCAGTTTCTCACCCACGCCCCCTTTATATAGAAAAAGGTGGGAGGAGGATAGTGGTATCACTTTCTCAGATGACGATTTGGATTCCATGGTGGATAACATATGTAAGAGCTCTCAATCTCTTTCTGTCCGTGAGACGGCCCTCAAGGTATTAACCAGATGGTATTATACCCCGTCAAGGCTACATGTACTGTACCCACAAACGTCCCCGTTATGTTTCCGGGGCCCTGGCCTCACGGGCACATTGATTCACACGTTTTGGGCTTGCCCAACTATATTGGTTTGGTGTAGAATATCTGAGGTAGCTGCTTCATTGGTAGGTGCCCCGGTATGTCTGACTATACAGTCTTGTTTACTGGGAGCTCGTATCCCGGGGGTCTCTGATGCTGTTATGAGATTGATATATACCATTTGTATTTCTACTTTATGGTCTATTGCTCTACATTGGAAATCCATCACTGTACCCCTGGCCTCTGTTTTACATAGAGTTGATGCTCATGGAGCATATTCATTATACTTTGCTGGATAAGATGCACTTATTCGATAAAAAAATGGAATCATGGAGGGTTCATAGACATTTATTACAGGACTAAAAAGCATTCCATTTGAAGGTTATTTGGCATATACTATTGGCAGATGGGTCTTTCGACCCACTTTATTGTTCCCGTTTCTCATGTACCTAAAATCTTTTCTCTTTCTTTTTCCTTCCTATCTATCTCTTTTACATATATGTACTCTTCTGAAATGTACTTTTCAAATGTGCTTTGTTATTGATGTACGCATTACTTGAAACTGTACTGTTGTTTTACAGTCTACCTTTGAAGAATAAAACCGTTTGTAAACAAAAAAAAAAAAAAAAAAAAAAGACTGTATGTGACCACACTGCAAAATATATTCCTATGGGCAACAAGTATAAAAGGCTAAAAATCAAACCTATGTGGCTTACGGCCAAAGTTACAAAAGCGATAGATAATAAGAAAAGAGCTTTTATTAAATATAACAATGAAGGAACGCGATCATCGTTTACACATTACACAGAATATTATTTACATGTTTCCCTCTGTACAGGGCACATCCTCTGCCATTGAAGTGTTACATTTGTTGGATTGGGATTGTGGATCCATCAATATGAGGGAGTTCCGGGGTCAAGAATGGCTACATTTGATGTCTTCTTATCAGGTGGACTTTTCCCAGAAAGAACAAACTGGAACAGAAATGTATTCGCTGTTTTTGAGGTTGGGAAAGCTCTTGGAAAAGAAATCGGCATTTTTTTGGCTTATTACACATTCGATAAGTATGCCCGAGAAAAGATCAATCCACTTGGGTGGAGGATCCAGATCTTTCCCAATTTTGAAAAAGTAAGTGAGGAGTTCAAGAGGGAACGAGAGGAAAGCCTACAATCATGCTCACAGCAATAAACAGATGTTATCATTGGAGAAGGATATTGGAGGTGCAGAGAGATTGTTATCTGCATTCACAACACATTCATTGTATTCTGATTTGGAGAGGAAACTTAGGGAAGGCCTAGCAGATTTGTACAAACACATATCAACGAAAAAAGAATACATTTTGGTGAGATAAAACAGGGAAAGCATACAGGTGGACTACCCCTCAATACACGAACCTCCAGAGGAGGCGCTATCACCACACTACACAGGACACCTTAGAACATGAACCTCCAGAGGAGGCCCTATCACCACACTACACAGGACACCTTAGAACATGAACCTCCAGAGGAGGCGCTATCACCACGACGCAGGACACCTTGGAACATGAACCTCCAGAGGAGGTGCTATCACCACACTACACAGGACACCTTAGAACATGAACCTCCAGAGGAGGCGCTATCACCACACAACACAGGACACCTTAGAACATGAACCTCCAGAGGAGGTGCTATCACCACACTACACAGGACACCTTAGAACATGAACCTCCAGAGGAGGCGCTATCACCACACTACACAGGTCACCTTAGAACATGAACCTCCAGAGGAGGCGCTATCACCACACTACACGGGAAACCTTAGAACATGAACCTCCAGAGGAGGCGCTATCACCACACAACACAGGACACCTTAGAACATGAACCTCCAGAGGAGGCGCTATCACCACACTACACGGGAAACCTTAGAACATGAACCTCCAGAGGAGGCGCTATCACCACACTACACAGGACACCTTAGAACATGAACCTCCAGAGGAGGCGCTATCACCACACTACACAGGACACCATAGAACATGAACCTCCAGAGGAGGCGCTATCACCACACTACACAGGACACCTTAGAACATGAACCTCCAGAGGAGGCGCTATCAGCACGCTACACAGGTCACCTTAGAACATGAACCTCCAGAGGAGGCGCTATCACCACACTACACAGGACACCTTAGAACATGAACCTCCAGAGGAGGCGCTATCACCACACTACACAGGACACCATAGAACATGAACCTCCAGAGGAGGCGCTATCACCACACTACACAGGAAACCTTAGAACATGAACCTCCAGAGGAGGCGCTATCACCACACTACACAGGACACCTTAGAACATGAACCTCCAGAGGAGGCGCTATCACCACATTACACAGGTCACCTTAGAACATGAACCTCCAGAGGAGGCGCTATCACCACATTACACGGGACACCTTAGAAGTATGATGAAAAATACAATACAAACTGCAGCGCTTGAAATAAAACTAGAGGGGTGGAATCAGTCTAAAACATATGAATAATCCACAAATCCGCCAATGTAGATAATAGCTGTCGAAAATGGTAGGATTGTGCGCTCACCAGATGCGCATCGAATACGCACATATAAAAATTCCTCCTTAGGGACTAATGGTGATGATGTGTGATGGTTATCTGTAGAACATCCGTCTAGGAATGGGCAGCTCTGCGGTCGGTGGAAGATGTCTGCTTAGCTCCAGAGGTCTCCTTTAGGGTCAGTCACCTGTTTACAGGGATTCCCTTCCTCTGGGTACTTGTTCAGACTGGTACTCCTCACAGGCTCTGCAGGCTCCATAAAGAAGCCATAAAGATTGTGCCCATAGTGTAGTAGTATTAAAATCACTTCATTTATTCAGAAATGGTAGCCAAATATAAGGGATGACAGGTACACTGACCATTCCAAAGATGGCCGCCGGACCAGCTCGTGGCTGCGGCGGCTAGACGTCATAGCTAGTTGATCTCCTGAGGCCTTTCATGCAACCGCACGTCTTCAGAGGAAAATCAACTAAGCCCTGACAGTTATAGATCGGGTTTATATACGGTCCACGCATGCGCACCGCGTCGCCGCCATTTTGCCGAAGTGCGGCCAGTGCGCATGCGTGGGCGTGTCAGCACCATTTTACCGATGATTTTTAGTGACTGCAGAATAAATCTACTCTGACACAGTCAACCTATGACAGGCAGGACATCCGAAAATTGGCAAAAGAACATCTGAGCTGCAATGAACGATCTGGCAGCTGATACAATTAGTACTGGTGACTGAGACAGTACATAAAAATGAAATAAATGTAAATTCATTGTATGAAAGGGATGGTATACATTGAAAATGTGATTCCTTCAGGTAAGTAACAAATATATGAATATCACTCGTAATATATCATGTACTGTAATGGTGACTATACAAATCTTCTCAGATGCCTAAAAAATATTAAAAAAACCCAGTTGTCACACCAGGTCATAAAAAAAGGGGGGGGATCCAAGGTGCAATAGGACGCTCAATAAACCACATTATATATACTCAATAAAAACAATACATTACAAAATGCAAATTAAATCACCATAAAGTGTAAAATTGCAAAATAAAACCTGGTCCTATAGACCAGGATAGGCATGAATCAGAAATATAGTCATAATATACTGTATGTAGTCCATATTAAAATATCATAAAACAATAAAACTACATAAGGAAAGTAATGAAATATCGAATAGTATAGCCTAAAAAGTTTATGTATAATATTATGCATAAAAATATGTATAAAAATCAAAATTACACTAAAACTACCCGTGTTTAGAATTTAAACGCTACATAACTAATAAAAGTACATTGGAACCAGCATAAAAATAAACCAACAAAAAAAAGAATAAAAATGAATAAAAGTACAAATGTGGATCTTGATAAACATAAATTGATTAACTAATATCAATAAAACAATTGAGATCCACTTCGATGTTATGTCCGCTGGGATATAGGGTGCCTAATTCATATACCCATTTCGTTTCTAACTGCGAGACCACACGTTTTTTCTATGTGCCTCTCCAGTGTGGGGTGACAATATCTATCCCCACAAATCTCAGAGAAGAAGGGTCTCTATTGTGATATAGCCTGAAATGTTCAGACAAGGAATGTTCTTTCAAACCCCGCTTAATGTTGTAGACATGTTCCCGGAGGCGGTCTCTCAGTCTCCTTGTTGTTCGGCCCACGTATTGCTTATCACATATAGACCACGTGTCTAGTGTTACAGGAAATGAAATTCTTCATGTTATCCGATCTGCCTGTGCTGCTCCAGGTGAAGGGATCTAATCTGCGTTTCCTTATACCATTACAGGTACATATAACACACCTATTACAGGGATGACACCCTGGAAGGTTAGCAAACAATGAAACCGTCTTGGGTGGGTCCACAGTATTAGGTGCCAACCCGTGTCTAATGGCCATTGCCTTACAGAAGATGATTTCTGGTTTGCCAGGTAAAATGTTGGCAAGCACGGGCTCTGTTTTCAGGATATCCCAATTTTTCTTAACCATTTCAATACCGGGCACTTTTACCCCCTTCCTGCCCAGGCCAATTTTCAGGTTTCAGCGCTCTCACACTTTGGGTACAATGTTGTATGACCGCTCAATTGTCATTCAAACTAAAATTTTATCATTTTCTTCACACAAATAGAGCTTTCTTTTGGTGGTATTTAATCACCGCTGGGGTTTTTATTTTTTGCTAAATTAACAAAAAAAGACCGGAAATTTTGAAAAAAAACAAGTTTTTCTTTGTTTGTTATAAAAGATTGAAAATAAATAATTGTTCTTCATAAATTTAGGCCGAGATGTGTTCTGCTACATGTCTTTGGTGAAAATAACCCAAATTAGGATGTATTATTTAGTTTGTAGGAAAGTTATAGAGTTCACAAACTATGGTATAGATCTGAATATTGATCAATCCTGAAGTACTGACAGCCAATCTAATTTCTTGAGATCCAAGAATGTCAGAACAGTACAGATATCCCTCCAAATGTCAGGACGGTACAGATATCCCCCAAATGTCAGGACAGTACAGATATCCCCCAAATGTCAGGACGGTACAGATATCCCCCAAATGTCAGGACGGTACAGATATCCCCCAAAATGTCAGGACGGTACAGATATCCCCCAAATGTCAGGACGGTACAGATATCCCCCAAATGTCAGAACAGTACAGATATCCCCCAAATGTCAGATCAGTACAGATATCCCTCAAATGTCAGAACAGTACAGATATTGCCCAAATGTCAGGACGGTACAGATATCCCCCAAATGTCAGGACGGTACAGATATCCCCCAAATGTCAAAACGGTACAGATATCCCCCAAATGTCAGGATGGTACAGATATCCCCCAAATGTCAGGACAGTACAGATATCCCCCAAATGTCAGAACAGTACAGATATCCCCCAAATGTCAGGACAGTACAGATATCCCCCAAATGTCAGGACGGTACAGATATCCTCCAAATGTCAGGACATTACAGATATCCCCCAAATGTCAGGACAGGACAGATATCCCCCAAATGTCAGGACAGTACAGATATCCCCCAAATGTCAGGACAGTACAGATATCCCCCAAATGTCAGGACGGTACAGATATCCCCCAAATGTCAGGACGGTACAGATATCCCCCAAATGTCAGGACGGTACAGATATCCTCCAAATGTCAGGACAGGACAGATATCCCCCAAATGTCAGGACAGTACAAATATCCCCCCAAATGTCAGGACAGTACAGATATCCCCCAAATGACCCCTTTTTGCAGAGTAGACAGTCTGACGTACTTCATAAGAGGCATGGCAAGTTTTTTGAAATTGTATTTTTTTGGCATAATTATTCGAAAAATGAAAAAATGCAACAGATTATTTTCACTATTTTTTTTTACATCCTGTCACCAGTGCAGTACAGCGTCATCATATAACTGGCATGGCGGTGATCAGGGACACTGACTGGTGACAGTATGAAAAAAAAAAATATACATTTTTTTTATTATTTTTAATTTATTACAGTTTTCTTTTTTTTAAGATTTTTTTTCATATGTCACTATGTCCAAAGTAGTATAATGTTACCATAGTAACATTGTACTACTTTGGGGAAGTGATCAGTATTTTTTTTTGTACACAATTTGCTTATAGCAAAGAATTACTTTGCTATAAGCAAGCATTTACCTGAATGACATCGATTCATTCAGGGTTTTTTTTTTTTTGTGCTTAGCTGTGATTTGGCCACAGCTAATCACATGACATGTGCATGTGATCGCTGTGACCATTCACAGCTAGACACTAGTATATAATGGATGGCATGAATGAAGCCATCCATTGTATACAACTGTCATGTGACCTGCTGTGATTGGTCACAGCAGGTCACATGGCACCGGCAACGGGGGCCGGTACTCAGATCTGTCATTGGCCGTGTCCGAGGTACACAGCCAGTGACAGATCGCACTGCTGCGCGGCTCTGCAAGTGTGAAAACTGCGCATGTGCGGGAGGACGCCAAGTGGCATCCACCCGGAAATCTAGAACGTTTTCCCAGCCGCCATTCGTCTATTGTCCGGGAGGGAATTGGTTAATAACCCCGCTTATAGCTCTATATTGTATGGAATAGGTTGTTATGAAAGGACAGACCCGTGAAGTTGGTGTTTTCATTGTGTCAGTCAGCATTTGGTCCCTATCAGGACCAGCCACAGTTTTGAGAGTATTATCCAGCGTATTTACACTGTAACCTTTTTCTACAAATCTATCTTTAAGGACTTAAGCCTGAGAATGGTAATCATCAATATTTGTGCAATTTCTACGAATTCTTGTGTTCTGGCCCTTGGGAATATTTTGTAACCACGTCGGGTGGTGGCAACTATCCATAGGAATATAACTATTCCGGTCTGTTTTTTTAAAAAAATGATTTCTTTGTGACATTACCATTTATGTTCATTATAGTAAGGTCTAAAAAGTCCATTTCTGATTTGCTGTAGGAATGTGTTAGATTAATGTTCAGGCTATTACTATTTAAGGTGCTAAAGAAATTCGTTAAGGATTGCTCGTCTCCATTCCAAAAAAGAAGGATGTCATCTATATACCTTTTGTATAGTAAAGGTTCCGGCCAATCACGAGCATGAATCAGGTCTTCCTCCCAGGAAGCCATAAACAGATTAGCCAAGCTAGGGGCAAATGTGGCCCCCATGGCCATGCCTTTAATCTGTAGATAATATTCCTTATTGAACCAAAAATAATTATTTTGCATTGCAAACTCTAAAAGGTTTAAAATGAATTCTCTTTGTGCTAAGGGTAAGGTGCTGCAGTGTGAAGGAAAGAAATCGTCTGCTTCCATGTCGTCCTTATGACTGATGTTAGAATATAGAGATGTCACATCAGAAGTGACCAGAAATGTGTCTGGTGATAGAGTGACATCTCTCCCTACATTAAGGACTTGTTTTGTGTCTCGGAGATATGATGGTGTCTGTGTAACTAGTGTCTGTGTCTCGGAGATATGATGGTGTCTGTGTAACTAGTGTCTGTGTCTCGGAGATATGATGGTGTCTGTGTAACTAGTGTCTGTGTCTCGGAGATATGGTGGTGTCTGTGTAACTAGTGTCTGTGTCTCGGAGATATGGTGGTGTCTGTGTAACTAGTGTCTGTGTCTCGGAGATATGATGGTGTCTGTGTAACTAGTGTCTGTGTCTCGGAGATATGATGGTGTCTGTGTAACTAGTGTCTGTGTCTCGGAGATATGATGGTGTCTGTGTAACTAGTGTCTGTAGGTAATAATCAATATACTCTCCTACTTTACAACACAGCGACCCTATACCACTAACTATCGTCTACCTGGTGCTGTAATAGGGTCCTTGTGAATTTTAGGTAGTAGATAAAACACGGGTAGTTTAGGTGCTACTGGACATAAAAAGGCTTTTTCTTTTTTATTTAAAATCTTATTGTCAAAACCAGTTTTGAAAATCTGTTTCAAAGTACGTTTAACCACATGCTGCCCAGCCACTGTATAAATACGGCGGCAGGGCGGCACGACTTGGCAAAAGCACATTTTAAAACGTGTGTTTTGTAAACAGGTAGGGGGCGCACGCGAGGTGTGCCGCCGCCCTACCTGTCCCGCTGATCACAGCTGTGGATGTCAGTTGCCGAGTCACAGCCGGTCGTTACCAGCTATGTCCTGGCGATCATCGCTGACAGAGAGCACAGCTGCAGTAGCTGTGCTTTCTGTCAGTTCCCTGACAGCTCCAGGACATGCTGATCGGGACAGAAGAGTTTCCCTCTCCCGATCAGCTGTGTCCCCTGCAGTACACACCCCCGCCCCCTAGTAAAACACTCCCCCTCACACAGTTAACCCTTCCCTGAATAATAAACTTAACCCCTTCCTCCCCAGTGCCATTAGTACAGTGTCAGTGTTTTTTTTTTTTTGCACTGATCGCTGTATTGGTGTCACTGGAGATGTCAGTGACCCCATGTCATTACCCCCCCAATGTCAGAATGTCCGCTGTAGTCCTGCCATAAGTCGCTGATCGGCGCCATTATTAGTATAAAAAAAATATAAATTCCAGTATCTTTCCTGCCATTTGTAAACGCTATAACGTTCGCGTAAACCAATTAATTTACACGTATTGGGTTTTTTTTTTAGCAAAGATGTCACAGAATGCATTTTGGCAGAAATGACTAAATTTGATTTTTAAATTTTTTTTACTGGACATGTTTTATAGCAAAAAGTCCAAAATATTGTTTTTTTTCCTTAAAATAGTCAGCCTTTTTTTATAGCGCAAAAAATAAAAACCGCACAGGCGATCAAATACCACCAAAAGAAAGCTCAATTTGTGGGGAAAAAAAAGATGTAAATTTCATTTATGTACCGTATTGCATGACCGCGCAATTGTCCGTTAAACTAGTGCAGCGCTGTATGGCAACAAAATGGAGTAAATTGCAGTATCTCTCCCATAGTTTGTAGACGCTATAACTTCCACACAAAGCAATCAATATACACTTATTGGGATTTTTTTTACCAAAAACATGGAGCAGAATACATTTTGACCTAAATTTATAACTAACTTTGAGTTTACTATATATTTTTTATAGCTGAAAGTAAAAAATATTGTTTTTCTTTAAAATGTTTGGCTTTTTTTGTTTATAGCGTAAAAAATAAAAAGCGCACAGGTGATCAAATACCACCGAAAGAAAGCTCTATTTGTGTGAAAAAAAGGACGTAAATTTTGTTTGGGTGCAGCATTGCATGACTGCGCAATTATCAGTTGAATTAGTGCAGTGCCGAGAAGCAAAAAAAGGCGTGGTCATTAAGGGGGGTAAATCCTCAGGAGGTCAAGTGGTTAAAAGCTGGGAGAGGGTCTCCTGGGAGGAGAGAGTAAGTAGTTGTATCATTTAAAATATTGTAACCTTCTGGAATGTAGTCACTTTTATTAAGGATCACCACCCCTCCCCCCTTATCAGCCGGTCTAATGACCAAATCCTTCTTCTGGAGGAGGGACTTCATGGCTTTGTTGATGCCGGCACCACCATGCGGCTGCTTAATGCGTATATTTACCAAATCTTTCAGGACTCTCTCTTTAAAGAGATTGATAAAAGAGTGATTGTGGTGGGGGGGTTGTAGGTGGATATTGTGGTGGGGGGGTTGTAGGTGGATATTGTGGTGGGGGGGTTGTAGGTGGATATTGCGGTGGGGGGTTGTAGGTGGATATTGCGGTGGGGGGTTGTAGGTGGATATTGCGGTGGGGGGTTGTAGGTGGATATTGTGGTGGGGGGGTTGTAGGTGGATATTGCGGTGGGGGGGTTGTAGGTGGATATTGCGGTGGGGGGGTTGTAGGTGGATATTGCGGTGGGGGGGTTGTAGGTGGATATTGTGGTGGGGGTTGTAGGTGGATATTGTGGTGGGGGGGTTGTAGGTGGATGCGTTGCGGAGATTTCAATGTACAAAGTGACTGGAGGAAACTTCGGTAGGAATTGGATTCTTGAGAGATAATTGTCTGGTAAACTCCCGTATATCAATGTAAGTTGTAATTTGTGACGTTTCCTGGCTGGGGATATTTTACACCTTTGTCCAATAAGTGTAATTCCTCCTTGGTAACTTCATTCTTACTCAAATTAAAAATGCCCTTGTCTATTAGAGTCTCCTTTTTGTTGTTGTGTCTGTTGCAGCGTCTGCCCCCTCTCTTTCCCCTGTAGTGTCGCTCCTTTTTCGGACCCTTCCTTCCCCTATAAAACGCTGTTGTGTATTAGAGTTGTAATTATACTGTGTCCTCCCTAGGAGTGGAAGGAGGGGCCCTATGGGCTTGATACTGAGGTCTATTAGGTGGGCCTCTCCTATGATGGTTGGAATGGGATTGTGGTCCCCTTCGTTCATTATTTGGGGAAGGTTGGTATTGGGTGTGAGGAGAATGGTATGATGGGGATCCAGAGTAGGTAATGTCATGGTTTGGTCTAGAACCTTTGTTTTTAGATGTGGAATTTCTATTCTGCGTTGTATTTCTACCTGGATGCCATCTATGGTCTCTAGTCCATTCCTTAGCAGATCCGGAGAGGTAAGTGTGCATGGATGGGGTGTAGGTCAGTCCTTACCCTAGATGAAATCTCTCATACAGACACAATGGGACTCATGGGACTTTATAAAGAGGAACTCCAGAAAAACATATCAATAAAGAGCTTAAAATGTTTTATTCACAATCAGTATATAAATCATAAAACCCTCCCAGCAGGTGTACAAGGCCATGAAATCTCTCACAAAGTCCATCAATGGAAAATTCCTGGACAACAATCACCGTGGGACAGAATTCTGAGATGTTATCTCCTGTCCATTCCTTCTCTGTGAATGGGGCTAAAACACCGATGTCATTAGGAGATTTGCTGAACCGGGGGAATGTTCTCCATCATTACAGAGCATTTCACACTTCATCCATGTCTTTGGTGACCTCTGATCTCCTTATGAACCATTTCTTCCATGATGAAGATCAGCCATGGAGTATATCTGAGGTGTATATCAGGGTGTGCTTCTTCCCCACATGAGAGCTGGGATGTCCAGCAACATTCATCTAGAAGACATTTCCCGCACTCAAGGCACTAATACACCTCCAGGGTTGTGTGGGACCCCTGATGTACAGGAAGACAGGACTTCAGTGAGAAACATTTCCTTCACTCAGGACAGGAATATGGCTTCTCCCCTGTGTGAGATCTCTGATGTTTGTGCAGACTGGACTTCACTGAAAAACATTTCCCTCACTCAGGACAGGAAAGTGGCTTCTCCCTCATGTGAGATTTCTGATGTTTGTAAAGATGGGACTTCTGTGAAAAACATTTCCCACACTCAGGACAGGAATACGGCTTCTCCCCCGTGTGAGATCTCTGATGCACAGAAAGATTGCACTTCTTTGAAAAACATTTTCCACAGTCAGAACAGCAATAGGGCTTTTCACCTGTATGCACTCTCTGATGTGTGTAAAGACTGGACTTCTCTGAAAAACATTTCCCACACTGAAGACAGGAATACGGTTTCTCCCCTGTATGAGAACCTTTATGCCTATTAACACTGGACTTATCTAAAAAACATTTCCCACACTCAAGACAGGCAAACGGTTTTTCCCCTATGTGGGATCTCTGATGTCTGACAAGTTCAACTTTTTGTACAAAACATTTTCCACACTCAGGACAGGAATACGGTTTATCCCCTGTATGAGATCTTTTATGCCTATTAAGACTGCACTTACTTGAAAAACATTTCCCACACTCAAGACAGGCATATGGTTTTTCCCCTGTGTGAGATCTCTGATGTCTGACAAGTTCAAATTTTTGTAAAAAACATTTCCCGCACTCAGGACAGAAATACAGTTTTTCCCCCGTGTGACATCTTTTATGCCTATTAAGACTGGATTGATAATGGAAACATTTTCCACACTCAGTACAGGAGAACCTCTTCTCTGTTGGAAGGCCGGCCTGGTCCCGCACAGTCTGAGGTTCCTCAGGATATGAGGAATCCGATGCTCCATCTACACTGGGTGGTGCCGGATGGACATTGGAGAAAGCCGGGTTTTCTTCTGGACTATACTGTGTGATGTCCTCATCTTCTACTTTCCAGTCTGGAGACAAAGTGAGACAATCCTTGGAGGTTTTCCTCATCTCCCGGCCATGGACTAAAATACAAAGACAAAGAGGATTACTAGACAGGAGCTGATTGGTTCCCCCAAACCAGGACTCCGCCCACATCAGGCAGCTTGGTCTCTGAGGAGCTTACAATTCCACCCTCAAGGGAACTAGGAAATGGCTCCTCTGATCTCCTACCAGGTCATTTCTTTATTCATGGACCTTAGTCAGAGAGTGAGGAAACAACCAGAACTGTCTTTTATAGGAGGGACAGTGATGAGGGGATTATAGGACGAGGGGCCCCACCCCCTCTATCACTCATCGCCATCTTCCCAACACAAGAAGTACTGCACTTCCTTATTTAGTCCATGATTTAGTCATGAAGAACAGCGGGGCTGAGCCCCACTAGAGGTCAGAGAGTGAGGATGGGGGGAGAACAACCAAGATGAAGACTGGACTGATCCTGAAGACCACCATCATTTACATAGTTAGTCTGGCTGAAAAAAGACAAAAGTCCATCCAGTTCAACCTTAGACAAAAAAAATTATAATCCTACATCCACAGTTGATCCAGAGGAAGGCAAAAAAATCCCAAGCAAAGCACGATCCAATTTGCTCCTGCTGGGAAAAGATTCCTACCTGACCCTCCGAGAGGCAATCGGATATTCCCTGGATCAACTTTCCCAATAAATGTTATATCCAGTTATATTCTGTGTATCCAAGAAAGAATCCAGGACTTTCCTACAGCAATCCACTGAGCTGGCCACACCCAACTCTTGAGGGAGTCTATTCCACATTCTCACAGCTCTTACTGTGACGAAACCTTTCCGTGTTTGGAGATTACATTTATTTTACTCCAGATGTAAAGAGTGTACCCTTGTCCTCTATGATGACCTCAGGGGGAATAACAACACCGAGTTCACTATATGAACCACTTATGTATTACACATGGTGATCGTATCCCCCCTTATGTATTACACATGGAGATCGTATCCCCCCCTTATGTATTACACATGGAGATCGTATCCCCCCCTTATGTATTACACATGGAGATCGTATCCCCCCTTATGTATTACACATGGAGATCGTATCCCCCCTTATGTATTACACATGGAGATCATACCCCCCCTTATGTATTATACATGGAGATCACATCCCCCCTTAATCTCCTCTTCTCAGTAGAGAATACATTCAGTCCCTCTAATCTTTCCTCATAGCTGATCTCCTCCATGCCTCGTATCAGTTTGGTTGCCCTTCTCTGTACTTCCTCCAGTTCCCCAATGTTCTTTTTTGTGAATTGGAGCCCAAAACTGAACTGCATATTCCAGATGAGGTCTTACTAATGATTTGTACCGGGGGGGGGGGGGGGGGGGGTATCTCTCTCTCTCTGGAGTCTATACCTCTCCTAATACAAGAGAGGATTTTGCTCGCTTTAGAACCCGCAGCTTTGCATTGCTGCCATTATTAAGCTTGTGATCTACTAGAACCCCCAGATCCTTCTTCACCATTGACCTCCCCCAGATCCTTCTCCACCATTGACCCCCCAGATCCTTCTCCACCATTGACCCCCCAGATCCTTCCCCACCATTGACCCCCCCAGATCCTTCCCCACCATTGACCCCCCCAGTTGTACCCCACTGCAGGGACGGACTGACCATTTGGAAACTGACACCGCCCGAGGGCCCGGGGTCAGTAGGGGGCCCCATGAGATGCCCCTGGTACCTTTTTCCTAGGCTTTTTTGAGGGGCCCCATGATCCCCTATTGCCCGGGGGCCCCATGAGTTGTCAGTCCGCCCCTGCCCCCCAGTATGTATGCATATTCTTAGCCCCCAAGTGCAGAACCTTACATTTATCACCATTAGCCCTCATTGGCCCCATAGTCCCCCAATTACACAGAGCATTGAGGTCGGCTTGTAAGTTGGAGACATCCTGTAAGGACGTTATTCCCCGGCACAGCTTGGTGTCATCTGCAAAGACTGGAATGGGATTTATAATCTCACACCCCATATTGTTTATATATATATATTAAAAAGTAAAAAAGGTACCAACACTGAACCTTGGGGTACACCACTGACACCCCCAGACCATTCAGAGTATGAATCATTAACCACTACTCATTGAATACGATCTTACAGCCAGTTTTCTATCCATTTACATTCAGATTTTTCCATCCCGTAGACTTTACCTTACACATCTGCCGTGTGTGGGGAACGGTGTCCAAGTATACCACGTCCACCGCCACCCCTCTGTCCAAGTATACCACCTCCACCCCTCTGTCCAAGTATACCACCTCCACCCCTCTGTCCAAGTATACCACATCCAGCGCCACCCTTGTGTCCAAGTATACCACGTCCACCGCAACCCTTCTGTCCAAGGTTTTGCTCACCTCCTCATAAAAAGAAATGAGATTTGTTTGACAACTTGTCTTTCATGAATCCACACTGTCCGTGGCTTACAATATTTGTTTCCAGCAAGAACTCCTCTCTGTGGTCTTTTATTAAACTCTCCAGTATCTTCCCAACTATAGAAGTGACACTAACAGGTCTATAATTACTTGGGAAAGATTTTGTCCCCTTTATAAATATTGGCCCCACATTGGCCTTACACCAATCCAGTGGTACTATGCCAGTCATTAAAGAGTCCCTAACAATGAGAAACAATGGCTGCGAGATGACAGAGCTGAATTCTTTAAGGCCCCGTGGGTGTCTGCCATCCGGTCCAGGGGCTTTATTCACCTTTATTCTGTCTAAATATTTCTGCATCATATCAATTGTGAGCCAATGTGGATCATCTGGGGGGTGTCAGTACCATGCCCATTATGGACAAGAGCCCCCCCATGCTCCTTTGTATACACAGAGCTGAAGAAGGGATTTCATACATTGTCCTTCTCTTTGTCCCCAGTCACCCCCTCTAGATGGTTCTGTAAAGGGCCTACATGCTGGGACCGGACCTTTCTACTATTCATAGATTGGAGGAATGTTTTGGGGTCATCCTGATATCTTTCTGTCGTTTGTTTTCAGTTTTTGTGCCTTTATTTCCTTTTTGCATATTCTGTTCTATTCTTTGTAATGTGTAAACGATGATTGTGTTCCTTCATTTTTATATTTAATAAAAGCTCTTTTCTTATTATCTATAGCTTTTGTAACTTTGGCCGTAAGCCACATAGGTTGGATTTGTAGCCTTTTATACTTGTTGCCCATGGGAATATATTTTGCAGTGTGGTCATATACAGTCTTTTTGAAGAACTCCCATTTCTGTGTTGTGTTCATCGATGCCAATATTCCCTCCCAGTCTAAGTCTTGGAGAGCAGATCTCAGCCTTCGAAATTTAGCTCTCTTGAAATTGAGCGTTTTAATTTTTCCCGTATGTGCTCACTGTTTACAGCTAACAATAAATGAAATCATGTTATGGTCACTGCTACCCAGATGTTCTTTTATATGGACATTCGTAATAAGCTCTGCATGGTTGGAGATGACCAGGTCAAGCAGAGAATCATTCCTAGTTGGGGCCTCTATGAACTGGATCATAATATTGTCCTGTACTAGGTTTAGAAATATTTGCCCTTTAACTGTTCCTGCAGTATTATTACTCCAGTCACTTTCCGGGTAGTTACCATCCCCCATTGTTATCACTGTCCCAGCCCTTGCAGTCCTTTCCATCTGTGGGAGGAGCTGAGTCTCCACCTCCTCATTAACACTGGGAGGCCTATAACAAACTCCAATGATGACCTTTGTAGTACCGCCCCCCATGTGCAGTTCCACCCATAATACTTCATCCTCATCACACTCTCCATCAACTAGGTCCTCTTTCACACTCGCTCTGAGATCACTTCTCACATAGAGACAGACACCACCACCTTTCCTATTTCCCCCGTCTCTCTGAAAGAGAACCTAGCCAGGAATATGAATGGCCCAGTCATGTGAGGAATGAAGCCAAGATTCAGCAATACCAATTCAATCCTAGTTCTCTTCATGCACCAAACCTTCCAACTCACCTATTGTGCTGGGCACACTTCTGGCATTGGGGAACAAACACTTTCATTCACCGACACCTTGTTCATTCACTGACACCTTGTTCACCCAACATTGGGTTGTTGGGTTGGGGAACTTCAGAAAGTACAGAGAAGGGCACCTAAACTGATAAGGCATGGAGGAGATCAGCAGAACTGCATTTATTCTCTCTTAAGAAGAGGAGATTAAATGGGATATGATCTCCATGTATAATACATAAGGGGGGATATGATCTCCATGTATAATACATAAGGGGGGATATGATCTCCATGTATAATACATAAGGGGGGATATGATCTCCATGTATAATACATAAGGGGGGATATGATCTCCATGTATAATACATAAGGGGGGATATGATCTCCATGTATAATACATAAGGGGGGATATGATCTCCATGTATAATACATAAGGGGGGATATGATCTCCATGTATAATACATAAGTAGGGGATATGATCTCCATGTATAATACATAAGGGAGGGATATGATCTCCATGTATAATACATAAGGGAGGGATATGATCTCCATGTATAATACATAAGGGAGGGATATGATCTCCGTGTATAATACATAAGGGGGATATGATCTCCGTGTATAATACATAAGGGGGATATGATCTCCGTGTAGAATACATAAGGGGGGATATGATCTTCGTGTATAATACATAAGGGGGGATATGATCTCCATGTATAATACATAAGGGGGGATATGATCTCCATGTATAATACATAAGGGGGGATATGATCTCCATGTATAATACATAAGGGGGGATATGATCACTAGAGATGAGCGAATCGAAGTATCCGAAGTGGAATTCGAGTCGAATATCGGAAAAATTTCGATTCGTGCCGAATCCGAAAAATAGCCTAATTCGGACGCGCGAATCGAAATTTTTCAGAAAATGGCGGCTGACATGTGCGGCGACGGAGCGGGGATGTCTGGGAAGGCGCGCAGACAAGGCGCGCTGACCCATAATGCATTCCTCAACTACATGTGATCGCATCAGCCTATCAGCAGCCAGCCAGCCAGCACTGTGTAATGGTCGAGCTATAAATAGCGGCCATTTTGGAATTCTTCATTTGCCTGCAGTTATTGAACAGAGGCAGACCGCTCTGTACTAGGGACAGGGACAGAGTTAGGGCCACAGAAACGATAATTGGGGACAGAGAAAAGTTACTTAGGGACAGAGAACCATTACTCAGGGACACAGACTTGTTAATGAGGGCCACAGAATCGTTATTTAGGGACAAAGAAACGCTAGTTAGGGCCACAGAATTCATAATCAGGGACAGACAGAATTGTTACTCAGTGCCAGAGAATTGTTACTCAGGGACAGACAGAATTGTTACTGAGTGCCAGAGAATTGTTACTCAGGGACAGACAGAATTGTTACTGAGTGCCAGAGAATTGTTACTCAGGGACAGACAGAATTGTTACTAAGTGCCAGAGAATTGTTACTTAGGGCCACAGAAACTTTACTTAGGGCCACAGAATTGTTACTCGCACAGACACAGAATTGTTACTGAAGGCCACAGAACTGTTACTTAGGGCCACAGAATTGTTACTCGCACAGACACAGAATTGTTACTCGCACAGACACAGAATTGTTACTGAAGGCCACAGAACTGTTACTTAGGGCCACAGAATTGTTACTCGCACAGACACAGAATTGTTACTCGCACAGACACAGAACTGTTACTGAGGGCCACAGAACTGTTACTTAGGGCCACAGAATTGTTACTCGCACAGACACAGAATTGTTACTCAGGGCCACAGAACTGTTACTTAGGGACAAAGAAACGCTAGTTAGGGCCACAGAATTCATACTCAGGGACAGACAGAATTGTTACGGAGTGCCAGAGAATTGTTACTTAGGGCCACAGAAACTTTACTTAGGGCCACAGAATTGTTACTCGCACAGACACAGAATTGTTACTCAGGGACACAGAATTGTTACTCAGGGACACATAATCGTTGAATTAAAGAGTATGTCAGACAACATGCAGAGGAGTGGCAGAGGAGGCAATGTTTTAGGAGCGAGCAGACGTGGCAGCAGAGGAAGGGGTCGAGGCAGCACTATTCGCAGCCAGAGGCCAGTGCTCCCGGTGTCATCCAGCGGTCGTGTCTCCACCGACAACCCTGCCGTCGTCGATTGGTTGGCTCGGTCGTCTTCCTCTTCCCAGGTCACCTCTGACACCTACAGCCAACGGTCGGTGGGTACGTCAGACACAACCGTTAGTTGGCATGGCCCGGGACCAAGCCCACTGAAATCACGTGTCCTCTACCTGCCCCTGTCCTTTGGTGTTCCCTCACCAAGCGAAGTATCGCATGCTGTGGGCTCAGCCCCACTGTACAGTGAGGAAGAGCTAAGAGAGGGCGGTCAGGAACGGGGGGAGACATCCGCCTTTTCAGCAGCCAGGCGAAGAAGTAGTGGCGAGGAGAGTGGCTCGGTAGCCGGTCTAGAGACAGGTCTGTCTCCTGACCCAGACGCAGCCGAGGGGGCTAGTAGTGAGGCGGAGACCCTACTTGATGATGAGGAGGTTGATCGCACTTGGCAGCCTCGTCGTCATCAGGCAATTTCTTCCGCATCATCAGGAGAAGAGGGTGGCAGCTTGGCAGCGAGCAAAACAGTCGGTGGGTTGCCCAGGAGACAGCAGCAGGGTCGCAGCAGTGTCAGTGGAGCCAAACGTCCACGGAGTAGAGCACCAGCTCCACTGCAGCCTACCACCACGGCCAGTAGTGGTGCCGGTGTGCACGGAGGAAGCAGCAGTCAGCCAGTGAGGAGTATCGGGGGCAAAGTTTCCTACTCGGCGGTGTGGCAATTTTTCGTCAAGCCGCCCGAGGAAGTAAACGTAGCCGTATGTCGACTATGTGGCCAGAAAGTCAAGCGTGGCCAGGGGGCCCATGTTGGGACTACAGCGTTGTGTCAGCATATGCAGCGTCGCCATTTGGTGGCCTGGGAAAACCGTGATAAAGATACGGCGGTTCTGCCCGCCCCAGCCCCCGCTCCATCACCCGCTCCGTTACTTGCTCCGTCACCCGACGTCAATCGCCCTCCATCAGCCAGTCAAGGCTCCAACACCTCTGCTGAGGGGAGTTGTCGCTCGTTGGCATCTTCCGCTCGTTCAGATGCTCCTTCTCCTGCTACTCCTCTTCACGGATTCCGTCAGCAGTCTTTCTTGGAATCCGTTTCCAAGAGACAACAGTTTGCGAGCACGCACCCGACGGTGCAAAAGCTGAACGTCCTCCTGTCCAAGTTGCTGGTGCTGCAGTCCCTCCCTTTCCAAGTGGTGGACTCAGCACCTTTCAGAGAAATGATGGCTTGTGCCGCGCCGCGGTGGAGAGTGCCAAGCCGTCATTTCTTCGCCAAAAAGGCAGTGCCAGCCCTGCATTCACATGTAGAAGACATGGTGGGCCAGTCTTTGAGCATGTCGGTCTCTGCCAAAGTGCACGGCAGCGCCGACGTGTGGAGCTGTAACTATGGTCAGGGACAGTACATGTCATTTACGGCCCACTGGGTGAACGTGGTGCCGTCACAGCCGCACCAGCAACTTGGACAGGTCACGCCGCTTTTGCATCCACGTTTGCACGTCCTTGGTCCGGCAAAGATGTCCGCCTCTACCACCTCTTCTTCCGCCGTGTCCTCAGCCGCCACCCCCGTGCCAAGTCCCATTACCCAACCGGCATATCACATGTGCAGGGCGCAACGGTGTCACGCTGTTCTGCACCTGGTATGCCTTGGCGAACGTAGTCACACAGGGGAGGAACTTCTGAGTGTAATGAACAGAGAAATCGACAGATGGCTGTCTCCGCGCAAACTGAAAATCGGAACCATGTTGACCGACAACGGAAAGAACATGGTGTCTGCTCTGCGTCAAGGAAGGTTGTGCCATGCGCCATGCATGGCTCACGTGTTCAATCTGGTTGTCAAGCGGTTCTTAAAATCCACCATCCCACTGCAAGACATCCTTAAAATGTCACGTAAACTTTGCATGCATTTCAGCCATTCCTACACCGCAAAGCACACCCTCCTTGAGCTGCAGCGGCAGAACGGAATTCCACAGCATCGCCTGATCTGCGACGTTGCAACAAGGTGGAATTCAACCCTACACATGTTAGACCGCCTTTACGAACAGCGAAAGGCCATCACCGATTTCCTGATGTTACAAGCGGATAAAGGTACTCCCCTGTGTAACTTCGATGTCAGCCATTGGCAGCTCATGCGTGACACCTGCCGCTTGCTCAGGCCCTTTGAGGAGGCCACGCCATTCGTGAGTTGGCAGGACTATGGGATGAACGACGTCATTCCTCTGTTGCACGTCCTTGAACAAATGCTGTTAACAATGGCTGGTCAGGGTGCGGTAGACGTGGCGCACAGATCTCAACGCCACATGACCCCTGTGGGGCCAGGACAGGAAGAAGAGGAGGAGGTAGAGGAGGACATTTGTGCTCAGGAATTATTGAGTGAAATGGGTGGTTTTTCCACTCAGCGGACAGGAGTGGAGGAGCAGGAGCATCTGGTAGAGGAGGAGGAGACAGAGGACCCAGACGCACCGTGGCAGTATGCTGTGGAGATGGAGGCAGGGAGTCCCTCGCATTCCTTGGCGCAAATGGCCCATAGCATGCTCGGTTGCTTGCGTAGCGACAGCCGAATAATAACCATCAGACAGAGGGATGACTTTTGGCTGTCCACCTTGTTGGACCCTCGCTATCGTTCCAAAATGGTGGCCTTTTTCACACCTGCTGAGAGGGAGGCCAAAATTACGTACTATAAAAACCACCTATGTAGTCAGTTGGTCTCTGCCTTTGTGCGCCAACGTCCATCCTCAGACACTGTGGGCCCTGTGCGCTCGCGTTCCGCTGCCATGGCAGCAGGGGAGGGGTGGGGTGGTAGGAGCAGTGGCAGCTCCACCAGCAGCGGCTGCCTCAGTCTGCAGTCGATGATGAGTAGCTTTCTTCACCAGCGCAGTGAGGAAACTACTAACCAGCCGCAGCAGCAGCAGCAGCATCAGGTGGACCTGGAGCAGGAGCTCAAACAACAGGCTTGGGCCTACTTGGACAGCACCCTGCCAACCGAGGTAGACAATCCCCTTGACTACTGGGCAACGAAACTTGACCTTTGGCCCCAACTAGCTGAATTTGCCCTTGAAAGGCTGTCATGCCCGGCTAGTAGCGTGGCATCGGAGCGCGTGTTTAGTGCGGCAGGAGGTATTGTAACTCCGCGGAGGACACGACTGTCCACCCAAAGTGTGGAGAGACTCACGTTTGTGAAAATGAATCAGGCGTGGATTAGTCTGGATTTCAAACCACCAGTTCCTGACACAACTGACTAAATCCGCCATGAATCATGCCTCAAACATGTGCCACTTTGAGGTCTCCTCACACACTGCTGGTGTGTAGAATTTTTTGACATAGGGTGCTGGCAGATTACGGGCCTCCCATAGCTGCTGCCAGGCCCCTAATCTGCCATAGGCCCCTATATACCGCCTCCTCATGCTGCTGCCAGGTCCAGAGTCTCTCATGGGTCCCTGTACGGCCTCCCATTGCTGCTGTCTCCATCGCCACACTCTGCCATGTGCCACTTTCAGGTCTCCTCACACACTGCTGGTGTGTAGAATTTTTTGACATAGGGTGCTGGCAGATTATGGGCCTCCCATAGCTGCTGCCAGGCCCCTAATCTGCCATAGGCCCCTATATACCGCTTCCTCATGCTGCTGCCAGGTCCAGAGTCTCTCATGGGTCCCTGTACGGCCTCCCATTGCTGCTGTCTCCATCGCCACACTCTGCCATGTGCCACTTTCAGGTCTCCTCACACACTGCTGGTGTGTAGAATTTTTTGACATAGGGTGCTGGCAGATTATGGGCCTCCTATAGCTGCTGCCAGGCCCCTAATCTGCCATGGGCCCCTATATACCGCCTCCTCATGCTGCTGCCAGGTCCACAGTGTCTCATGCCATGTGCCACTTTCAGGTCTCCTCACACTGCTGGTGTGTTGAATTTTTTGACATAGGGTGCTGGCAGATTATGGGCCTCCTATAGCTGCTGCCAGGCCCCTAATCTGCCATAGGCCCCTATATACCGCTTCCTCATGCTGCTGCCAGGTCCAGAGTCTGTCATGGGTCCCTGTACGGCCTCCCATTGCTGCTGTCTCCATCGCCACACTCTGCCATGTGCCACTTTCAGGTCTCCTCACACACTGCTGGTGTGTAGAATTTTTTGACATAGGGTGCTGGCAGATTATGGGCCTCCCATAGCTGCTGCCAGGCCCCTAATCTGCCATGGGCCCCTATATACCGCCTCCTCATGCTGCTGCCAGGTCCACAGTGTCTCATGCCATGTGCCACTTTCAGGTCTCCTCACACTGCTGGTGTGTTGAATTTTTTGACATAGGGTGCTGGCAGATTATGGGCCTCCTATAGCTGCTGCCAGGCCCCTAATCTGCCATAGGCCCCTATATACCGCTTCCTCATGCTGCTGCCAGGTCCAGAGTCTGTCATGGGTCCCTGTACGGCCTCCCATTGCTGCTGTCTCCATCGCCACACTCTGCCATGTGCCACTTTCAGGTCTCCTCACACACTGCTGGTGTGTAGAATTTTTTGACATAGGGTGCTGGCAGATTATGGGCCTCCCATAGCTGCTGCCAGGCCCCTAATCTGCCATAGGCCCCTATATACCGCCTCCTCATGCTGCTGCCAGGTCCAGAGTCTGTCATGGGTCCCTGTACGGCCTCCCATTGCTGCTGTCTCCATCGCCACACTCTGCCATGTGCCACTTTCAGGTCTCCTCACACACTGCTGGTGTGTAGAATTTTTTGACATAGGGTGCTGGCAGATTATGGGCCTCCTATAGCTGCTGCCAGGCCCCTAATCTGCCATAGGCCCCTATATACCGCTTTCTCATGCTGCTGCCAGGTCCAGAGTCTCTCATGGGTCCCTGTACGGCCTCCCATTGCTGCTGTCTCCATCGCCACACTCTGCCATGTGCCACTTTCAGGTCTCCTCACACACTGCTGGTGTGTAGAATTTTTTGACATAGGGTGCTGGCAGATTATGGGCCTCCCATAGCTGCTGCCAGGCCCCTAATCTGCCATGGGCCCCTATATACCGCCTCCTCATGCTGCTGCCAGGTCCACAGTGTCTCATGCCATGTGCCACTTTCAGGTCTCCTCACACTGCTGGTGTGTTGAATTTTTTGACATAGGGTGCTGGCAGATTATGGGCCTCCTATAGCTGCTGCCAGGCCCCTAATCTGCCATAGGCCCCTATATACCGCTTCCTCATGCTGCTGCCAGGTCCAGAGTCTCTCATGGGTCCCTGTACGGCCTCCCATTGCTGCTGTCTCCATCGCCACACTCTGCCATGTGCCACTTTCAGGTCTCCTCACACACTGCTGGTGTGTAGAATTTTTTGACATAGGGTGCTGGCAGATTACGGGCCTCCCATAGCTGCTGCCAGGCCCCTAATCTGCCATAGGCCCCTGTTGTCGCTTGTTGGCATATTCCGCTCGTTCAGATGCTCCTTCTCCTGCTACTCCTCTTCACGGATTCCGTCAGCAGTCTTTCTTGGAATCCGTTTCCAAGAGACAACAGTTTGCGAGCACGCACCAGACGGTGCAGAAACTGAACGTCCTCCTGTCCAAGTTGCTGCTGCCAGGCTCGTAATCGGTCATGCGCCCCTGTACCGCCTCCTCATGCTGCTGCCAGGTCCAGAGTGTGTCATGGGCCCCCGTACCGACTCCAAATGCTGCTGCCAGGCCCGTAATCTGTCATGGGCCCCTGTACCGCCTCCCCATGCTGCTGCCACGTCCAGATTGTGTCATGGGTCCCTGTACGGCCTCCCATTGCTGCTGCCAGGCCTGTAATCTGCCATGGGCCCCCGTACCGACTCCTCATGCTGCTGCCAGGCCCGTAATCTGCCATGGGCCCCTGTACCGCCTCCTCATGCTGCTGCCAGGTCCAGAGTGTCTCATGGGTCCCTGTACGGCCTCCCATTGCTGCTGTCTCTATCGCCACACTCTGCCATGTGCCACTTTCAGGTCTCCTCACACTGCTGATGGTTTCCATTTTTGTCATAGGGTGCTGTATGGCCTCCCATTGCTGCTGCCTCCACCGCCACACTGTGGCTCCACACTCTGGTTTTGGCCCCGTGACTGGCCAAATGAGTGAAGTGTGCGGTGATTCTAAGATCGACGGCACTCATCTGCATGTCATACTGCCTGACAGTATTATTTCTCTTCCCCAGCAGACTCCAAGGGCATTTAAATTAAAGGTACAGTGTTCAGCACTAATATTAAGTCTCTCTGAAGCCTAGAAACACCCTTTTTTAAGTTAAATTCACAGCGAATATATTCGACTCGAATCGAAATTTTTCTACGAATTCGCCGAATCAGTCGAATCGAATTTTTGAATACTTCGCTCATCTCTAATGATCACCATGTATAATACATAAGGGGGGATATGATCTCCATGTATAATACATAAGGGGGGATATGATCTCCATGTATAATACATAAGGGGGGATATGATCACCATGTATAATACATAAGGGGGGATATGATCACCATGTATAATACATAAGGAGGGGATATGATCTCCATGTATAATACATAAGGGGGGATATGATCTCCATGTATAATACATAAGGGGGGGATATGATCTCCATGTATAATACATAAGGGGGGGATATGATCTCCATGTATAATACATAAGGGGGGATATGATCTCCATGTATAATACATAAGGGGGGGATATGATCTCCATGTATAATACATAAGGGGGGATATGATCTCCATGTATAATACATAAGGGGGGATATGATCTCCATGTATAATACATAAGGGGGGATATGATCTCCATGTATAATACATAAGGGGGATATGATCTCCATGTATAATACATAAGGGGGATATGATCTCCATGTATAATACATAAGGGGGATATGATCTCCATGTATAATACATAAGGGGGGATATGATCACCATGTATAATACATAAGGGGGATATGATCTCCATGTATAATACATAAGGGGGATATGATCTCCATGTATAATACATAAGGGGGGATATGATCTCCATGTATAATACATAAGGGGGATATGATCTCCATGTATAATACATAAGGGGGGATATGATCTCCATGTATAATACATAAGGGGGATATGATCTCCATGTATAATACATAAGGGGGATATGATCTCCATGTGTAATACATAAGGGGGGGATATGATCTCCATGTATAATACATAAGGGGGGGATATGATCTCCATGTATAATACATAAGGGGGGATATGATCTCCATGTATAATACATAAGGGGGATATGATCTCCATGTATAATACATAAGGGGGATATGATCTCCATGTATAATACATAAGGGGGGATATGATCACCATGTATAATACATAAGGGGGATATGATCTCCATGTATAATACATAAGGGGGATATGATCTCCATGTATAATACATAAGGGGGGATATGATCTCCATGTATAATACATAAGGGGGGATATGATCTCCATGTATAATACATAAGGGGGATATGATCTCCATGTATAATACATAAGGGGGATATGATCTCCATGTATAATACATAAGGGGGATATGATCTCCATGTATAATACACCAGTGGTTCATATAGTGAACTCGGTGTAGTTATTCCCCCTGAGGTCATCACAGAGGACAAGAGGGCGCTCTTTACATCTGGAGGAAAAGAAATTTAATCTCCAAACATGGAAAGGTTTCTTCACAGTAAGAGCTGTGAAAATAGAATAGACTCCCTCCAGAGTTGGTTGTGGCCAGCTCAGTGGATTGCTGTAGGAAAGTCCTGGATTCTTTCTTGGATACACAGAATATAACTGGATATAACATTTATAGGGAAAGTTGATCCAGGGAATATCCGATTTCCTCCCGGGGGATCAGGAAGGAATCTTTTCCCAACAGGAGCAAATTGGATAGTGCTTTGCTCGGGATTTTTTTGTCTTCCTCTGGATCAACTGTGGATGTAGGATTATAATTTTTTTTTCTATGGTTGAACTGGATGGACTTTTGTCTATTTTCAGCCAGACTAACTATGTTATTGACTCCTCCCTCATTATCACTTTTTGTTTAAGGGTCCAAAGTTGGAGGATGTTATCACATTATTATCACCATGTAAAAGTCTGTGCTCCAATCACATCATCCGATATAAAATGTCCAGCTGGTAGGAAATGGGTGCAAAATAATGAAGGCCAATGTAATGTACAACTTATCATATAGGATATAAAAGTTAGGACTAGACAGTATTTTTTAGTAGTTTTATTTTTTAGGATTTCTTCTATATTCATCTGGTGATCTAGCCAGTAAATCTGTTTTATAAAAACTCTGCAGCAGAATGTATCAGTTCCAGGGATGAGGCAGACCATTTACCACTGACAGGGGGCTTACAATGATCAGCTTTTATTTATTCATGTAAAACTTTTAACCCAAAAGGAAAACCTGTTTGATGTAACTGATTATGAAGTGTGAGCTGGAGTTTGGCTTCAATAAGTTCTGTTTGGTAAACCTGCTAATACAGGGGTGTCCAAACTTTTTTCAAAGAGGGCCAGATTGGATGAAGTGAACATGGTGGAGGGCCGAACATTTTTCCGAACATTCTTTGAACCATTACAATTAAATGCAAATAAATTATTTTATGCCAAGTTAATTGCAAACGACATACTTTTAATTTCATAACATTAAGATCAACTGACAGCTGAGTTTTCACAATGTATTGAAAATAAATTAAAAAAAAAAAAAAAACTTACCTGCACTAATGTGAAGGGTGAAAAAGGTAGCTGGAGCTGAAGTCTCTGCTCGGCAGCCGGGAGGGGAAGAGAAACACACTTCATGCTGGAAGCCCGGCCCTGACGTCACCGCCCTCCGTCACTCCCAGCGCGGCGCAGTCCCGCATGCGCACTGCTTTCAAGCAGAAGACTGTCTGCCACAGAAGGGAGGGCCGTGCGACAGCCGCATTTACACAGACCAGGGAGAACGCGCCGCAGTCAGGCATGCGCACTGCCCTCTGCTCTCAAGCAGAAGACTGTCTGCCATAGAAGGGAGGGCCGTGGGAGGGCCACATTACACAGAGCAGGGAGGGCTGTTGGAGGGCCGTATTAAACCGACCCCCGGGCCGTAAATGGCCCGCGGGCCGGACTTTGGACATGCCTGTGCTAATACATCTAACACTCCCCTCCCCCAAAGACTGACCATGGTGCTGTCTCCACAGTGGGGCGCTCTAATACAGAAGGTGTGTTACTGGCCAGATCACCAGGTGAAAACAGAGGGAAAAAAGCCAAAGAAAAGGAATGCAGCCGCCACACCCAATGATTGGTAAGCTGCAATATGGGACATTTGTGGTTTAATATCCCTTTAGTTTGGTTGGTGAAATCTCATCCTATGTCCAGTGATAGCAGTGACATCTACTGGCCACAGTGAGACATCACAGGACAACCTAAACTTAGGGAGAAACCAAGTGAAGAACTATACAATCAGCCTGAGCCAAGTACAGCCCAGCCACAAACTAAACCCACATAGTAGCCTCTATTCAGGACAAAGGGGGCCACACTAATAAATAGTATAAATTGGTATTTAGTAAATAGAGATCACTTACAGTGGCTGTAAACCTCAGACATGGAATATGAACAAAGCATATCCCTCTACAGTGTGTACTTGTATCAGTCCAGAGCATTAAGTGCAATTTCTTTCTACTGCCTCCTTCCTCTGCAATCAGCATGAATCACTTATGGCAATTATTCCTGACACCAGGAGAAAAGGGGGTGTGAAGGGGGTGTGTCCCTTCCCACCTATCATCTCTCAAAGCTCACCTCAATGAGCTCTGAAGAGAGTGACTTCAGCTCTCTGACCCCTTTTTTCTGACTTCTCAGACAAGCTGTATAAAATTCTGGACTTTGAACAAATATAGAGAAAATATTGCTACAGATAAACCGGTTCAACGTATGTAGGAGGATTTGTTGTATCTCTGTGTATCACCTGAGGCCAGTCACTTCTCTGGGTATATGGAGGGTTTACAACCACTTTAAATGTTTACTGTAGACAAGTTGCAGAGATCCCACACCGCTGCCTCCCATCTCCTGAGACTGCACTCAGTGACTTGGGTCTGAGACACTACAGACATATCCCTCCACCCGGCACAGCCAGCAGACAACAGAGCAAGGAACCCTGGGAGAATTGTTCTGTCAGAGATCTTACTGGACCCGAACATGGGGGAGAAGATCCAAATCACATGTCCCAGGAGCCTAGGTCACATAATGCTGCCAGCTGAGCCCCAGAACCTCCATAAATCCAGTCTAGATACATAAATTGTGTCTGGAGCACAGAGAAGGAAGATTATCGGAGAGAAATCCAGGAATACAGGACAGGGAACACAGCTCAGGAAAGTGAGCAGGGGATTACAGGCTGGGTGTAAATAGAAAATAACATCTTATTACCTCCTCTGCTGCCACTTCCAACAATGTCTCCTCTCTGCTTCATACCACATGGAACTTCCTGTCTTTATTCCAGATGACTTCCTGTTTTTATTCCAGATGACTTCCTGTTTGTACCTGACATCACTTCCTGTCTGTACCTGACATCACTTCCTGTCTGTGTTCCAGAACTTCCTGTCTTGGTATAAGTGAGATCACCATCTTGTGGAGTTCAGAGGAACTGCAGCCCCAAGAAACATCTCATAATAACCATTCCTGCATTGTATCCACCTTACAGGGATACTACAGAAGTTCAAAAATAACTAAAAAAGTAAGAGAAAATAAATATGGCCCTTATGCAACAAGCGGTTTAACAAAGATATTTTATTACATATAGAGAAGTCTTAAAGACACAGAACACAAGATAACAATAAAGGTACACATAATAAAACAGATCTTTTGGGTAAAGAAGATGTAGAAATAAGCCCTAAAGTATAATAATATATATCAATCCACTCATAATGAAGATGTTAGACATAAATGACAAGGATGTGATGGTCACAGAGGAATGGTGGTGGAGATCTCTCAAAGTAAGAACACTTCCTTGAATGGTTCTATAAATAAAGAATGAATCCTGGAGGGAATAAAGCTGTAAAGCAATAAATAATATATTAACTGGGCCATCCACTTCATCCATAAAGACATTGTGATTGAAGATCTTCTAGATCACATAGAAGGAGGACTCATCCATGATTTCATACATTTGTTTGGAAGGATAGAACAATCCTCAGAAGGGAACATGTAGGATGACAGGAAAGGCTCCTGACTGGTGAGATCCTCCAAACATAATGATGACATCCATGAACTGGAGCGAGCTCGTTGGGGTGATAAAGCCAATCTGGAAACACTGTGTAGACGTTCTCCAAGAACTCAGCACACTCCAGGTGTGGAGAAAGTCTCCAGGTGGGTTTAGCCTGTCATTTATCATAGGTAGAAATGTCCACACATGGACTTCCACAGGGACCCCGAGACTACATATATAACTTGGAGGTACCTGTAACATGGAATATATAACTTGTAGTGTCCCCAGGTCTCCAGGTGGGTTTAGTCTGTAATTAATAATGCACAAATGGCCATATATATGGATTTCTACAGGGACCACCAAAACCATTCTGCATAGCTTGGATGTCACCAATATTACTAGGAGCCCATAAAGCAGATGACTATATAAATATATAAAAGTCCAATCACTGTCATGGAACTTTAGATTAAAGGAACTTCGTTCCAGTCACACCATTCATTTTTTACACGTAAGGACCAAGTTGGTGTTGGTGAATAACTAGCAAAAAATAGGAGCATGGGGGAGGGGAGAGGGGGAATAGAAGAAGCAGGAAAACAAAGAGATCTTAGTCAAGGAGGGGGTATAGGAAGGGAACGGGTTGGGGAGGGAGGTTCTCCACAAATGGGGTAGAAAACAATATACTAGAATAAGAGCAGGATGGATAAACAATAGAGGAAAGTGACTATAAAATTGTTAACCTTTCCAAGGTGATTTGTTTTCTTTCTAAGAGTTTGAGGTTTTGCTCTGTTATGAAAGGTTCGAGTGAAGCAGTTAAAGATTTATATTTATTTACCAGTAAGTTTGTCTTGAAAGCATTACATTCTAGAAACAATAGACAAGATGATCCTTTAATGGACTGATAAAAGATTGGCCCCATCTCTCCAGAAAGGAGTACAGAGCTTTAGGAGATGTTGTTGCCCGATGACAGGAAAGTCATGTAGAGGATATTGAAGATGATTTAGCTGACATGGCTTTAGAACTGGTGGAGGAAATTCAGAGATACGAGAATAGAGAGGAACACATGGTCCTGTCCAGAGTAGATGATGGGGGGTTTTATGTTAAATCTTTTTCTTTTCCCCCTTGTTGGCAGTAGCTGGGAAGATGGCATATGATAATCTTATGGGAGAAGAATGTGTTGCTTTGGAACAGCTTAAGAACTGCCGTGACATTGTGATCAAGCCTGCCGACAAGGGTGGAGCCTTGTCATCATGGAGTGAGAAAAACATTTATTGATGTGTCAAAAGATTTTTAGATATAAGGAATGGTACACTAAGATAACATCCATCAACATGGAGAATGGTCAGAAGATCCTCTTTGATGTGGTTGAGGAACCTGTATTTTTTACCATAAACATAATTTGAATATTTTCTCTGGCAGTGGGGGGCTGTCAGGTATGCTGTACGGGGCCCCGTGATATCTAACAGTGGCCCTGGGTGTATGCTTGTGTCTGTGCCACCTGTATAGTTAGGAAGAGCAATAACTTCTGTAGCAATTGTACATACAGAGATGGACGCGGTCATCCATCTTGCTAAAGATCCTCCATCTTGTATCATTCTCTCTCCCTCCAATCCCCGTCCCTCAGGAATGTGGTCTGTGTGTATGCTGAGTTCACAAGGCATCAGGCCCAGCTGGATAGCTTCATGGTTATAAACCCCAATTAGCCTGGGCCCAGTATGTCTGTGAGACTCTTGCTTGGAGGTGATCGTAAAGCTATAAACCAGTCCTTCACTGGACATGAAAGACATTCCGAGATAACAGTAAAACATACATCCTATTTAAAAGCACTTTTCCCTACAATTTCATGTCTTAATATAGAAAATACTTACAATGAAACCAAGCATATATTCAGAAAGGTCACTTTAATACAAGTCACCTGATACCTTACACTCCTAGTTAAAGTCTACAGGAGAGTAGAAAGCCATATAGTTCTAGCTGAAATAGTAAGATATGGCATATTTGATGTCTGGACATTCAGGATATCATTCTGCATATTAATCTACTAGTGGCTAGGCTGCTACATGCACCTAGGCAAGGTTATTGACCCTGATATAACTTGGGAGGGATTTTGGTTCTAACTTGGGTCTCTGCCTAGACACCCCTCCCCAAATGAGGCCATTGGCCCTTGGCTTCAGAGACACCCCCTGCTGGGGGACTACAAAATAGGCTGTCAGGCCTGAGAGAAGTAAGATGAAGAATTCTCCCTTTTTAACATCAGGAACCAACTTAGTAGAACGGTACCATTTTGCTCTGACACTTGATCTGCTTAAACCAAGGCTGACGGAAAGTCTTCTACCTCCCTAAACTTCTTTCTGTTATCTCTCTGTTGTGCTATTGCTCTCTGTATTTATATATATATATATATATATATATATATATATATATATAGTTGTGTTCAAAATACTAGCAGTCAGACATCACTAACCGGATCAATCACTGTTTTTGGTGGAAATGATATTTCTACATGGCAAATAATTTCCTAGCAGGTGTAGTAGAGTCATAGAAATCCAACAGACCCAACAGTCATGACATGCATGCTGCTGATTCTGTGTCATTGAATCACTAATTGAAAGGGGCGTGTTCACAATAATAGCAGTCAGACATCACTAACCGGATCAATCTCTGTTTTTGGTGGAAATGATATTTCTACATGGCAAATAATTTCCTAGCAGGTGTAGTAGAGTCATAGAAATCCAACAGACCCAACAGTCATGACATGCATGCTGTTGATTCTGTGTCATTGAATCACTCATTGAAAGGGGCTTGTTCAAAATAATAGCAGTGTGGAGTTCTATTAGTGAGGTCATTCATTCTTTGATAAACAGGTAGCAATTATTGCCCTTATTTAAGGAAGGAAGGCAGCAAATGTTGGACATGCTGGTTACAGTGCATTTCTCTCTGAAATTCTGAGGAAAATGGGTTGTTCCAGACATTGTTCAGAAGAACAGCGTACCTTGATTAAAAAGTTGATTGGAGAGGGGAAAACATATAAAGAAGTGCAGAAAATGATCGGCTGCTCAGCTAAAATGATGGCAAATGCTTTAAAATGGCAACCAAAACCTGAAAGACGTGGAAGAAAGCGAAAAACTACCATTGGAATGGATAGAAGAATAGCCAAAATGGCGCGGACTCAGCCAACAATCAGCTCCAGGAAGATGAAAGAAGGTGTGACGTTCCCTGTGAGGACTCAGCCAACAATCAGCTCCAGGAAGATGAAAGAAGGTGTGACGTTCCCTGTGAGGACTCAGCCAACACTCAGCTCCAGGAAGATGAAAGAAGGTGTGACGTTCCCTGTGAGGACTGTTGCAATTAGAAGACGCCTATGTGAAGCCAAGCTATCTGCAAGAAGCCCCCGCAAAGTCCCACTGTTGGGAAAAAGACGTGCTGAAGAGGTTACAGTCTGCCAAAGAGCACATTGACTGGCCTAAAGAGAAATGGTACAACATTTTGTGGACTGATGGAAGTAAGATTGTTCTTTTTGGGTCTAGTGGGCGGAGACAGTTTGTCAGACGACCCCCAAACACTGAATTCAAGCCACAGGACACTGTGAAGACCGTGAAGCATGGTGGTGCAAGCATCATGATATGGGGATGTTTCTCATACTACGGTGTTGGGCCTATTTATCGCATACCAGGGATCATGGATCAGTTTGAATACATCAGAATACTTGAAGAGGTCATGCTGCCTTATGCTGAAGAGGAAATGCCCTTGAAATGGGTGTTCCAACAAGACAACGACCCCAAACACACCAGTAAACGTGCAACATCTTGGTTCCAGACCAACAAGATGGACGTTATGGAGTGGCCAGCCCAATCCCCGGATCTTCATCTAATAGAAAACTTGTGGGGTGACATCAAAAATGCCGTTTCTGAGGCAAAACCAAGAAATAGAGAAGAACTGTGGAATGTGGTCCAATCATCCTGGGCTGGAATACCTGTTCACAGGTGCCAGAAGTTGGGTGACTCCATGCAACACAGATGTACAGCAGTTCTCAGAAACAGTGCGACTACAACCAAATATTCATGAAGTCATTCAAAGGAAAGCAAAATCTTCAAACATTTCTCAGTTTATATAGTGAATGTTTGAGTTTGTAAAGAAGAATACAAACACTGAGATTTTTTTGAACCGTCTAATATTCACTTTTCTTCCATTTTTTTAGAGGAACAACACAAATTTGATGTATTTTTCTTCATGTTTTGATTAGGAATAGAATGTGTCGTGTTCCCAATGCATTTGTGTGGATGGAAATAAAAGCTATTAGAAGGATTTTCAGCTTTATTCACTTTTTTCAACACACTGCTATTATTTTGAACATAACTGTGTTCCAACACAGTTATATATATTGGCTATATCTTTTTCTGTAAATATTTTTATTGCACCATTTTGACCTTTTTATTAATAAATCCTATTTTCTGAAAAGTGTTGAACTGTTTCTAAAGCTCTTTAATGCAAACTAAGAATCCCTGTCTCTGAAGAGCGCTACTGTGTGTTTTAAACTTCTGCATACATTTGCCTGCGGTGACAGTGTGTATACAGATGCTTATTCCAACATCACAGTGTTATTGCTAATATTGGCGAGTTTCCTCCTACTCTGTACAAAAGGAGGTGGTGGCAGTGTGAAGGGTTAATTGCGTAATTAACCTGACCCAGTAACAATCGCTCTGAGGTTGCGGTACATAGATTGTGGTCCATTGGCTGTAAAATCTTTGTGCAGGGTGCAGCTGAGCGTGGCATTGTTATGCACGTTACAGCGCGGTTTTAGATTGGCTAGTCCTTTGGTCACGAGTTGGGGAGAAGGGCTGGGGGTCTGACACCGTGACCGTCACAACTTCTTCTATGGATTACCTTGAACCTCTGCTATGTACCTCAATGTGTCTAGAAATTGGACATGTTTTCAACTGAAAATACAATTATTAGTAATGTTTCCCCAGCAAATGAGGATCAGCTCCTTGGTGGAGAACAGCGATCTCACCATGTCCAGATGTGGTCTGGAATTCCACAAAAGAACAAATTAACAAAGCTAAAAAATAGACTTGCAAATTACCACTAAACTCTCCTAACTACACTCCCATCCACTAACACTCCCCACTTCCAGGTGTGTGCAAACATCCTTCCGCCAACATCATGATGTATTTGTGGTATGACAGCTGCTCCAGCGCCTCCTCCAACAGCCGTCTTGGAGTTTATTTGTGCACCATAGCAATTTTCCATGTGGCTCCATTGTGTATATGACATTCAAAAATATATGTTTGCGGCTCTATTATGTATATGACATTGGTGAATGTATGTTTGTGGCTCTACTGTGTATATGACATTGGTAAATGTAGGTTTGCAGCTATACTGTGTATATGACATTGGTGAATATATATTTGCCAGTAAAGGCACAAAGTCAACATAAATTGGGGGTCCAATGTATTACTGTTAAGAGGATTGTAGAACAAGAATAGCTAGCTGCACATTGAACACAACCTATTCATTGGTAAATAACATGGTCTTGTGGTGCAATAGGGGGCTTTTGGTTGGTTAGTTTGGACATACGTGCACATGTGCGCTCTAACAAGCTAGATTTGGACATATTATATCGCTCGCAAAATATAAGTGTTAGGGGTGCTAGTATATTGAACTTGAACATGGAATAACCCCCACAAAAAAAAAAAAATAAACATAGTCCAAATGTTTATTGATCAAATACATAGTCCACATTTATTTGGACAGCAGAAACAAGTAGGTACATTCAATTTCTTGGTGGGACAAAAAAAAAGCAGGATTGATGTTGCTAAAATAGAACAGTCCTGCTTATAAGAGCTTACAATCTAAAAGACTATACTTCTAATGAACTGTGCTTTCACAGGTTACAGCAGGAAACAGACAGTTAATATGAATCATGTAGTAGGCTTATCTATCCACAAAACAGGCTGCAGATCAAAAGATCAATATAAAAATACATACGTGCCAGAATAAAACACCTCCCACCTCCCCAAATCCCCCACACATACATTTCTCACCATGTTTGTCTGAAAACTGCATTTCAGTCTAAATAAAGCAAACTATAGCCAAGTGCAGATTTGGAAGAGCAGAGCAATGGACATGTGTTAGGATTACAATACAAAGATAATAAACACAATCATTGTACAATAACACACAAACACACCTTAGAAGGAAAAAAATGCAAAACATTTACAGCCCACATCAAAACACAGCGTGAGTGTGGCCTGGGGGCAATTCACTGCAATATCTCTTCCTCCCCCAAACCACCACAGACAAGGACTTGCAGAAAATAACGTGGCCTGTACAAGGAAAAATTTTGCCACTACTGCATCTTTTTATATAACATAGGCCACACCCACCACTGTCATTCATTGGGTCAGAGAAAGTGTTTGCACCTGATGAATCCTCTTCCCACCTGCGGTAACCCTTGGTATACAGGCCCCACAAATCAGAGTCAGAAAGAAAGCCACAGTGACGTGTACCTGTGCAGCATACAACAGAACATTGAACAGGGATGTGAAAGGGAACCCTATTGGCAATATTTCTTGGCCCTATGGACACAATTCACTGCAGATTATCGCATGAGTTAAGGCAGTCACATGACCACATCTCACATGCAATACTGAAAAAGGCCTTACACCGCGGTCACATCAAAGCCGATTTAGAAATTGTGTAATGTACAGTGAAGATGCCAATTTCCTTGCGATTTACAAGACATCTGACACAGATATCTATACAAAACGTCACAAAAGTAGTACATATACTACTTTAGAAATCAGTGTCGGAAACGCACCCATGTGACTGCTCTAATAGCAGACAATAGGGTGCGACTTGGCATACGATTTGCAACTTGATTTGTCATGCAAATCACATGCCAAGTCGCACTCAATGTGACCGCTATTAGAGCGTTCATATTGGTGTGGTCCAAACTTGGCTGGAGCCACAACAATGGTCACTACTTTTCATGCACCTATCAGTGCCGCCTAACAGTGCCAGTCAGTGCCGCCTAACAGTGCCAGTCAGTGCCGCCTAATAGTGCCATATATCAGTGCTGCTTTTCAGTGCCCATCAGTGATGCCTGTCAATGTCTATCAGTGCCACCTACCAGTGCCTCCTCATCAGTGCCCATCAGTGCAGACTATCAGAGCCCATCAGTGCAGTCTCATTAGTGCACATCAGTGAAGGAGAAAAATCAGTTATTTACAAAATTCTATAACAAAGACAAAGAAAAAACTTTTTTGTTCAAAATTTTCAGTGTTTTTTGGTTTGTTTAAGAAAAATAAAAAACCCGAGGTGATTAAATACCACCAAAATAAAGCTCTATCTGTCACAAAAAAATGATAAAAATGTCATATGGGTACAGTGTTGCATGACCGCGCAATTGTCATTCAAAGTGTGAGAGCGCTGAAAGCTGGAAATTGGCCTGACAGGAAGGGGGCATAAGTGCCCTGTAGGCTTGTGGTTAAAGGACTTGTCAAAGACCCTGTACTGTGGTTTTTTACACTACACTTTTTTTGTGAATTAGTAGCGGGACCATGTACCGCATACTCATTCATGTAGGGGGATGCCGGGATCTGGGGGCCCCCTTGTTAAAGGGGGCTTCCAGATTCTGATAAGCCCCCCACCCGCAGACCCCCACAACCACTGGCCAGGGTTGTGGGGAAGAGGCCCTTGTCCCCATCAACATGGGGACAAGATGCTTTGGGGGGGAGGCCCCCCTGCCCCAAAGCACCCACCCATGTTGAGGGTATGTGGCCTGGTATGGTTCAGGGGGGTGCTCTCGCTCGTCCCCCCCCTTTCCTGACCTGCCGGGCTGCATGCTCGGATAAGGGTCTGGTATGGATATTGGGGGGTACTCCAGGCTGTTTTTTTTTTTAATTTTGCCGTGGAGTTGCCCCTTAATATCCATACCAGACCTGAAGGGCTTGGTATGGATGAGAGGGGGGACCCACGCTGTTTTTTTTTTTCATTTCAGCGTGGAGTTACCCCTTAATATCCATACCAGACCTGAAGGGCTTGGTATGGATGAGAGGGGGGACCCACGCTGTTTTTTTTTTTTTCTATCGCGGACCTTTAATTTTACATTCAGCTGTCAAAATAAATATTATCTAGACCTTCAAAATAAGTAAAATCATTACAGAAATAATTATAAAGGATAAGAAACAAAAATAGAATCACTAGAACTAAGGAAATCTAATTAGATTACATGAAGATATGCCGAGTGCTGTTTATTAAACACAATAGTCACGACCGAGTGCCGGCTGTCAGAGGACTCCACACACAGGAGACGTGACCGAGTGCCGGCTGTCAGAGGACTCCACACACAGGAGACGTGACCGAGTGCCGGCTGTCAGAGGACTCCACACACAGGAGACGTGATCGAGTTCCGGCTGTCAGAGGACTCCACACACAGGAGACGCGACCGAGTGCCGGCTGTCAGAGGACTCCACACACAGGAGACGTGACCGAGTGCCGGCTGTCAGAGGACTCCACACACAGGAGACGTGATCAAGTTCCGGCTGTCAGAGGACTCCACACACAGGAGACGCGACCGAGTGCCGGCTGTCAGAGGACTCCACACACAGGAGACGCGACCGAGTGCCGGCTGTCAGAGGACTCCACACACAGGAGACGCGACCGAGTGCCGGCTGTCAGAGGACTCCACACACAGGAGACGTGACCGAGTGCCGGCTCTCAGAGGACTCCACACACAGGAGACGCCACCGAGTATCGGCTGTCAGAGGACTCCAAACACAGGAGACGTGACCGAGTGCCGGCTGTCAGAGGACTCCACACACAGGAGACGCGACCGAGTGCCGGCTGTCAGAGGACTCCACACACAGGAGACGTGACCGAGTGCCGACTGTCAGAGGACTCCACACACAGGAGATGCGACCGAGTGCCGGCTGTCAGAGGAATCCACACACAGGAGACGCGACCGAGTGCCGGCTGTCAGAGGACTCCACACACAGGAGATGCGACCGAGTGCCATCTGTCAGAGGACTCCACACACAGGAGACGCGACCGAGTGCCGGCTGTCAGAGGACTCCACACACAGGAGACGCGACCGAGTGCCGGCTGTCAGAGGACTCCACACACAGGAGACGCGACCGAGTGCCGGCTGTCAGAGGAATCCACACACAGGAGATGCGACCGAGTGCCGGCTGTCAGAGGACTCCACACACAGGAGACGCGACCGAGTGCCATCTGTCAGAGGACTCCACACACAGGAGACGCGACCGAGTGCCGGCTGTCAGAGGACTCCACACACAGGAGACGCGACCGAGTGCCATCTGTCAGAGGACTCCACACACAGGAGACGTGACCGAGTGTCGGCTGTCAGAGGATTCCACACACAGGAGACGCGACCGAGTGCCGGCTATCAGAGGACTCCACACACAGGAGACGCGACCGAGTGCGGGCTGTCAGAGGACTCCACACACAGGAGATGTGATCGAGTGCCGGCTGTCAGAGGACTCCACACACAGGAGACGCGACCGAGTGCCGGCTGTCAGAGGACTCCACACACAGGAGACGCGACCGAGTGCCGGCTGTCAGAGAAATCCACACACAGGAGACGCGACCGAGTGCCGGCTGTCAGAGGACTCCACACACAGGAGACGCGACCGAGTGCCATCTGTCAGAGGACTCCACACACAGGAGACGTGACCGAGTGTCGGCTGTCAGAGGATTCCACACACAGGAGACACGACCGAGTGCCGGCTATCAGAGGACTCCACACACAGGAGACGCGACCGAGTGCCGGCTGTCAGAGGACTCCACACACAGGAGATGCGACCGAGTTCCGGCTGTCAGAGGACTCCACACACAGGAGACGTGACCGAGTGCCGGCTCTCAGAGGACTCCACACACAGGAGACGTGACCGAGTGCCGGCTGTCAGAGGAATCCACACACAGGAGACGCGACCGAGTGCCGGCTGTCAGAGGACTCCACACACAGGAGACGTGACCGAGTGCCATCTGTCAGAGGACTCCACACACAGGAGATGCGACCGAGTTCCAGCTGTCAGAGGAATCCACACACAGGAGACGTGACCGAGTACCGGCTCTCAGAGGACTCCACACACAGGAGACGCCACCGAGTGCCGGCTGTCAGAGGAATCCACACACAGGAGATGTGACCGAGTGCCGGCTGTCAGAGGACTCCACAGTAAGATTCACTATTAGTCAGTGGCTAAAAAGCAAACGCCCATGACAGACACCTAAAATGTGTTCTGCACATGCTCAGTTCTATCTGCCAAAGACACTGCACGGGCGTCTAGATTTTTACTATGTCGATTTCCTTGAAAAAAACTATTTTTAACACATTCTTAATTTTTTTGGAAATAGCAGATATTGTTTAAAGTGAAGTCCTGATATTTGGCAAAGCAAATTTCTAAGTGAACGTCTCTGCAGTGATTTTTCATGGTGTTAGACGTGCTTCTTACCAAGTCTGCTTTGTGAGTCTGATTCCGGGCGTGTGTCTTTTTGTGAATTAGATTGGGCATCTGCTTATGGGCTCTGCTCAATAGTGAATCTCGCTGCGGAGTAAAAATAGACGGTCGCCCAAAAAAATTGGGCGTCTGCCCACGAATATGCGCCCACGCCCAATAGTAAATCAGGGCCATTGTTTCTTTGTATGTCTCTTTAGAAAACTCAATAAAGAATGTTTAAAAAAATGTACTCAGCCAATGAAAGGTCAGGACTCCATTTTTATTCTTCTCCTGCCATCAATGGCCAACCCGGTCCCACACTTCATCCATGTGTTATGGGCCTCTGATCTCCTTATGAACTGTTTCTTCCATGATGAAGATCAGCCATGGAGTATATCTGAGGTGTATATCAGGGTGTGCTTCTTCCCCACATGAGAGCTGGGATGTCCAGCAACATTCATCTAGAAGACATTTCCCGCACTCAAGGCACTAATACACCTCCAGGGTTGTGTGGGACCCCTGATGTACATGAAGACAGGACTTCAGTGAGGAACATTTCCCTCACTCAGAACAGGAAAATGGCTTCTCCCCTGTGTGAGATCTCTGATATATGGAAAGATTGTACTTCACTGAAAAACATTTCCAGCACGCAGGACAGGAATGTGGCTTTTCCCCGTGTGGAACCTTTGATGTGTAACAAGATCTTATTTTTGTGAAAAACATTTCCTGCACTCTGGACAGGAATATAGATTCTCCCCAAGTGCAATCTCGGATGTGTGTAAAGATTGGATTTCATGGAAAAACATTTCCCACACTCAGCACAGGAATACGGCTTTTCCCCCATGTGAGATCTCTGATGTGTGTAAAGATAGGACTTCTGTGAAAAACATTTCCCGCACCCTGGAAAGGAATATGGTTTTTCCCCCGTGTGATATCTTTTATGCACTTTAAGATGGGATTTAAAATGGAAACCCTTCCTGCACTCAGTACAGGAGAAGCTCTTCCCTGTTGGAAGGCCGGCCCGGTCCCACACAGTCTGAGGTTCCTCAGGATACGAGGAATCCGATGGTCCATCTACACTGGGTGGTGCCGGATGGACATTGGAGGGAGCCGGGTTTTCTCCTGGACTATACTGTGTGATGTCCTCATCTTCTACTTTCCAGTCTGGAGACAAAGTGAGACAATCCTCGGAGGTTTTCCTCATCTCCCGGCCATGGACTAAAATACAAAGACAAAGAGGATTACTAGACAGGAGCTGATTGGTTCCCCCAAACCAGGACTCCTCCCACATCAGGCAGACTTGGTCTCTGAGGAACTTACAATTCCACCATCAAGGGAACTAGGAAATGGCTCCTCTGATCTCCTACCAGGTCATTTCTTTATTCATGGACCTTAGTCAGAGAATGAAGAACTAAAGATACATAAATTGTGTCTGCAGCACAGAGACAGTCATTATTATTATTATTATTATACAGTATTTATAAAGCGCCAATAGTTCGCTCAGCGCTGTACATTACAAAGGGAGACAGAACATGTGACAGAACAATACCAATACAATGCAAAACATGAGGGGATCAAGGGCCCTGCTCTTTCGAGCTTACAATCTAGGAGGGTTCTCTGACTCTGGATGAAGGGACATTGGGGGGAGGAGCTGTGAGGTCAGTGTGATGTCATAGGGTTCTCTGACTCTGGATGGAGGGACATTGGGAGGAAAAGCTGTGAGGTCAGTGTGATGTCACAGGATTCCCTGACTGGACGGAGGGACATTTGGAGGAGGAGCTGTGAGGTCAGTGTGATGTCGTAGGACATATAGACTCTGGATGGAGGGACATTTGGATGAGGAGATTTGAGGGGTCCTCTATATGAGGCTCCCATGCAAACCAAATCCTTGTTCCTGGGTGCGTCCTACCTCTCCTAAACTGAAGAGTGACCTTTGACCTTTACCATCCAGAAATCTGTCCGGAATCTGCGGAAGTAAGCTGTCATGTGATCAGGTGACGTGCGGAGGAACGGAGTGTAAATAGCAGACAATTGTCTCCAGAGCCCCTAATGGTGGGGATGGATTTGGCGGCGTGCTGGTGCCAAGTTTCCTCCCCCCAGGGTCACTGCAGGTGTGGAGAAAAGCTGTGTAAGAGGATATGGAGGAGAGATGAGGAGGAGATCCAGGAATCAGGAGAAAGGTCAGGGCAAGCAACAGACGAGCGCATCCAAGAGACCAAGCCGGGGTCACTACACAGAAAATCAATCCAAGGAAACAACAGGCAGGACGAGGAATAGCAAGAAGGAGCTGAGAGACAAATGAGAATATTGCTCAGCCAATGGGAGATGATCTCAGCATGACTTCCATCATGAAGGAGATGAGGGGGAGGGGAGGAAGTCACTGAAGGTGACCATAGATCTATGGAAATTCAGCTAGTTCAGCAGAGATCACTCACATTGCATTTCCTCTGAACTCCACAAGGTGGTGATCTCATTTATACCCAAAATGGAAGTCTCTATGGAAGACAGGAAGTGATGTCAGGTACAGACAGGAAATGATGTCAGGTACAGACAGATATAGAGAGGAAGTTCCATGAGGTAGGAAGTAGAGAGAAGGCATTGGTGGAAGTGGCAGCAGAGGAGGTAATAAGATGTTATTTTCTATTTACACCCAGTAACCCCTGTCATGTCCATCCTTAGTCACTGTGAGTTGTCAATCATCGTGAGTAGTCGCTGGAAACGGATCGTGTTGGTGGTCAGCATGTGTTTTGGCATTGTTCATTATTATCCGCTTCCATACCGGGCACTTTTACCCCCTTCCTGCCCAGGCCATTTTTCAGGTTTCAGCGCTCTCACACTTTGAATGACAATTGCGCGGTCATACAACATTGTACCCAAACTAAAATGTTATCATTTTCTTCACACAACTAGAGCTTTCTTTTGGTGGTATTTAATCACAGCTGGGGTTTTTATCTTTTGCTAAATTAACAAAAAAAGACCAAACATTTTGAAAAAAAAACACATTATTCTTTGTTTCTGTTATAAAAGTTTGCAAATAAATAATTGTTCTTCATACATTTAGGCCGAGATGTATTCTGCTACATGTCTTTGGTGAAAATAACCCAAATTAGGATGTTTTATTTAGTCTGTAGGGAAGTTATAGAGTTCACAAACTATGGGAGATATCCGAAAATTGATCAATCCTGAAGTACTGACAGCCAATCTCATTTCTTGAGGTCCAAGAATGTCAGAACAGTACAGATATCCCCCAAATGTAAGGACGGTACAGATATCCCCCCCAAATGTCAGAACGGTACAGATATCCTCCAAATTACCCCTGTTTGAAAAGTAGACAGTCCGACGTATTTTATAACAGTCATGGCGAGTTTTTTGAAGTTGTAATTTTTTTGTCATAATTTTTCGGAAATGAAGAAATAAAAAAAATGATTTTCACTATTTTGTTGCATCCTGTCACCAGTGCAGTACAGCGTCATCATATAACTGGCATGGTGGTGATCAGGGACACTGACTGGTGACAGTATGGGGGAAAAAAATGATTTTTTAAATTATTTTTTATTAAATTTTTTTTCTCTATTTTTAAGATGTTTTTTCATATTTCACTATGAGCAAACTAGTATAATGTTACCATAGTAACATTGTACTACTTTGGGGAAGTGATCAGTATTTATTTATTTTTTTTACACAATTTTCTTATAGCAAAGAATTACTTTGCCATAAGCCAGCATTTACCTGAATGACATTGATTCATTCAGGGTTTTTTTATGCTTAACTGTGATTTGGCCACAGCTAATCACATGACACAGTTGGGCTGTGATTGGCCCAGTTTGCGCATGTGATCACTGCGACCATTCACAGCTAGACACACTAGTATACAATGGACGGTATGAAAGGAAGCCATCCATTGTATACAACTGTCATGTGACCTGCTGTGATTGGTCACAGCAGGTCACATGGTACTGGCAGGTCACATGGTACTGGCCGAAGTACACGGCCGGTGACAGCTTGCGCTGCTGCACGGCTTTGCGGGCAGGAAAACTGCGCATGACTGAAAGGATGCCATATGGCATCCACCCAGAGGAATGAGCTGCTCGCCACGCGCCTTTGTGCTATTGGCTGGATGGCAACTGGTTTATGATGTAGATCTGCATTGTTGGATGATTGACGAGGGATTTACTGTAACGTAAATGTAAGAGTAGAATCATTGTATCAGTAGTTGAGATGTGATCAGTAGAAATATGTAATTGTCAATCTTGTCTCATTCCATGTTATTACAGATCAGTGTTCAGTATTCAGTCACAGACATATACAGTATTCACCAATCAGCATCTGGAAGGACAGAGTAGCTTCTAGGCTAGTGGTGTCACCTGGATGCCAATGGAGCTTTGCTATCTAAGTAGACAAGCCGTTCTCACCTTGAATTTTAAAAGAAGAGCTTTAGCCTTTTTGGCTAGAAACAGCAGTGGACCAGGAGAAGCTTCTGAAATGTCTGCCAGCTTGGATTTATATTCACAGATAAGAGGAATCTGTTTCACTAAAATATTAGTTGCAGAGAGATGGAAATAATTCCTTCTGATTGGACACACCGTAGGATCCATCTACATGTAAAACTGTATTTGTAGCCTCTGTAGAATCCCAGAGAAACGCACAGAATGGTTCTATGGTGCCTGATATAGCTGAACAGTGATTGGTACTGTCGCAATTGGACTGATGCGCTGGTGTTGGAAATTCTATCCCTGACTCAGTGATCTGAACCGTTCCTGGTCCATTCAAGATTGGGCACTTCAAAACACAGAACGTCCTGTGGGCTGGTACAACAACACCCCTGAGAGTTGATTGGCCAAGGGTTAAAGTTCCACCCACCATCCGTTTTTCAATAAACTGTATACCCTGAGATATGGACAGTGTGATTCGTATGGAGCCGAGTCTATTTGGCTGGCGAATCGCAGACTTTCATTGACTTGCTCCAGTCACAGGATAAATCTTGGCAAAAGTTTTATTTCTGTTTTTATTCCCTTTTATTTTATAGTGAATAACCAATTGTGTGTATTTTTGTATTCTTTGTAACTCTTTTTTTCTTTGTACATATTTTTTACCCTGCCCATTTTCAGGATATTAAGTCATACAAATAATAAGTGACTTCTGTGTACTAAGCTTGGGCTCATATCTGGCCGGACAGAGATCTGTGTGTGTGTGGTGGCCAAGCAGACTAGTCTGTGGACAAACTGTTGGGTTGTGGCAAGGTACCAAGTGTGGATCTGGTGAGGGGGTGTGTAGACAGTAGGAACAGTGATTAACGCCGGGGTTCTAGCTTTTAGGATAGCTAGAGGAATCCTAGAAGGGTGTGCCAATTGCTAGACTGCTACCCCCACCCTTAGAGTGCACCAGATTGTATGTAAGATTCATATCTGCCTGTGTGTGATCAGCCAGATTGGATTGGAGTCTCCCTCTAGTGGTGGCCAGAGGTAGTGCGGGCTGTGAAAGTGTATCATGACCAGTCTTATATGCTCAAAGTAAGTCCCCCTCACTCCCTCTTTACCCCAGTCACGGACCACGCTTTGGTAGGCTAGTCACCGTGGGCGTGCCTTATCCGTGACATTTACATTGGGGAAATCCTTTTTATTAATAAAGGACTAGTCCTTCGACAGCTCTTTGATCTTCACCATAGTGGAGTTTGGAGTGTGACTGTTTGAGGTTGTGGACAGGTGTCTTTTATACTGATAACAAGTTCAAACAGGTGCCATTGATACAGGTAATGAGTGCAGGACAGAGGAGCCTCTTAAAGAAGAAGGTACAGGTCTGTGAGAGCCAGAAATCTTGCTTGTTTGTAGGTGACCAAATACTTATTTTCCACCATAATTTGCAAATAAATTCTTTCCAGATCAGCCAATGTGATTGTCTGGATTTGTTTTCTCATGTTGTCTCTCATAGTTGAGGTCTCCCTATGATGCCAATTACAGGCCTCTCTCATCTTTGTAAGTGGGAGAACTTCCACAATTGGTGGGGACTAAATACTTTTTTGCCCCACTGTATCTGTCTCCAGTCAAAGGACAAGAGATGAGCTTTTTTATTTCTTATATTAACCATCTCCTGCCCTCCATATCAGGAAATGATGGACATGTGGAGGTTCTCTCATTCTGGGAGGATGTCTTATAGGGGTTTATTTACTAAAGCTGGAGAGTCCAAAATCAGACTCCCTTCTGCATAGAAACCAATCAGCTTCTAACCTCAGCTTGTTCAATGAAGCTTTGGCAATGAAACCTGGAAGCTGATTGGTTTCTATGCAGAAGGGAGTCTGATTTTGGACTCTCCAGCTTTAGTAAATAAACCCCATGATGTCTAACTCTAACCGCAGCGCTGGGACACGGGATCATGATCAGTGGAAAGAGCCGATGACTTTGGCTCTGTCATGTGATCAGCTGTGTCCAATCACAGTTGATCGCATGTAAATAAGAAAACGCCGGTCACACTGACTGCTCGTGAGGAGAGGAGAGCCGGTAATCGGCAATCCTCAGAGGGGACATCTACACTGATCATTAGGGCACTGATTATCAGTGTAGCCCCACCAATGCCACCTGTCAGTGCCCATCAATGCCACATATCAGTACCTACCAGAGCACATCAATGCCACATATCAGTGCCAATCTGAGCTGCCTTTCAGTGCCAACTATCAGTGCCGCCTGTCAGTGCCACCTATCAGTGCATATATAAGTGCTGCCTTTCAGTGCCCACCAGTGATGCCCGTCAATGTCCAACAGTGCCACCTACCAGTGCCACCTAACAGTTCAAGTCAGTGCCGCCTATCAGTGACATATATAAGTGCTGCCTTTCAGTGCCCACAGTGATGCCTGTCAATGCCCAACAGTGCCACCTATCAGTGCCCATCACTGCAGCCTAATTAGCGCACATCAGTGAAGGAGAAAAATTACTCATTTACAAAATTTTATAGCAGAAACTGAGAAAAAAACTTATTTTTTCTAAATTTTCAGTTGTTTTTGGTTTGTTTAGCAAAAAATAAACCCAGAGGTGATTAAATACCACCAAAAGAAAGCTCCATCTGTCTCAAAAAATGGGTTATTGTCACCAAAGACATGTAGCAGAATACATCTCGGCCTAAATTTATGAAGAACAATTATTCATTTGCAAACCTTAATAACAGAAACAAAAACGTATTTTTTTTCAAAATTTTTGGTCTTTTTTTGTTAATTTAGCAGAAAATAAAAACCCCAACAGTGATTAAATATCATCAAAAGAAAGCTCTAGTTATGTGAAGAAAATGATAAAATTTTAGTTTGGGTACAGTGTTGAATGACCGCGCAATTGTCATTCAAAGTGTGAGAGTACTGAAAACTGGCCTGGGAAGGAAAATGTGAAAGTGCCTGGTAAGCAAGTGGTTTAAAAATATTTTGGGGCCTTCTACAGGCTTGCAGGAAACACAACAAACACTAAGTAAGCCGATCTACATGTTCCAATTCCCATTGGGAGCAGCCCGTCTATTAACCCCTTATATCCCCATCCTAGTATTGTACAACCAATACAGTCCAGATAATTCTCTGCTATCCATCTACAGAGAAAACCACATGACCCCACCAATGAGGATGGAGGAGGACCGGAGTCACATGACTGAGAGGATACTAAACCTCACCCTGGAGATCATCTACCTGCTGACCGGAGAGGTGAGGAGGATTCTGGGAGGTCACATGACATCACTGTCATCTCTATTAATAAAACACAGACCTGACCGGAGAGGTGAGGAGGATTCTGGGAGTCTAACATGATATTCCTATTGGTTCCCCAATACAGAGATTTCCTCTTCTGAAGTCAGGTGATCATATGACTATCACAGTGCCTCCATGTGACTCCCTAAACCCTGAGAGACACAACATGCAGAAGATTCTAGAAGTCACCAAGAAGATGATGGAGCTGCTGACAGGAGAGGTGAGCGGTGCCGGGAATTCTGGGACATTCTCCAGTAACAGACAAGGGATGTGTCTGGATGGTGACTGTATCATTGTGTGTGTCAGGTTCCTATAAGGTGTCAGGGTGTCACTGTCTATTTCTCCATGGAGGAGTGGGAGTATTTAGAAGGACACAAGGATCTCTACAAGGACGTCATGATGGACAATCAGCCGCCCCTCACATCACCGGGTAAGAGGAGACTTTATTGTAAAGGAGAGAGCAGTACGGAGGATCCACCTAGATCCCCCATCATCTGATAAACACATAGAAACAATGGATTCAGTCAGTGTGTGTGTTTCCTACAGATGGATCCAGTCATGGGAACCCACCAGAGAGATGTCCCCGTCCTCTGTATTCCTGGGATTCCACACAGGAAGGTCACACCATCCCTCACCATCATCAGGTAGATGAGGAACAATCACTGATAGTATCATTAGGATCTGTACATTATCTGCATTGTTACCAACTCATAGAGGTCATGTGTGGATATTTTATGTGACCTTCTATTTTACAGATGATATTTTCTCTCATTTTCTTGATTTAGAGTGGAGATCCAATCGATATAGAATTTGAGGTGAAAGCAGAAGAAGAAGAGGCGTATGTGAGGGATGATCAGCAGTCTATGGAGGAGGATGGAATAACGGGGACATTTATAGAGGAGGACACTCCTACAGAGATCAGCACAGGTGGGTCATGAACACTAAATCCATTCCTCCACCCATACTGCTCACTGATTGGTCCAGAGTAGGGCGGAGACTGGGTGATATCAGCCTGTAATCCCCTGGTCACTTTCCTGAGCTGTGTTCCCCGTCCTGTATTCCTGGATTTCTCTCGGATAATCTTCCTTCTCTGTGCTGCAGACACAATTTATGTATCTAGACTGGATTTATGGAGGTTCTGGGGTTCAGCCGGCAGCAAAATGTTGATGTTCACAATAGGTGTTGATTGACCTGGGACATGTGTATTGGGTCTTCTACCCCTTATCCTGGGGCTAACAGGATCTCTGACAGAACAATTCTCCCAGGGTTCCTTGCTCTGTGGTCTGCTGGCTGGCTGTTCCACAAAGTGGAAGCAACTGGGAACAACAGCAATTAAGCCACCAAGTGGTAGGCCACGTAACATGACAGAGCATGGTCTTAAGCACACAGTGCGCAGAAGTCACCAACTGTCTGCAGAGTCAATAGCGAAAGACCTCCAAACTTGGTGTGGCCTTCACATGAGCCCAACAACAGTGTGTAGAGAGCTTCATGGAATGGGTTTCCATGGCCGAGCAGCTGCATCCAAGCCTTCCGTCACCAAGTGCAATGGAAAGCATGAGATTTTGTGGTGTAAAGCACGCCACCACTGGACTCTAGAGCAGTGGAGACGTGTTCTCTGGAGGGACCAACCACGCTTCTGTGTCTGGCAATCCAATGGATGTGTCTGGGTTTGGTGGTTGCCAGGAGAACGGTACTTGCCTGACTGCATTGGGCCAAGTGTAAAATTTGTTGGAAGGGGATTATGGTGTGGAGTTGTTTTTTAGGGGTTGGGCTTGGCCCCCTAGTTCCAGTGAAGGGAACTCTTAAGGCAACATTTTGGACAATTTCATGCACCCAACTTTGTGAGAAGAGTTTGGGGATGGCCCCTTCCTGTTCCAACATGACTGCACACCAGTGCACAAAGCAAGGTCCATAAAGACATGGAGGAGCCGGTTTGGGGTGGAGGAACTTGACTGGCCTCCACAGAGTCCTGACTTCAACCCCATAGAACATCTTTGGGATGAATTAGAGCGGAGACTGTGAGCCAGGCTTCCTCCCCCGACATCAGTGCCTGACCTGACAAATGTGCTTCTGGAAGAATGGTCCAACCTTCCCATAGACACCCTCCTAAACCTTGTGGACGGCCTTCCCAGAAGAGTAGAAGCTGTTATAGCTGCAAAGGGCGGGGCCAACTCAATATTGAACCCTACGGACTAAGACTGGGGGGCCATTAAAGGTCATGTGCGTGGAAAGGGTGGGGCCAACTCTCAATATTGAACCCTACGGACTAAGACTGGGGGGCCATTAAAGGTCATGTGTGTGGAATGGCAGGCCGCCCAATACTTTGGGCAATATAGTGTATCATAGGTAGAAACGTCCACACATGGACTTCCTCAGTGACCCCTAAGACTACGTATGTAACTTGTATCAGGTCTCCAGGTGGATTTAGTCTGTAATATATCATAGGTAGACTCATCTCTTCAGGGAAGTCTATCACACCTCCAACTAACAACTAAACTTTTAATTCTTCCATCAGCTCATCCCCCAGACTTATTACCTTTTGTACCACTTACCCCACCCAGTTAGATTGTCTGTCTCTGTATATAGCGGTGTCTAATTGTGACTTCCATAGACGCCGGAAATAATGTTTAATATTTATATATTTTAACTAGTTTTAATAGTATATACCTTATCACATTGTATGGTATATGTCTGCACTATTCATTAATTAGAGGCATGGGATAATACACTCCTAACTTTTTGACTCTTGCACTATATAATTTATATTGTACATTACATACTCCTGACCCCTGCACTATATACTCTGTTATACATTACATACTCCTGACCCCTGCACTATATACTCTATGTTGTACATTACATACTCCTGACCCCTGCACTATATACTCTGTTGTACATTACATACTCCTGACCCCTGCACTATATACTCCATGTTGTACATTACATACTATTGACCCCTGCACTATATAATCTTTGTTGTACATTACATACTCCTGACCCCTGCACTATATACTCTCTGTTGTACATTACATACTCCTGATCCCTGCACTATATACTTTGTGTTGTACATTACATACTCCTGACCCCTGCACTATATAATCTTTGTTGTACATTACATACTCCTGACCCCTGCACTATATACTCTGTGTTGTACATTACATACTCCTGACCCCTGCACTATATAATCTTTGTTGTACATTACATACTCCTGACCCCTGCACTATATACTCTATGTTGTACATTACATACTCCTGACCCCTGCACTATATACTCTATGTTGTACATTACATACTCCTGACCCCTGCACTATATACTCTATATTGTACATTACATACTCCTGACCCCTGCACTATATACTCTTGTACGTTGCATCATTCTGATATTATATAGTTCAAACCTTAGGCATCCTATATAAGTTGTACATTACATCGGCCTTACTTCTGTTCCCCCCCCCCCTCCCCCATTTCCTCCCTGCTGGACATATCGGATGATGTGATTGGAGCACAGACTTTTACATGGTGATAATAATGTGATAACATCCTCCAACTTTGGACCCTTAAACAGAAAGTGATAATGAGGGAGGAGTCAATACCCCAATGATGGTGGTCTTCAGGATCAGTCCAGTCTTCATCTTGGTTGTTCTTCCCCCATCCTCACTCTATGACCTCTGGTGGGGCTCAGCCCCGCTGTTCTTCATGACTAAATCATGGAGTAAATCAGTAAGTGCAGTACTTCTTGTGTTGGGAAGATGGCGATGAGTGATAGAGGGGGTGGGGACCCTCGTCCTATAATCCCCTCATCACTGTCCCTCCTATAAAAGACAGTTCTGGTTGTTTCCTCACTCTCTGACTAAGGTCCATGAATAAAGAAATGACCTGGTAGGAGATCAGAGGAGCCATTTCCTAGTTCCCTTGAGGGTGGAATTGTAAGCTCCTCAGAGACCAAGCTGCCTGATGTGGGCGGAGTCCTGGTTTGGGGGAACCAATCAGCTGCTGTCTAGTAATCCTCTGTCTTTGTATTTTAGTCCATGGCCGGGAGATGAGGAAAACCTCCGAGGATTGTCTCACTTTGTCTCCAGACTGGAAAGTAGAAGATGAGGACATCACACAGTATAGTCCAGGAGAAAACCCGGCTCCCTCCAATGTCCATCCGGCACCACCCAGTGTAGATGGACCATCAGATTCCTCATATCCTGAGGAACCTCAGACTGTGAGGGACTGGGCCGGCCTTCCAACAGGGAAGAGCTTCTCCTGTACTGAGTGCGGGAAATGTTTCAGTTATAAATCCCATCTTAATGTGCATAAAAGATCTCACACAGGGAAGAAGCTGTTTTCCTGTCCTGAGTGCAAGAAATGTTTTTCATGCAAGTCTCATCTTTCCATACATCAGAGATCTCACACGGGGGAGAAGCCGTATTCCTGTCTTGAGTGCGGGAAATCTTTTTCTGATAAGTCCAATCTTTACACACATCAGAGATCTCACACAGGAGAGAAGCCATATACCTGTTCTGAGTGCGGGAAATGTTTTTCACAGAAGTCCAGTCTTTACAGACATCAGAGATCTCACACGGGGGAGAAGCCGTATTCCTGTCCTGAGTGTGGGAAATGTTTTTCACGGAATTGGCATCTTTCCAGACATCAGCGATCTCACACAGGGAGAAGCCACTTTCCTGTCCTGAGTGAGGGAAATGTTCCTCACTGAAGTCCTGTCTTCCTGTATATTAGCGGTCCCACACAACCCTGGAGGTGTATTAGTGCCTTGAGTGCGGGAAATGTCTTCTAGATGAATGTTGCTGGACATCCCAGTCTCATGTGGGGAAGAAGCACACCCTGATATACACCTCAGATATACTCCATGGCTGATCTTCATCATGGAAGAAACAGTTCATAAGGAGATCAGAGGTCCCTAAAGACATGGATGAAGTGTGGGACCGGGTTCGCCATTGATAGCAGAAGAAGAATAAAAATGGAGTCCTGCCCTGTGATTGGCTGAGTACATTTTGTGGTGGGAGATTTCACAAACACTTAGAGGTCTGTTTAAAAATAAATGTTTCTACCTCCTGTATACCGGACACTTCCACCCCCTTCCTGCCCAGGCCGACTGGTAACTATCAGCGCTCTCACACTTTGAATGACAATTACACAGTCATGCAACATTGTACCTAAATTATATTTTTGTAATTTTTTCACACAAATAGATATTTATTTTGGTGGTATTAAATACCACTTTTTACCATTTTTACTTGTTTTTACAAATAAATCGTTTTTCCTTCTAAATGTAGACAAAGGTGTATTCTGCGCCATTTCTTGGGTACAATAACCCCAATCAGTGTCTATGATTCAGTGTGTAGGAGAGTTATAGAGTCTACAAACTATGGGATAGATGTCTGAAAATCCATCATGTCTGATGACGGCAGATCTCATTTCTGAGGATCAAAAACACCAGAACGGTACAAATTGTCAGAACTTTATCTGTGAGGAAATAATCCGTATACAATTCATGGAAACAGGCGGGATCTGGAATGAAGGAGATTCCCTACTAATTCTCACAAAGTAACCGACATCCCAGTTCTGTATTTGTGATAATTGGAAGACAAAATAAAACGCAATAATGTGCAAAAATATACATTTATTAATAATATAAATCAGTACAAAATGGGGATGAAATATAATAGGTGATGATAAATAATAAACAATACAAGATAACAGTACAATGATCTAATCCACAATAATGGGGAGAAATACAAGCCAGCAATTACTTCCAAATATTAATGAATTACATCCAACTGTCTGGAAATGTCGTGTAAGAAATCAGTAACTCAGCAACATGTGACAACAGATATACAAATCCCCCCCGTGATCTCTCTACACCCAGATATTCAACGCTCAACGTGTACCTTGCCATGACTTGATCTGGAATCCCATACACAGGCCAATCCAATCCGCTTACAATCTGAGATGAAGATGTAATGTTACATGAAGTAGTCTACCTTGTCATATATATACTGTATACATCCGGATAAACCATTGACTAGAAGCCAGAATCAGCTTCAGGGATATGTAAAATCAATCTTCCCCAGAGGAGTGAAATGATAATAATTTATACTGCAGGTAAAATGACGTCACATCCCCTCCTGTGCTCACCAGAACCGTTATCGGACTAAACAATGTATCTGGAGATATAAGGGGAGTACAAGTTATCTGAGGAAAATGAAAGTTCTAGTTCCCAATATGGACTGTATGGTGTCAGTGATGTCAGCTTTCAGTGCGCTCACTTCAGGGGGTGTCTGTGTCCGTCTGTTGTCCCTTGTCTCCTGTCTTGTGAGGTCTTGTTTTGTGATGTGGTCTCCTCTCTGTCCGTCTCTTACTTTTATCCCTCGAAATAAAACCTAGGCGGGCAAAGCTGTACAATGCCGTATCCTGCATGGTAAGTATTATCATTTGGCCTAGAGCATGAGCCATCTACAAACACATCTGGGGCCCCATCAAGAGCCACAGCTGACATGTCGGACCTAGAGGAAGTGTCTTGCTGTATGTGGGTTATACAATTGTGTTCTGGTGCCACTTCATCCTGTTCCCCCTTTAGCCCCAATAGGGCATTCAAAATTGGAGCAGGGCCTGAATTTACTGAAGAATATTTAATAATCAAGTTGGGATCAGATAGAAGAATCACTTCATATCCGCTCAACCTTTGTGCTGACATGTGTTGAGTGTGTATGTTTTTCAGTAGTAAGGACACTTGATGTGTGGTGTGTAGGGTAGTTTCATGTCCCAATGTGAAAGAAATAGCCATTTCCACCACCATCACGCAGGATGCAACAGCTCTCAGACAAGCAGGCATGCCCTGAACCTGAGTTGGCACTACTTTGAAAAAAAAAAGCTACAGGGCGGAGCTTGCCTCCATGTTCCTGAGCCAGGACCCCCGCCATGGTTGTACAATTTTCCCCCGCATACAGATGAAACATTTTCTTATAGTCAGGTAGTCCAAGACCAGGGGCCGTTACCATAGCATTCTTCAGGTACACAAAGGCATCAACCATTTCATTTGACCATGTGAGAATGTCAGGTGATTCTGAAAGTGTGGCAGACCTCAGAGTGTGATCATAGAATGAACAATCAGGTATCCATTGGCGGCAGTAACCAATCATACCAAGAAAAGTTAGCATGTCCTTTTTTGTTTGTGGGCGGGGCAGACCCACGAGAGCCGCAGCTCTTTTGTGACTGACATTCCTCTCACCATGACTTAGAGTAACACCAAGGTACTCAACCTGTTTTTGACACCATTGCAGTTTCTTTTTAGATGCTTTGTGACCATTCCCTGACAACCATTCTAACAGAGACCAACTATCCTCCTGACTGGCCTCCTGACTTGAACTACAAATCAATAGGTCATCCACATATATAATGAGGACTGAACCAATGGGAGGGGTCCAGGACCTCAGTGTGGTCTGGAGGGCAAGTGAGTAGACTGCAGGCAAATCTACAAAACCCTGGGGCATTCTACACCAGGTCATCTGATGATTTTCAGAATATAAATACAAATAGCGCCCTCATCTGGTGGTCCAGAGGAACCGAAAATAATGCATTTGTTAAATCAATCACTGTAAAATATTCTGCATCGGACGGAATGGAGGTGAGGAGTGATGGGACATCAGGCACTATTGGGGCTATTGGAACCACCAAATTATTTATGGCCCTCAAATCTTGTACAAATCTGTAAGAACCATCCGGCTTCTTAACAGGATTGATAGGTGTGTTGTAAGGAGAAACTGTTTCTTCTAAAATACCTGTCCCTAAAAATCTTTCCACTAGAGGAGCAATCCCTTCCTACTTTTCTGGAATTAATTTGTATTGCCTCTGTTTGTAGGGCAATGCCCCTTCCTTGAGTGTGACTGTGTATGGTGTACATGAAATCAATCCTACATCCATAGAATTTGTGGCCCAAACTGGATGTGTATCAGGAGGGGGTGTAATGTGTGAGGGATGACTCTCATCATTGAAATAGGTGGGTATAATGGGTACTTTGGAGGATCTGGCAACAACACCTCCTTCTGATGTTACTCTCAGAGAAATCCCTAAAATTCCCATAAGATCTCTCGGGGATGGGTCTGTACTTCCCATGGCCTCTGTCCAACCAGCCATACAATCCACCCAGGGATTTATTAAATAGTAGTCTGTCCCACATAATCCTTACAATTTTCTCCCTTTTCTGGGGTACCTGGTGGGTAACTACCTCCTTGACCCATATTTAGACAGTGGATAAAATCTTATTTTATTCCACACAACAAATTATCTTATACTTCTACGCAACAGAAAGAAAAAGCAAAAGACAGACAAACCAGAATCTGCTCCACAGACTTATTAACCTTTTGATAACTTCCCAAAAGTTATCTCTTCACTGTTCTACCAAAGGACAGTGTGTTCTACCAAAGAACAATCTATTTTATTTTCTACCAGAGAACAATCTGTGTTTACCAAAAACACTCTTTTTTTATAGTGCACTATTTTGTAACTCTACCAAAGAGTTAAGTCTGCTTACCAAAAGCAGCTACAGGTTATCACGGGTCTATATAGACAATACAGAATGATTCAAGACCTTCCCTCAACACAGGGCAAGAAAGAGCTTTTGGTCATAAAAGAAAAAAGGTTTACCTACCAAGTGAGGTGGGTGGTCATCCCGGACGAGCCCTCAGCTGAAAGGATGATTTTCATATCCCCTCAGAGACCCCCGGTCTGTGGAGAGATTCCTGGTTTATCAGCAGAATTCTGGGAACACCCCTTGAACACGGAAATAACGGCAGCTTATGTTCAGAGATGTTCAAAGTTTATTAGACATTACTAAGATTATATAGGATACAGAAATAATAAGGGGGGGGAGCGAGTTCTAAAACTGTAACTTGTAAGTTTCCATCATGAGCTGACTACATGAAACATGACATATACATTTCTTGGTATAAACTGTTTTTGCTAGTTTTCTGAGAATTAGCCGGACAAAGAAAGCTTCAGGGTCATGTTATCTTTTGTTGATACATCCTTCACCAAACTAAAACAGTTCCATTAAACTTCTAATATATCTGCAAAAACCTAACTTAATACTTAAAAAGGCGTACATCAACACAATGGAGGTTCTCTAGATCCTTTCAGGCAGAACTCCATTTTTATTCTTCTCCTGCCATCAATGGCCAACCCAGTCCCACACTTCATCCATGTCTTTGGGGGCCTCTCATCTCCTTATGAACTGTTTCTTCCATGATGAAGATCAGCCATGGAGTATATCTGAGGTGTATATCAGGGTGTGCTTCTTCCCCACATGAGAGCTGGGATGTCCAGCAACATTCATCTAGAAGACATTTCCCGCACTCAAGGCACTAATACACCTCCAGGGTTGTGTGGGACCCCTTCTGTGCTGGAAGACAGGACTTCAGTGAGGAACATTTCCCTCACTCAGGACAGGAAAGTGGCTTCTCCCCTGTGTGAGTTCTCTGATGTCTGCAAAGATCGGACTTCTGCAAAAAACATTTCCCGCACTCAGGACAGGAAAACGGCTTCTCCCCTTTGTGAGATCTCTGATGTCTGGAAAGACTGCACTTATGTGAAAAACATTTCACACACTCAGGACAGAAATATGGTTTCTCCCCCATGTGAGATCTCTCATGTCTGGAAAGATCGGACTTCTCTAAAAAACATTTTCCGCACTTAGAACAGGAATACGGCTTATCCCCTGTGTGAGATCTCTGATGTTTGTGAAGAATGTACATATGTGCAAAACATTTCCCACACTCAGGACAGGAATACGGCTTCTCTCCTGTGTGAAACCTCTGATGTGTGTAAAGATTAGAGTTGTTTGAAAAACATTTTCCGCATTCAGGACAGGAATATGGCTTCTCCCCCGTGTGAGATCTCTGATGCCTGGAAAGATAGGACCTCACTGAAAAACATTTCTCGCACTCAGGACAGGAATACGGCTTCTCCCCCGTGTGAGATCTCTGATGTTTGTGAAGACTAGACTTTTCTGAAAAACATTTCCCACACTCAGGACATGAATACGGCTTCTCCCCTGTGTGAGATCTCTGATGTGTGTAAAGATGGGACTTGTCTGAAAAACATTTCCCGCACTCAGGACAGGAATACGGCTTCTCCCCTGTGTGAAATCTCTGATGTGTGTAAAAATTGGACTTGTCTGAAAAACATTTCCCACACTCAGGACAGGAATACGGCTTCTCCCCCGTGTGAGATCTTTTATGCCTATTAAGATTGTTTTTAGAACTAAAACATTTCCCGCAGTCAGTACAGGAATAAGGTTTCTCCCCCATGTGCAATCTCTGATGTGTGTAAAGACTGGACTTTACTGAAAAACATTTCCCGCACTCAGGACAGGAATACGGCTTCTCCCCTGTGTGAGATCTCTGATGTTTGTAAAGAATAGACTTGACTGAAAAACATTTCCCACACTCAAGACAGGAATAAGGCTTCTCCCCTGTGTGAGATCTTTTATGCAGGTAAAGATAGGACTTCTGTGAAAAACATTTCCCGCACTCAGGACAGGAATATGGCTTCTCCCCTGTATGACATCTTTTATGAAGGCAAAGACTGGAGTTATGTGAAAAACTTTTCCCGCACTCAGGACAGGCATATGGCTTCTCCCCCGTGTGAGATCTTTTATGCACATTAAGCTCTGATTTACGCCGGAAACCCTTCCCGCACTCAGTACAGGAGAGCATCTTCTCTGTTGGAAGGCCGGCCAGGTCCCGCACAGTCTGAGGTTCCTTAGGATACGAAGAATCCGATGGTCCATCTACACTGGGTGGTGCCAGATGGACATTGGAGGGAGCCGGGTTTTCTCCTGGACTATACTGTGTGATGTCCTCATCTTCTACTTTCCAGTCTGGAGACAAAGTGAGACAATCCTCGGAGGTTTTCCTCATCTCCCGGCCATGGACTAAAATACAAAGACAAAGAGGATTACTAGACAGGAGCTGATTGGTTCCCCCAAACCAGGACTGGCTGAGCCCCACCAGAGGTCAGAGAGTGAGGATGGGGGGAGCACAACCAAGATGAAGACTGGACTGATCCTGAAGACCACCATCATTGGGGTATTGACTCCTCCCTCATTATCACTTTCTGTTTAAGGGCCCAAAGTTGGAGGATGTTATCACATTATTATCACCATGTAAAAGTCTGTGCTCCAATCACATCATCCGATATAAAATGTCCAGCTGGAAGGAAATGGGGGGAACAAAAGAGAATCCATATTATGTGTATATATAGCAGTGGGGGGAGGGGGCAGAGCAGAAGTCAGGAGTATGTAATGTACAACATAGAGTATATAGTGCAGGGGTCAGGAGTATGTAATGTACAACATAGAGTATATAGTGCAGGGGTCAGGAGTATGTAATGTACAACATAGAGTATATAGTGCAGGGGTCAGGAGTATGTAATGTACAACATAGAGTATATAGTGCAGGGGTCAGGAGTATGTAATGTACAACACAGAGTATATAGTGCAGGGGTCAGGAGTGTGTAATGTACAACATAGAGTATATAGTGCAGGGGTCAGGAGTGTGTAATGTACAACACAGAGTATATAGTGCAGGGGTCAGGAGTGTGTAATGTACAACATAGAGTATATAGTGCAGGGGTCAGGAGTATGTAATGTACAACAGAGTACATAGTGCAGGGGTCAGGAGTATGTAATGTACAACACAGAGTATATAGTGCAGGGGTCAGGAGTGTGTAATGTACAACATAGAGTATATAGTGCAGGGGTCAGGAGTGTGTAATGTACAACATAGAGTATATAGTGCAGGGGTCAGGAGTGTGTAATGTACAACATAGAGTATATAGTGCAGGGGTCAGGAGAATGTAATGTACAAAATAGAGTATATAGTGCAGGGGTCAGGAGAATGTAATGTACAAAATAGAGTATATAGTGCAGGGGTCAGGAGTATGTAATGTACAACAGAGTACATAGTGCAGGGGTCAGGAGTATGTAATGTACAACACAGAGTATATAGTGCAGGGGTCAGGAGTATGTAATGTACAACATAGAGTATATAGTGCAGGGGTCAGGAGAATGTAATGTACAAAATAGAGTATATAGTGCAGGGGTCAGGAGAATGTAATGTACAAAATAGAGTATATAGTGCAGGGGTCAGGAGTATGTAATGTACAACAGAGTACATAGTGCAGGGGCCAGGAGTATGTAATGTACAACACAGAGTATATAGTGCAGGGGTCAGGAGTATGTAATGTACAACATAGAGTATATAGTGCAGGGGTCAGGAGTATGTAATGTACAACATAGAGTATATAGTACAGGGGTCAGGAGTATGTAATGTACAACATAGAGTATATAGTGCAGGGGTCAGGAGTATGTAATGTACAACACAGAGTATATAGTGCAGGGGTCAGGAGTATGTAATGTACAACATAGAGTATATAGTGCAGGGGTCAGGAGTATGTAATGTACAATATAGAGTATATAGTGCAGGGGTCAGGAGTATGTAATGTACAACATAGAGTATATAGTGCAGGGGTCAGGATTATGTAATGTACAACATAGAGTATATAGTGCAGGGGTCAGGAGCATGTAATGTACAACATAGAGTATATAGTGCAGGGGTCAGGAGGATGTAATGCACAACATACAGTATATAGTGCAGAGGTCAGGAGTATGTAATGTACAACATAGAGTATATAGTGCAGGGGTCAGGAGTATGTAATGTACAACATAGAGTATATAGTGCAGGGGTCAGGAGTATGGAATGTACAACATATAGTATATAGTGCAGGGGTCAGGAGGATGTAATGTACAACATACAGTATATAGTGCAGGGGTCAGGAGGATGTAATGCACAACATACAGTATATAGTGCATGGGTCAAGTTGTAATATAAATTATATAGAGTGTAGCACACTCCTAGACAGGTTTCTAGATAGCCTAGGCTCCTTTAGTCCTTTTTGGCTTCCCTGTAATCAGTGATTGAATGTTTTGGACTGTTTTAGGCTTCACTTTCTTCAGGTTCAACTGCTTCCCCTTCCTTCTGGAGTATTATAAAACATAGTGGGCTGGAAAAGGCAGATTCACAGCCTGCATATTTATTTTGTCTCAGCCAATCCCTGGAGGATGCCCAGTAGGTGGCCAGGGAGTGCATAAATAGCCTAGGGTCTGAGGCAGCCCTGTTCTTGTCCAGGAGGAGAAGTTCCCAGCCTGAAGAGCTGCTTCCATTCTGGGCAGTCCAGCTGTGGTTGTAAATGTGCTGATCCAGGTCTTAGCTATGCTGGAGCTGAGGGGCCTATTGTACTGAACCTTGCTAGAACGGATTGAGAATCTGGTCTGGAGGGTTCATGGGAGGAATGTCTGGCTGATATTGGAAGGAGACATCTAAGTACCCAGGGACATTGTGAGTACAGACCAGTGTGTAGGATCCTAGTGACTGTGTGATGCTAGAGCTGGCTTACAGCGGGACATTTCCTACAGTGTCTTCATGTCACTCAATCCCTTCGTTGCTGCTGGAAGGACCATTCTGAGAAGTGTGAGAAAGTCATAGTGTCCCCATGTCACTACACTACTACTGGAGTACCCCACAGCCCCCCTGCACCATATCCCAGGTCACCCCATAATACATCATCTATAAAGGGATATTCCTAGACTGTTCATGGAGTGACTGGGATGGAACAAGAACTGAAATTGAAGCACCACACCACTGCTAAGAGGTCCAGATGCAACTTTATTCATTAACAGTTAGGGGTACAATCCAAGAAGTAGCCAACGCGATTCGAGGGTCCGAGCGCTGCCTTCATCAGGGCTTGACTGGCATCAAAATGAACTGGACCTACAATTGTGTTTTTGGTGCATTGTGAAATACAAGCATCTTGTGTAGCTGCCAAACCTCTGGTTTGTTCCCATTGTTGCTAGTCAAGCCCTGATGAAGGCTGCACTCTGACCCCCTAAACCGGCTTTTACTGGAATTAAAATTGTATCTGGACCTCTTAGCAGTGGTGTGGAGCTTCACTCTCAGTTCTCGTTGCCTTACACTACAAGCCAGGGGGATGAAGAGGTGGAGATCCTCGGGGGTGTAGAAGCCACCTGCCCAGGAACCAGATCATTTACACCAACATCAATGCCTTCATAGAAAAATACCAGGAAGATAACCCTACGGGTCAGCACCATCTTTCCATCTTCTGTGCCTGGCTGCCACTGGGCGAGCTTTGAAAAAGAGCCTGAGGAAAAATCAGCCGGCCCATCCGGGGTGAGCGCTACAAGTGTTGTCCAATAATCAGTGGTGGCTTAAAGTGGCTCTAAAGGCTGAAGAATGCACAAAGGTAAAAAAAACAGATATCCAGTCCCCGCCCTACTCTGGACCAATCAGTGAGCAGTATGGGTGGAGGAATGGATTTAGTGTTCATGACCCACCTGTGCTGATCCCTGTAGGAGTGTCCTCCTCTATAAATGTCCCCGTTATTCCATCCTCCTCCATAGACTGCTGATCATCCCTCACATACGCCTCTTCTTCTTCTGCTTTCACCTCAAATTCTATATCGATTGGATCTCCACTCTAAATCAAGGAAATGAGAGAAAATATCATCTGTAAAATATAAGCTCACATAAAAATTCACATATAGTCTCTACAAGTCCATGTTCTAGATTCTCCATCCCACCAACCTTGCAATGGGGAGGGATGGTGTGATCTTCCTGTGTGGAATCCCGGGAATACAGAGGACGGGGAAATCTCTCTGGGGGGTTCCTGGTATTAGGTGGCTCCATCATATCCTTGTGTCCTTCTGAAAACTCCTCCATCACTCCATACTCCTCATCCTCCTCTTTATACTCTTCTTTAACATCAATATTATCATCCCCGAGGATTCCACTCTGAAAGATATAATAAAACATTCATTGTAACAAACATGCTGTGTATAAATCACAACTACCAATAATTGTCATCATCTACCTGATGATGGTGAGGGATGGTGTGACCTTCCTGTGTGGAATCCCGGGAATACAGAGGACGGGGACATCTCTCTGGTGGGTTCCCATGACTGGATCCATCTGTAGGAAACACACACTGACTGAATCCATTGTTTCTATGTGTTTATCAGATGATGGGGGATCTAGGTGGATCCTCCGTACTGCTCTCTCCTTTACAATAAAGTCTCCTCTTACCCGGTGATGTGAGGGGCGGCTGATTGTCCATCATGACGTCCTTGTAGAGATCCTTGTGTCCTTCTAAATACTCCCACTCCTCCATGGAGAAATAGACAGTGACACCCTGACACCTTATAGGAACCTGACACACACAATGATACAGTCACCATCCAGACACATCCCTTGTCTGTTACTGGAGAATGTCCCAGAATTCCCGGCACCGCTCACCTCTCCTGTCAGCAGCTCAGTGATCTCTCTGGTGACTTCTAGAATCTTCTTCTTCTTTCTCTCTTCTATCAGGGAGGGAGGTGGAGGCAATGTGATGTCATATGATCTCCAGACTTCACAGGAGGAAAACTCTACATCTGAACACAAATAGTCACATCAAATGATATTCCCAGAATCCTCCTCACCTCTCCATTCAGGTCTCCATTTTATTAAAGCCCCACTTCAGGCTGAGGTATAATTCCCCCCCACAGGACCCCCACACTACGCAGGGTATAGGCTTGTTGCAGCATTCTGATGTCATTACATACAACGCAGGACCAACAGTCCCACTTTACATGTGAGGATACCAAGGGCCCCCACATCCTAAGAGCATCAGAAAAATGGCAGATGGAGGGACATTGGGAGGAGGAGCTGTGAGGTCAGTGTGATGTCATAGTATTCTCTGACTCTGGATGGAGGGACATTGGGAGGAGGAGCTTTGAGGTCAGTGTGATGTCATAGGATTCTCTGACTCTGGATGGAGGGACAATGGGAGGAGGAGCTGTGAGGTCAGTGTGATGTCATAGGATTCTCTGACTCTGGATGGAGGGACAATGGGAGGAGGAGCTGTGAGGTCAGTGTGATGTCATAGGATTCTCTGACTCTGGATGGAGGGACATTGGGAGGAGGAGCTTTGAGGTCAGTGTGATGTCATAGGATTCTCTGACTCTGGATGGAGGGACATTGGGAGGAGGAGCTGTGAGGTCAGTGTGATGTCATAGGATTCTCTGACTCTGGATGGAGGGACATTGGGAGGAGGAGCTGTGAGGTCAGTGTGATGTCATAGGACATATAGACTCTGGATGGAGGGACATTTGGATGGGGAGATTTGAGGGGTCCTCTATATGCGGCTTCCATGCAAACCAAATCCTTGTTCCTGGGTGCGTCCTACCTCTCCTAAACTGAAGAGTGAACTTTGACCTTTACCATCCAGAAATCTGTCCGGAATCTGTGGAAGTAAGCTGTCATGTGATCAGGTGACGTGCGGAGGAACGGAGTGTAAATAGCAGACAATTGTCTCCAGAGCCCCTAATGGTGGGGATGGATTTGGCGGCGTGCTGGTGCCAAGTTTCCTCCCCCCAGGGTCACTGCAGGTGTGGAGAAAAGCTGTGTAAGAGGATATGGAGGAGAGATGAGGAGGAGGTCCAGGAATCAGGAGAAAGGTCAGGGCAAGAAACAGACGAGCGCATCCAAGAGACCAAGCCGGGGTCACTACACAGAAAATCAATCCAAGGAAACAACAGGCAGGACGAGGAATAGCAAGAAGGAGCTGAGAGACAAATGAGAATATTGCTCAGCCAATGGGAGATGATCTCAGCATGACTTCCATCATGAAGGAGATGAGGGGGAGGGGAGGAAGTCACTGAAGGTGACCATAGATCCATGGAAATTCAGCTGGTTCAGCAGGGATCGCTCACATTTCCATCCATGTGTGGCCACTGCCAGGTAAAAGCCACTCCCCCAGCGGCTGCAGCCAATAGCTTCAGTGTTGATCTGTGTATTCTGAGAGCGGAGGAGTCCCCCCATTGTCAGAATACAAGAGTGCAGCGGGGAGGATTCCCCCATCCACCTCCAATGTGTGGATGGGGGGATCGCTTCTATTTCCTTCCATGACCTTTTTGTCCACTCACCCAGACCCAGTGGTCAGAAAGGTGGTGGGGTTGGTTTGCTTCTATCCCCACTCAGCACCTTTCAAGTCCCCCCTAACCCTCCCTCTCTATCCTTCTCTTCTTTCCAGACTCACTGCATCCGGCTGTTTTCTCCCATCTCCCTGAGGATTGCAGTGATCTATCGGCCTCCTGGACCCGTGTCCCGCTTTCTTGATGATTTCTCCGCCTGGCTACCCTACTTTCTCTCCTCTGAACTACCCGCTATTATCATGAGAGATTTTACCATCCCCATTAATGTCAACAACCCGGCTACATCCCAACTCTTCAACATAACCTCATCTTTTGCATTAACACAATGTATACGGTCCTCCACTCACTCTGATGGGAATACATTAGACCTTGTTTTCTTCCATCTTTGCACTCCCTACAACCTCACAAACACCCCCTTTCCTCTCTCTGATCACAATCTCATCACCTTCACAGTCTCCTCGTCTTCAAACACCTATCCCTCCAAGCAGCCAACAATTACCTGCAGAAACCTTCACAACTTGAACCCGGCTCCTTTCCACTCTGCAACTGACCAACTCTATGACAGAATCTCTCCCCTGTCCTGCCCTGACCTGGCCACTGCTGTCTACAACAGTTCACTGTCATCCACAATAGACTCACTTGTTCCTCTAACAACACGAAGCATCAGGCCCCGACCATTACATCCGTGGCAGAGTGATGACACCAGAAATCTTAGGAGACATAGTCGTGCGCTGGAGCGATTGTGGCGTAAAACCAAATCCCAGCAAGCATTCACCCGATATAAATCTGCTTTCTTCACATACAATTCCTCCCTCCATGCTGCCAAACAAGACGACTTTGTCACTTTTATTAATACCTTGTCATCCAGTCCTTGTCGTCTCTTCTCTACTTTTAACTTTCTACTTTCTCCACCTCCACCCAGTACGTCACTCACTGCTCATGAGATTGCAAATCATTTCAAAAACAAGATTGACGCAATTCATAGGGACATCTCCACTGCACAGACATCCATCCCACTTAGCATATCTTATACTAAACCTCCCTCAACACTTTCCTCTTCTGACCTCACTACTACTGAAGAGGTCACTAAGGTTTTCTCAGAAGCCCGTCTCACCACCTGCCCCCTGGATCCTGTCCCCTCACAACTACTACGGTCACCCCCTTCTTCCATCCTATGCTCCCTCACTCACATCTTCAATCTTTCCCTCTCTAATGGTGCCTTCCCTCCCCTCTAAAGCATGCGCACATCATTCCCATACTTAACAAGCCCTCCCTGGACCCCACCAACCTGAACAACTTAAGACCCATCTCCCTGCTGCCATTTACCTCTAAACTCCTAGAACGCTTAGTCTACAATCACCTGAGCTCCTCCCACCTCACTGACAACAACCTTCTTCACCCTTTACAGTCTGGCTTTCGCTCTCTACACTTCACTGAAACTGCCCTACTAAAACTCACTAATGATCTACTAACTGCTAAAACCAATGGCCGCTACTCTGTACTGATCCCAACCAATGACCACTACTCCGTACTCATCCCAACCAATGGCCACTACTCCGTACTCATCCCAACCAATGGTCACTACTCCATACTAATCCCAACCAATGGCCACTACTCCGTACTCATCCCAACCAATGGTCACTACTCCATACTTATCCCAACCAATGGCCACTACTGCATTCTCATCCCAACCAATGGCCACTACTCCGCACTCACCCAACCAATGGTCACTACTCCGTACTCATCCCAACCAATGACCACTACTCCATTCTCATCCCAACCGATGGCCACTACTCCGCACTCATCCCAATCAATGGCCACTACTCGGTACTCATCCCAACCAATGGCCACTACTCCGTACTCATCCCAACCAATGGTCACTACTCCATACTTATCCCAACCAATGGCCACTACTGCATTCTCATCCCAACCAATGGCCACTACTCCGCACTCACCCAACCAATGGTCACTACTCCGCACTCACCCAACCAATGGTCACTACTCCGTACTCATCCCAACCAATGGCCACTACTCCGTACTCATCCCAACCAATGGTCACTACTCCATACTAATCCCAACCAATGGCCACTACTCCGTACTCATCCCAACCAATGGTCACTACTCCATACTTATCCCAACCAATGGCCACTACTGCATTCTCATCCCAACCAATGGCCACTACTCCGCACTCACCCAACCAATGGTCACTACTCCGTACTCATCCCAACCAATGACCACTACTCCATTCTCATCCCAACCGATGGCCACTACTCCGCACTCATCCCAATCAATGGCCACTACTCGGTACTCATCCCAACCAATGACCACTACTCCGTACTCTTCCCAACCAATGACCACTACTCCGTTCTCATCCCAACCAATGGCCACTACTCCGTACTCATCCCAACCAATGGCCACTACTCGGTACTCATCCCAACCAATGGCCACTACTCCGTACTCATCCCAACCAATAGCCACTACTCTGTACTCATCCCAACCAATGGCCACTACTCCGTACTCATCCCAACCAATGGCCACTACTCCGTACTCTTACTACTTAACCTCTCTGCGGCTTTTGATACTGTTTACCATCCCCTCCTCCTCAAAAAACTCTACTCTCTTGGCCTCCGAGACTCTGCTCTCTCCTGGTTCTCCTCCTACCTATCACAGCGCTTCTTCAGCATTACCTATAATGCTGCCACCTCCCCCTCACTTCCTATTTCTGTAGAGGTCCCTCAAGGCTCTGTCCTTGGACCCCTTCTCTTCTCCATCTACACCTCCTCCCTTGGTCACTTGATAAACTCCCATGGCTTTAAGTACCATCTATGTGCTGATGACACACAAATCTATCTCTCTACCCCTCACCTCACCCCTTCAGTCTCCTCCTCACCTCACCCCTTCAGTCTCCTCCTCACCTCACCCCTTCAGTCTCCTCTCGCATTACTAACCTACTAAGTGACATATCGGCATGGATGTCACTCCACTTCCACAAACTCAATATTTCCAAAACTGAGCTCTTAGTATTCCCCCCAGCCCGTGCCCCCTCCCCTGACTTCTCCATCAAGATCAATAATACAACCATCAGTCCCTCCCCTCATGCCAGGGTACTAGGTGTAATCCTAAACTCCCATCTGTCCTTTCAGCCACAGATCCAATCACTGTCCAAATCTTGAAGACTTCACCTCCGCAACATCTCCAAGATACGCCCGTTCCTAACCTCGGAAACCACTAAGCAACTTATTCCCTCCCTGGTTATATCTCGCCTTGACTATTGTAACTCCCTCCTCATTGGCCGACCTCATCGCAGGCTATCCCCTCTTCAGTCTATCATGAATGCTGCTGCCAGACTCATCCACCTTACTAACCATTCTGTATCTGCCACCCCTCTCTGCCAATCCCTCCACTGGCCTCCATTCAGTGTCCTCCACCCCTCTCTGCCAATCCCTCCACTGGCCTCCATTCAGTGTCCTCCACCCCTCTCTGCTAATCCCTCCACTGGCCTCCATTCAGTGTCCTCCACCCCTCTCTGCCAATCCCTCCACTGGCCTCCATTCAGTGTCCTCCACCCCTCTCTGCCAATCCCTCCACTGGCCTCCACTCAGTGTCCTCCATCCCTCTCTGCAAATCCTTCCACTGACCTCCACTCAGTGTCCTCCACCCCTCTCTGCCAATCCCTCCACTGGCCTCCACTCAGTGTCCTCCATCCCTCTCTGCAAATCCTTCCACTGACCTCCACTCAGTGTCCTCCACCCCTCTCTGCCAATCCCTCCACTGGCTTCCCATTGCCCAACGGATAAAATTCAAAACATTAACAATAACATATAAAGCCATTTATAATTCTGCCCCAAATTACATCACCGATCTTGTCTCTTTATCACCCAAACTGTCCTCTCCTCTCCTCGCAAGACCTCCTGTTCTCTAGCTCCCTTGTCTCCTCCTCCCATGCTCATCTCCAGGACTTCTCCCATCCTCTGGAACTCTCTACCCCAATTTATCAAACTATCGCCTACTCTGCTCACTTTTAGGTGATCTCTAAAAATCTATCGCTTCAGGGAAGCCTATCCTGCCCTCAGCTAATACTGGAATCTTCTACTCCTCCTACCAGTCCATCCCCCACAGTTACTACCTTTTGTAGCACTAGCCCCTCCCTCCTAGATTGTAAGCTCCCAGGATCAGGCCCTCCTATCCCTCTTGTATTGATCTGTATTGTTGCTGTATTGTCTCCCATTATATTGTAAAGCGCTGAGCAAACTGTTGGCGCTATATAAGTCATGCATAATAATAATAATATTTTTTTCTCTCATCCCGCTGGCTGAACGATAAAACTGAACCATGTAGGCCAGCTTTGGGAGCAAATATATTATCATCAACTCCTCCCCCTGAAGGGGTTAATCTGGGTCCCCACACTATATATGTGTGTAACATCATCTGCTGGAGATAAAAGACATCACAATTAGAGATGAGCAAATTTCTCAAAAATTCGATTCGGCTGATTCGGCGAATTCCAGTATGAAATTCGATTCGATGCGAATTAATTCGCTACGAAGTTAACTTATTAAAAGGGTTTCTAGGCTTCAGAGAGCCTTTAAATTAGTGCAGAACACTGTACCTTTAATTTAAATGCCCTTGGAGATGAGGAAGGAGAAGGAGAAGGATGAGAAGAAGGAGAAGGAGAAGGATGAGAAGAAGGAGAAGGATGAGAAGAAGGAGAAGGATGAGAAGAAGGAGAAGGAGAAGGATGAGAAGAAGGAGAAGGATGAGAAGAAGGAGAAGGATGAGAAGAAGGAGAAGGAGAAGGATGAGAAGAAGGAGAAGGAGAAGGATGAGAAGATGGAGAAGGAGAAGGATGAGAAGAAGGAGAAGGAGAAGGATGAGAAGAAGGAGAAGGATGAGAAGAAGGAGAAGGATGAGAAGAAGGAGAAGGAGAAGGATGAGAAGTAGGAGAAGGATGAGAAGAAGGAGAAGGATGAGAAGAAGGATGAGAAGAAGGAGAAGGATGAGAAGAAGGATGAGAAGAAGGAGAAGGATGAGAAGAAGGAGAAGGAGAAGGATGAGAAGAAGGAGAAGGATGAGAAGGAGAAGGATGAGAAGAAGGAGAAGGAGAAGCAGAAGGATGAGAAGATGGAGAAGGAGAAGGATGAGAAGAAGGAGAAGGAGAAGGATGAGAAGAAGGAGAAGGAGAAGGATGAGAAGAAGGAGAAGGATGAGAAGAAGGAGAAGGATGAGAAGAAGGAGAAGGAGAAGGATGAGAAGAAGGAGAAGGATGAGAAGAAGGAGAAGGATGAGAAGAAGGAGAAGGAGAAGGATGAGAAGAAGGAGAAGGATGAGAAGAAGGAGAAGGATGAGAAGAAGGAGAAGGAGAAGGATGAGAAGAAGGAGAAGGATGAGAAGAAGGAGAAGGATGAGAAGAAGGATGAGAAGAAGGATGAGAAGAAGGAGAAGGATGAGAAGAAGGAGAAGGATGAGAAGAAGGAGAAGGATGAGAAGAAGGAGAAGGATGAGAAGAAGGATGAGAAGAAGGAGAAGGATGAGAAGAAGGACAGTTCTGTGACAGTTTCTGTCTATTTCTGACAGTTCTGGGACATTCACTCCATACAGCGGTTTCAACCGCTGTATGGAGGGAATGTCATAGAACTGTCAGAAATAGACTATTTCTAACAGTTCTGGGACACTCACTCCATACAGCGGTTGAAACATTGTATCTATTTGTTTCCATAAATGGATCCATTTATGGAAACAAATAGATACAATGTTTCAACCGCTGTATGGAAGGAATGTCCCAGAACTGTCATTAATAGTCTATTTCTGACAGTTCTATGACATTCCCTCCATACAGCGGTTGAAACATTGTATCTATTTTTTTTCCATAAATGACATTCTGCAGATACACTTAGAGGAGCTCTGCAGATACACTTTTTGCCGGCTTGGAATTAATCTTATTTTCATCCTACTTCTTCTTCTTCATCCTCATCCTCATAAGAAGAAGAGGATGAGGATGAAGAAGAAGAAGTAGGATGAAAATAAGAATAATTCCAAGCCGGCAAAAAGTGTATGTGCAGAGTTCCTCTATTTCTGACAGTTCTCTGACAGCTCCTTCACATGTACAGCGGTTGAAACATCTGTATCCTAAATGGAAACTAATAGATACAATGTTTCAACCGCTTTACATGTGTTCCTTCTGTCAGAGAACTGTCAGAAATAGCGGAGCTCACTGCAGGGACACTTTTGCCGGCTGATCGGGAAATATTCGATTCGCGCACCCGAAGTAGGCAAAATTTCGGATTCGACGCGAATCGAATATTTCCTGAAATTCGACTCGAATTCCGGTTCGCCTGGTTCGATTCGCTCATCTCTAATCACAATGACTGTGGAGGAAGAGGACGGACATGACTATGGAGCAAGAGGACGGATGTGACTATGGAGGAAGAGGATGGACATGACTATGGAGGAAGAGGATGGACATGATGGGGGGTTACTGGGTGTAAATAGGAAATACCATCTTATTACCTCCTCTGCTGCTACTTCCACCGATGTCTCTTTTTCTTTGTGCCACACGGAACTTTGTCTTTATTTCAGGTCACTTCCTGCCTGTACCTGACATCACTTCCTGTCTGTACCTGACATCACTTCCTGTCTGTACCTGACATCACTTCTTATCTGTCTTCCATAGAGACTTCCTGTCTGGGTAGAAGTGAGATCCCCACCTTGTGGAGCTCAGAGGAACTGCAGCCCCGAGAAGCATCTAATAGTGTAGATCTCATTTGCTGCCATAAGTTTTTGAAGATTGAAGAAAAAAAACAAAAGAAATGTTTCTATTTTTTTTTATATTTCAAAACCTTTTGAGAAAAAATGAGATCTGCAAAATACTCCCCATGCCTCTTTTTAAATTCCCTGGGGTGTCTACTTTCAAGAAAGGGGTCATTTGGGGGGGTTTGGTGCTATCCTGGCATGTCAGGGCCTCCGAAACTGTGATAGGTAGTGAGGAAGTGAAATGAGGAAGTTACGCACCTTCAGGCTTTCAAAGCGGTCATTGGATTTCAGGTTCCTGTATGTGGCTAGGCTCCCAAAAAGTCTCACACATGTGGTATCCTCATACTTGGTAGAATGGCAGAATGTATTTTGGGGTGTAATTCCACATATACCCATGGCTTGTGTGACAAATATATCATTTAAATGACAACTTTGTGTAAAAAACGTTTTTGTAATTTTCCAGAAACTTGTGGAAATAAAAAAAATCTTCCATGGACTCAATATGCCTCTCAGCAGATAGCTTAGGGTGTCTACTTTCTGAAAAGGGTCATTTGGGGGTGTTTGTACTGTCCTGGTATTTTAGCACCTCAAGAAATGTGATGGGCAGTCAGAAAGTAAAAGCTGTAAATTCCATTATCTATCCCATAGTTTGTAGACGCTATAACTTTCACACAAAGCAATCAATATACAATTATTGGGAATATTTTTAACCAAAGATATGTAGCAGAATATTTTAGTATTTTTTAATATTTTTATGACAGAAATGAGAAAATGTTTTTTTTTTCAAAACTTTTTTTTTCAAAATGTTTTTTGTTTATAGCACCAAAAATAAATATTGCACAGGTGATCAAATACCACGGAAAGAAAGCTCAAAAGGACGTAAATTTCATTTATTTACTGTATTGCATGACCGCGCAATTGTCAGTTAAACTAGTGCAGCGCTGTATAGCAAAAAATGGTGTAAATTCCATTATCTATCCCATAGTTTGTAGATATAACTATCACACAAAGCAATCAATATACACTTATTGGGATTTTTCACCAAAAACATGGAGCAGAATACATTTTGGCCTAAATTTATGACTAACTTTGAGTTTACTATATATTTTTTATAGCCGAAAGTAAACAATTTGGTTTTTCTTCAAAATGTTTGGTATTTTTTTGATTGTAGCGCGAAAAATAAAAAGCGCACAGGTGATCAAACACCACCAAAAGAAAGCTCTATTTGTGTGAAAAAAGGATGTAAATATTGTTTGGGTGCAGCATTGCATGACCGCGCAATTATCAGTGGAATTAGTGCAGCACCGAATATCAAAAAGAGGCGTGGTCAGGAAGGGGGGAAAATCCTCTGGAAGGCAAGGGGTTGATCTTGTCCAGCAAAAAAAAATTAAAATTTCGTCATAAATTTCGTCCAGAATGTATTCTGCTCCGTGTCTTTGCTAAAAATAAAACCCCAATCCGTGTAAATGAATCGGTTTCTGTGAAAGTTGCAGCGTCTACAAATGGCGGGATAGATACTGGAATTGTATTTTTTACTAGTGTGATAGATATTTTGGGCCTACAATAATTTTTACCATCATTGTGAACTTTTTTTTTTTTAAAGAAATATTTATTGGGTTTTATGTCAATAAAAAAAAGAAAACATCAAGTCATTTGGGTGTTACAAACAGGGAGAACAGATGACATTAATGACTGGATAGACATTGCAGATGATGTACATAGAGCATTGCTGGGTTCTGCTCTCCAATGTGTTGTGGAGTGAGGAGACCGGGGATCACATCAACATCTATACATCCTACAATACATCCTACAAATGTACAAAGGGACATAAAAGAAAGACAAAGGAATAGGAATACAGCAGAGGGCTTAAGAAGGGGGAGGGGCGGAGAACGGAGGGAGGAGGGGGGGTGGAAAGAGGGGGAGAGGGCAGAAAGAAAAGGGAGCTAGAAAGGGAATAAAAAGGAATCCCCTGATCTCTGATGTGTGGGATTAGAGAGGGATAAATAGACATATAAGTATAGCCGGAACCTCTAGTGGAGCATCTAAGCAGCACGTTGTTCAGCGACCCCTTGAAGGGGAGGGAGGGGGTGGATCCTAAGGACATCATGGCCTCATGCTCATATGACAAGTTGGATTTAGATGGGTTGACCTCCGTGGAGCAGAGGGATCTCAGGACCACTAATGCCTTAATAAATACATTATCCATACGTTTTAGTCAGAAGTGGAGACAGTGTTCTGGAGGGCGGTGTAGGTGGGGGCAGGATCTGCCATAGCATTTTCCAGAAGGCTTCTTTGTTCAGATAGAATATTCTTGATACGTATATTTGCCATTTTCATGCGAAAGACTCTGATTTGTTTGGACAGGATGAGAAAAGATCAAGTTTGTCTGTGTGGAGGAGGCGGATGAGATCCTTTTTGACGTCAGATATGGTTGGTGGTGTACCATCTACCCATTTTTTCAGGATGGCTCGTCTTGCCATCAGGAGGTAAGTAGACATCCAAGACTTGTTTTGTTGAGGAAGTGAGTTGAGGCCCCTGTGAAGCATGAAAAGGGTAGAGTCCAAATTGCCGAATAGTAGATGTATTGGAGATTCAGGGAGTTTAACTCCTGTCACAAATTGGATGAAAGATAGCGCTTGATCCCAAAATGTGGAGATAGGATAGAAAGCTATGCGTGGACAGCGACCCCTCCAGAGAAATTGTGAGAGAGCTGTGTTTAGTTTGGTTACGTCTCCATGCCGGAGTAGTAGAGGAATGGATTGAAGTGGATAAAGTAGTTTAGGAAAGTGGCCATTTTAAAAATATGAGATCTCCCCAGGAGCGTGAGGAGCAGACCCACCCACATGGCTAGCAGACACCTCTACCCTCCCCCACCTCCCATCTACTTATCACACGTGGACACCGCTAGCAGACACCTTTACCCTCCCCCACTTCCCATCTACTTCTCACACGTGGACACCGCTAGCAGACACCTTTACCCTCCCCCACTTCCCATCTACTTCTCACACGTGGACACCGCTAGCAGACACCTTTACCCTCCCCCACTTCCCATCTACTTCTCACACGTGGACACAGCTAGCAGACACCTCTACCCTCCCCCACTTCTGCTCTACTTCTCACACGTGGACACTGCTAGCAGACACCTCTACCCTCCCCCACTTCTGCTCTACTTCTCACACGTGGACACTGCTAGCAGACACCTCTACCCTCCCCCACTTCCCATCTACTTCTCACACGTGGACACAGCTAGCAGACACCTCTACTCTCCCCCACTTCTGCTCTACTTCTCACACGTGGACACCGCTAGCGGACACCTCTACCCTCCCCCACTTCCGCTCTACTTCTCACACGTGGACACTGCTAGCAGACACCTTTACCCTCCCCCACTTCTGCTCTACTTCTCACACGTGGACACCGCTAGCAGACACCTTTACCCTCCCCCACTTCTGCTCTACTTCTCACACGTGGACACTGCTAGCAGACACCCCTACTCTCCCCCACTTCCGCTCTACTTCTCACATGTGCACAGAGCTAGCAGACACCTTTACCCTCCCCCACTGCCCATCTACTTCTCACACGTGGACACCGCTAGCAGACACCTTTACCCTCCCCCACTTCTGCTCTACTTCTCACACGTGGACACTGCTAGCAGACACCTTTACCCTCCCCTACATCCATTCTACTTCTCACACGTGGACACCGCTAGAGACACCTCTACCCTCCCCCACTTCTGTTCTACTTCTCACACGTGGACACTGCTAGCAGACACCTTTACCCTCCCCCACTTCCTCTCTTTCTCACACGTGGACACTGCTAGCAGACACCTCAACCCCACTTCATCCAATGAGATCCCATTACTCCATCTTCTCTGCAGATTTGACCCAGTCATTATCATCCCCTATACTGCAACTGTTGAAGGGCCCCATCTATAGCCGGCAGAAGATGAACTCTCCTTGATCTCCATATACTGTATATCCATCGGTAACTCAGAGATGTTCCCACTTTCCATTAGCCAATCCCTGCTCCTCATCCCTCCACACCCGCCCCATATACAGTCCAGGCGTGGCAGTCCCGGGAGTGCAGCTGTAGCTGTGTGAAGCCTGAATGTCCCAGTAGGAGGTGTTCTGCCCGCAGTGTGAGCTGCACTCCTGGAGGACCCTGTTCCAGTCTATGCTGCACCACCCCCAGCTTCATGATTGGCCTTCCTCGGCCTCATTGTCTGATATCAATTGTCCGTGTATTGCTCCATGTTGGGGATTTCTGCTACAAATCTGAACTAGGAATAGAGAAAGGCAGAAAGGATGGCGCTCTACTTCCTGCTCTCTGTGCTTTCCATCCCCCATCAACCAATCACAATGTGTCCACAATCACCATGGAAATGATCAGATCAATGAAACATTTGTCATAGACAGACCATCATGTGCCGATCATATACACAGACATTTGTATCACGGGAAACATACAAGAAGAAACATGTATGGAGAAAGACACGGGAAAGTCCCAATATGTGCATTCACCAATCACTCCTTCATTCCCGGTATACACACAATTCCATTGCTTCCATGTGTACACCATCAGTCACTCTTCTAGAATTGGGACATTTTATTACCACCCACCTCTTCAGTGATCCCCCACCATGCAAATATTGTCCTCACCTCCAACTGTGGGCCTAATAAGTGCTTGGAACATTTGTCCACAAAGTATCAATAATAGACCTCCAGTGTTTGTGAAATCTCCCACCACAAATGTACTCAGCCAATCACAGAGCAGGACTCCATTTTTATTCTTCTCCTGCCATCAATGACCAACCCGGTCCCACACTTCATCCATGTCTTTGGGGGCCTCTGATCTCCTTATGAACTGTTTCTTCCATGATGAAGATCAGCCATGGAGTATATCTGATGTGTATATCAGGGTGTGCTTCTTCCCCACATCAGAGCTGGGATGTCCAGCAACATTCATCTAGAAGACATTTCCCGCACTCAAGGCACTAATACACCTCCAGGGTTGTGTGGGATCCCTGATGTACAGGAAGACAGGACTTCAGTGAGGAACATTTCCCTCACTCAAGAGTACAAAGCAGCTTCTCCCCCCTGTGCAATCTCTGATGTTTGTAAAGACTGGCCTTCACTGAAAAAAATTTACCGCACTCAGGACAGGAATACGGTTTCTCCCCCGTGTGAGATCTCTGATGTGGGAAAAGATTTGACTTATTTGAAAAACATTTCCCACACTCGAGACAGGAAAATGGCTTCTCCCCCGTGTGAGATCGCTGATGTTTGTAAAGAATGGATTTCCGTGAAAAACATTTCCCACACTCAGGACAGGAATACAGCTTCTCTCCTGTGTGAGTTCTTTTATGCTCATTAAGATGGCATTTAAAACGGAAACATTTCCCGCACTCAGGACAGGAATATGGCTTTTCCCCCGTGTGAGATCTCTGATGTACGGTAAGCTGGGATTTCTGTGGAAAACCTTTCCTGCACTCAAGGCAGGAATACGGCTTTTCTCCTGTATGAATTCTTTTATGTTCATTAAAATAGCAATTAAAACGGAAACATTTCCCGCACTCAGTACAGGAATACGGCTTTTCTGTGTGAGATCTCTGATGTACGATAAGCTGGGATTTCTGTGAAAAACATTTCCTGCACTCAGGACAGGAATACGGTTTCTCTCCTGTGTGAGTTATTTTATGCTCATTAAGATGGCATCTAAAATGGAAACATTTCCCACACTCAGGACAGGAGAACGGCTTATCTCCCATTTGAGATCTCTGATGTCTGACAAGATTGGATTTCTGTGAAAAACATTTCCCGCATCCAGGACAGGAATACGGCTTCTCACCTGTGTGAGATCTTTTATGCACGTTAAGATGGTATTTAGCATGGAAACACATCCCGCACTCAGTACAGGAGAAGCTCTTCCCTGTTGGAAGGCCGGCCCGGTCCCGCACAGTCTGAAGTTCCTCAGGATACGAGGAATCCGATGGTCCATCTACACTGGGTGGAGCCAGATGGACATTGGAGGGAGCGGGGTTTTCTCCTGGACTATACAGTGTGATGTCCTCATCCTCTTCAGGGCAAGAATGCGGCTTCTCACCTCTGTGAGATCTTTCATGCTCATTAAGTTTGGATTTATAATGGAAACATTTCCCGCACTCAGTACAGGAATATGGCTTCTCAGCTGTGTGAAGCCTTTGATGTGTTTTAAGATTAGACTTTTGTGAAAAACATTTCCCGCACTCAGGACAGGAATACGGCTTCTCCCCCGTGTGAGATCTGTTATGCTCATTAAGATGGAATTTAGAAGGGAAACATTTCCCGCACTCAGTACAGGAGAAGCTCCTCCCTGTTGGAAGGCCGGCCCGGTCCCGCACAGTCTGAGGTTCCTCAGGATACGAGGAATCCGATGGTCCATCTACACTGGGTGGTGCCGGATGGACATTGGAGGGAGCCAGGTTTTCTCCTGGACTATACTGTGTGATGTCCTCATCTTCTACTTTCCAGTCTGGAGACAAAGTGAGACAATCCTCGGAGGTTTTCCTCATCTCCCGGCCATGGACTAAAATACAAAGACAAAGAGGATTACTAGACAGGAGCTGATTGGTTCCCCCAAACCAGGACTCCGCCCACATCAGGCAGCTTGGTCTCTGAGGAGCTTACAATTCCACCCTCAAGGGAACTAGGAAATGGCTCCTCTGATCTCCTACCAGGTCATTTCTTTATTCATGGACCTTAGTCAGAGAGTGAGGAAACAACCAGAACTGTCTTTTATAGGAGGGACAGTGATGAGGGGATTATAGGACGAGGGTCCCCACCCCCTCTATCACTCATCGCCATCTTCCCAACACAAGAAGTACTGCACTTCCTTATTTAGTCCATGATTTAGTCATGAAGAACAGCGGGGCTGAGCCCCACCAGAGGTCAGAGAGTGAGGATGGGGGGAGAACAACTAAGATGAAGACTGGACTGATCCTGAAGACCACCATCATTGGGGTATTGACTCCTCCCTCATTATCACTTTCTGCTTAAGGGTCCAAAGTTGGAGGATGTTATCACATTATTATCACCATGTAAAAGTCTGTGCTCCAATCACATCATCCGATATAAAATGTCCAGCTGGAAGGAAATGGGGGGAACAAAAGAGAATCCATATTATGTGTATATATAGCAGTGGGGGGAGGGGGAGAGCAGAAGTCAGGAGTATGTAATGTACAACATAGAGTATATAGTGCAGGGGTCAGTAGTATGTAATGTACAACAGACTATAAAGTGCAGGGGTCAGGAGTATGTAATGTACAACATAGAGTGTATAGTGCAGGGGTCAGGAGTATGTAATGTACAACAGAGTATATAGTGCAGGGGTCAGGAGTATGTAATGTACAACATAGAGTATATAGTGCAGAGGTCAGGAGTATGTAATGTACAACATAGAGTATATAGTGCAGGGGTCAGGAGTATGTAATGTACAACATAGAGTATATAGTGCAGGGGTCAGGAGTATGTAATGTACAACAGAGTATATAGTGCAGGGGTCAGGAGTATGTAATGTACAACATAGAGTATATAGTGCAGGGGTCAGGAGTATGTAATGTACAACATAGAGTATATAGTGCAGGGGTCAGGAGTATGTAATGTACAACATAGAGTATATAGTGCAGGGGTCAGGAGTATGTAATGTACAACATAGAGTATATAGTGCGGGGGTCAGGAGTATGTAATGTACAACATAGAGTATATAGTGCGGGGGTCAGGAGAATGGAATGTACAACATAGAGTATATAGTGCAGAGGTCAGGAGTATGTAATGTACAACATAGAGTATATAGTGCAGGGGTCAGGAGTATGTAATGTACAACATAGAGTATATAGTGCAGGGGTCAGGAGTATGTAATGTACAACAGAGTATATAGTGCAGGGGTCAGGAGTATGTAATGTACAACATAGAGTATATAGCGCAGGGGTCAGGAGTATGTAATGTACAACATAGAGTATATAGCGCAGGGGTCAGGAGTATGTAATGTACAATATAGAGTATATAGCGCAGGGGTCAGGAGTATGTAATGTACAACATAGAGTATATAGCGCAGGGGTCAGGAGTATGTAATGTACAATATAGAGTATATAGCGCAGGGGTCAGGAGTATGTAATGTACAATATAGAGTATATAGCGCAGGGGTCAGGAGTATGTAATGTACAACATAGAGTATATAGTGCAGGGGTCAGGAGTATGTAATGTACAACTTAGAGTATATAGTGCAGGGGTCAGGAGTATGTAATGTACAACATAGAGTATACAGTGTAAGGGTCAGGACTCATAATATTGGTATTCAGTAATCAGTGGAAGATTAAATGTTTACTGTAGACAAGTTGCAGAGATCCCACACCGCTGCCTCCCATCTCCTGAGACTGCACTCAGTGACTTGGGTCTGAGACACTACAGACATATCCCTCCACCCGGCACAGCCAGCAGACAACAGAGCAAGGAACCCTGGGAGAAATGTTCTGTCAGAGATCTTACTAGACCCGGGCATGGGGAAGAAGACCCACAGATTAGGTCCCAGATAACTCAACATCTATGGTGAAATGCACATTTTGCTGCCAGCTGAACCCCAGAACCTCCATAAATCCAGTCTAGATACATAAATTGTGTCTGCAGCACAGAGAAGGAAGATTATCCGAGAGAAATCCAGGAATACAGGACGGGGAACACAGCTCAGGAAAGTGACCAGGGGATTACAGGCTGATATCACCCAGTCCCCGCCCTACTCTGGACCAATCAGTGAGCAGTATGGGTGGAGGAATGGATTTAGTGTTCATGACCCACCTGTGCTGATCTCTGTAGGAGTGTCCTCCTCTATAAATGTCCCCGTTATTCCATCCTCCTCCATAGACTGCTGATCATCCCTCACATACGCCTCTTCTTCTTCTGCTTTCACCTCAAATTCTATATCGATTGGATCTCCACTCTAAATCAAGGAAATGAGAGAAAATATCATCTGTAAAATGTAAGCTTTATTATTGTGACATCACATAAAATATCCACACATCATCTTTCAAGTCCATGTTCTAGATGCTCCATCCCACCAACCTTGTAATAGTGAGGGATGGTGTGACCTCCCTGTGTGGAATCCCGGGAATACAGAGGACGGGGACATCTCTCTGGTGGGTTCCCATGACTGGATCCATCTGTAGGAAACACACACACTGACTGAATCCATTGTTTCTATGTGTTTATCAGATGATGGGGGATCTAGGTGGATCCTCCGTACTGCTCTCTCCTTTACAATAAAGTCTCCTCTTACCCGGTGATGTGAGGGGCGGCTGATTGTCCATCATGACGTCCTTGTAGAGATCCTTGTGTCCTTCTAAATACTCCCACTCCTCCATGGAGAAATAGACAGTGACACCCTGACACCTTATAGGAACCTGACACACACAATGATACAGTCACCATCCAGACACATCCCTTGTCTGTTACTGGAGAATGTCCCAGAATTCCCGGCACCGCTCACCTCTCCTGTCAGCAGCTCAGTGATCTCTCTGGTGACTTCTAGAATCTTCTTCTTCTTTCTCTCTTCTATCAGGGAGGGAGGTGGAGGCAATGTGATGTCATATGATCTCCAGACTTCACAGGAGGAAAACTCTACATCTGAACACAAATAGTAACATCAAATGATATTCCCAGAATCCTCCTCACCTCTCCATTCAGATCTCCATTTTATTAAAGCCCCACTTCAGGCTGAGGTATAATTCCCCCCCACAGGACCCCCACACTACGCAGGGTATAGGCTTGTGAGGTCAGTGTGATGTCATAGGATTCTCTGACTCTGGATGGAGGGACATTGGGGGGAGGAGCTGTGAGGTCAGTGTGATGTCATAGGATTCTCTGACTCTGGATGGAGGGACATTGGGAGGAGGAGCTGTGAGGTCAGTGTGATGTCATAGAATTCTCTGACTCTGGATGGAGAGACATTGGGAGGAGGAGCTGTGAGGTCAGTGTGATGTGTGATGTCATAGGATTCTCTGACTCTGGATGGAGGGACATTGGGAGGAGGAGTTGTGGGGGGCGCTCTGTGAGGTTTCTGTACATCTCTCCTGGGTGTGTCCCACCTCTCCAAACATGAAAGATGACCTTTGTCTTTGGGCTTTGCCAGGACACATCATATTTCTCAGACTTTACTAATCACATTTTAGATGAATATCTGAGACTGGGATCATTATGAAGAAATATGGTTTCAGGGCATTTTTATTATTATACAGGATTTATGGCGCCAACAGTTTGCTCAGCACTTTACAATATAACGGGAGACAATACAGCAACAATACAGATCAATACAAGAGGGATAGGAAGGCCCTGATCCTGGGAGCTTACAATCTAGGAGAGAGGGGCTAGTGGTACAAAAGGTAGTAACTGTGGGGGATGGATTGGTTGGAAGAGTAGAAGATTCCATTATTAGCTGAGGGCAGGAGAGGCTTCCCTGAAGAGAGAGGTTTTCAGAGATTGCCTAAAAGTGAGCAAAGTAGGTGATAGTCTGATAAAATGGGGTAAAGAGTTCCAGAGGATGGGGGAAGCTCTGGAGAAGTCCTGGAGCTGAGCATGGGAGGAGGAGACAAGGGAGCTAAAGAGCAGGATGTCATGGGAGGAGCGGAGAGGATGGTTTGGGTGATATTTAGAGACAAGATTGGTGATGTAATTTGGGGCAGAGTTATAAATGGCTTTATATGTTATTGTTAATGGTTTGAATTTTATCCATTGAGCAATGGGAAGCCAGTGGAGGGATTGGTAGAGAGGGGTGGAGGACACTGAATGGAGGTCAGTGGAGGGATTGGCAGAGAGGGGTGGAGGACACTGAATGGAGACCAGTGGAGGGATTGGCAGAGAGGAGTGGAGAACACTGAGTGGAGGCCAGTGGAAGGATTGGCAGAGAGGGATGGAGGACACTGAGTGGAGGCCAGTGGAGGGATTGGCAGAGAGGGGTGGAGGACACTGAGTACAGGCCAGTGGAGGGATTGGCAGAGAGGGGTGGCAGATACATAACGGTTAGTAAGGTGGATGAGTCTGGCAGCAGCATTCATGATAGACTGAAGAGGGGATAGTCGGCCAATGAGGAGGGAGTTACAATAGTCAAGGTGAGATATAACAAGGGAGTGAATAAGTTGCTTAGTGGTTTCTGAGGTTAGGAACGGGCGTATCTTGGAGATGTTGTGGAGGTGAAGTCTACAAGATTTGGACAGTGATTGGATTTGGGGCTGAAAGGACAGATGGGAGTCTAGGATTACACCTAGTACCCTGGCATGAGGGGAGGGACTGATGGTTGTGTTATTGGTCTTGATGAAGAAGTCAGGGGGAGGGGGCACGGACTGGGGGGAATACTAAGAGCTCAGTTTTGGAAAGATTGAGTTTGAGGAAGTGGAGTGACATCCATGCCGATATGTCACTCAGTAGGTTAGTAATGCGAGAAAAGACTGAAGGGGCGAGGTGAGGAGGAGACTGAAGGGATGAGGTGAGGAGGAGACTGAAGGGGTGAGGTGAGGAGGAGACTGAAGGGGTGAGGTGAGGAGGAGACTGAAGGGGTGAGGTGAGGAGACTGAAGGGGTGAGGTGAGGGGTAGAAAGATAGATTTGTGTGTCATCAGCATAGAGATGGTACTTAAAGCCATGGGAGTTTTTTAAGTGACCAAAGGAGGAGGTGTAGATGGAGAAGAGAAGGGGTCCAAGGACAAAACCTTGAAGGAACCCTACAGAGAGAGGGAGTAGAGAGGAGGAGCCAGAGTTATAGGTAATGCTGAAGAAGCGCTGTGATAGGTAGGAGGAGAATCAGTAGAGAGCAGAGTCTCGGAGGCCAAGAGAGTGGAGTTTTTTGAGGAGGGGATGGTCAACGGCATCAAAAGCCACAGAGAACTCAAGCAGTAAGAGTACAAAGTAGTGACCATTGGTTGGGATGAGTACGGAGTAGTGACCATTGGTTTGGATTAGCATGGAGTAGTGGCCATTGGTTGGGATGAGTACGGAGTAGTGACCATTGGTTTGGATTAGCATGGAGTAGTGGCCATTGGTTGGATTGAGTATGGATTAGTGGTCATTGGTTGGGATGAGTACTGAGCAGTGGCCATTGGTTTTAGCAGTTACTGTAGTAGATCATTAGTGAGGTTTAGTAGGGCAGTGTCAGTGGAGTGTAGAGAGTGAAAGCCAGACTGTAAAGGGTGAAGAAGGTTGTTGTCAGTGAGGTGGGAGCTCAGGCGATTGTAGACTAAGCGTTCTAGGAGTTTAGAGGTAAATGGCAGCAGGGAGATGGGTCTTAAGTAGTTCAGGTTGGTGGGGTCCAGGGAGGGCTTGTTAAGTATGGGAATGATGTGCGCATGCTTTAGAGGGGAGGGGAAGGCACCAGTAGAGAGGGAAAGATTGAAGATGTGAGTGAGGGAGCATAGGATGGAAGAAGAGGGTGACCGTAGTAGTTGTGAGGGGACAGGATCCAGGGGGCAGGTGGTGAGACGGGCTTCTGAGAAAACCTTAGTGACCTCTTCGGGAGTAGCGAGGTCAGAAGAGGAAAGTGTTGAGGGAGGTTTAGTATAAGGTATGCTAAGTGGGATGGATGTCTGTGCAGTGGTGATGTCCCTACGAATTGTATCAATCTTGTTTTTGAAATGATTTGCAATCTCATGAGCAGTGAGTGAGGTACTGGGTGGAGGTGGAGAAAGTAGAGAGTTAAAAGTAGAGAAGAAAGATGAGGACTGGATGACAAACTATTGATGAGACTGACAAAGTAGGCTTGTTTGGCAGCATGGAGGGAGGAATTGTAAGTCTCTTAACCACTTCCAGTCCGGACACTTTCACCCCCTTCCAGTCCAGGCCAATTTTCAGCTTTCAGTGCTATCACACTTTGAATGACAATTGCGCGGTCATGCAACACTGTGCCCATATTAATTTTTTACAGTTTTTTTGAGACAGATAAAGCTTTATTTTGGTGGTATTTATTCACTACTGGGATTTTTATTTTTTTGCTATGTAAATGAAAAAGTCCAAAAATTTTGAAAAAAGTTTTTACTTGTAAAATTTTGCAAATAATATTTCATCATAAATCTTGGCCAAAATTTATTCCGTTATCTTTTTAGTAAAAAAAAAAAAAATAGCCCAAATTAGTTTATAACCAAAAATTATAACTTTTAAACTTTTTTTTACATTTTTAAATTTTTTTATATTATTATTTATGCTGTTTTTTTTTACATACTGTCACCCTAGCAGTACAGTGTCACCATGGTGACACTGTAGTACTTGTGGGGGGTGATGAAGATTTTTTTTTTTACTCTGATTGCTTTTACACCCATAAAGGCTGTAAAAGCAATAATTTCTCCTTCTCTCTGGCTGCATTCTTGCAGCCATTGAGAACTACTGTGTGAGCTGTGATTGGTCACTGCTTGTCACATGGTACAAGTCTGTTGTGAATAGCCTTGTACCATGTGACCTTTGTGATCATTCACAGATTTCACACGTAGTAAGCAATGTTAGAAGCAGGGGTGGACTGGCAACTCATGGGGCCCCCCGGGCAATAGGGGATCATGCGTGTCCTTCCCAAACTTCAAAAAAGCTTATGAAAAAGGTACCAGGGGCATCTCATGGGGCCCCCTACTGACCCCAGACCCTCGGGTAGTGCCGAGTTTCCAAATGGTCAGTCCACCCCTGGTCTGAAGTGACATCTTGTGATCACTGATTGGCCAATCGGTAATCACATGATCGGGACCTCACAGAGAGGTCCCATACGTTGATCGGTATTCGTGTTGCTGCATGCTCTCAGGAAGTGCGCACAAGCAGGGAGCGGGGAGTCCATTTATAAATGGCCACCTGACCCTGCACTGCAACCGTCCGGCCATTTATATACAACGGGTGGATGGGAGGTGGTTAAGATGTCCGGTGTGGTCAGTCGGCCACGGATGTAATGGTCGGGGCCTGATGCTTCATGTTGTTAGAGGACCAAGTGAGTCCAGTGTGGATGACAGTGAACTGTTGTAGACAGCAGTGGCCAGGTCAGGGCAGGACAGGGGAGAGATTCTCTCATAGAGTTGGTCAGTTGCAGAGTGGACAGGAGCCGGGTTCAAGTTGTGAAGGTTTCTGCGGGTAATTGTTTGCTGCTTGGAGGGATAGGTGTTTGAAGACGAGGAGACTGTGAAGGTGATGAGATTGTGATCAGAGAGAGGAAAGGGGGTGTTTGTGAGGTTGTAGGGAGTGCAAAGATGGGAGAAAACAAGGTGTAATGTATTCCCATCAGAGTGAGTGGAGGACGTGTCCATTGTGTTCAGGACATTTACTACAAATGACATTTTTCTCTCTTTCTTCCTATTTGAATCTTATAAAACAAAGACATAGATATTCCAATCCCCTAAATATCCCCCCATCCCCCACCACTAATTAAAGTCATAAAATCCATTAGTATAGAAGGATGAGGTGAGAAGGTGACACCTCTCCACAATGAGGAGAATGTTCCGGCCCCGGAAGTGGGGAATGTTCTGCCCCTGAAGGGGATAATCTGGGTTCCCACACTATATATGTGTGTATCATCATCTGCTGGAGATAAAAGACGTCACAGTGACTATGGAGGAAGAGGACGGACGTGACTATGGAGGAAGAGGACGGACGTGACTATGGAGGAAGAGGACGGACATGACTATGGAGGAAGAGAATGGACGTGACTATGGAGGAAGAGGACGGACGTGACTATGGAGGAAGAGGACGGACGTGACTATGGAGGAAGAGGACGGACGTGGCTATGGAGGAAGAGGACGGGGGTTGGTTACTGGGTGTAAATAGAACATAACATCTTATTACCTCCTCTGCTGCCACTTCTACCAACGTCTCCTTTCTACTCCTGTCTGTGCCTGACATCACTTCCTGTCTGTACCTGCCATCACTTCCTGTCTGTACCTGCCATCACTTCCTGTCTGTCTTCCATAGAGACTTCCTGTCTGGGTAGAAGTGAGATCCCCACCTTGTGGAGCTCAGAGGAACTGCATCCCCGAGAAGCATCTGGTAGTGTGACCCCGGCCTTGTGCTGGGTGTGTATGGACTGTAGATCCTTATAGAGGAGTCACCTCCACTCCCACCAAGGGGGACAGAAATATATGACTGCCTAGTCCAGCCTTTCTCAGTCAGGGTTCCTCCAAAGGTTTCTAGGGGCTCCTTCAGCAATGAACAATTCCTGTCTCTTAGTAACAAATGGCATCAATGATCTGTAAAATCCATTTCTTGGAATACATCACAGGACACGAAGCATCTTTATAAATCCTTCCTAACACTGTTATGCCCACCTACAGGTGATCGGACATTGGCCAACAATAGACAGGACGTCCCCTTGTAGAGCAGATCTCCCACATAGGAAAGGTTTGCAGCAAGCCATAGCCCATAACAGGAGGGGACGGATCTCTGGGATTCCTGAGGGAAGGAATCACTAACTAGCTGACATCTCCTGAGCGTTCCAAATCAGACTCGTCCTCGCAACTTCAAAACTTCTCCCAGACACAAAAACATTCCACGCATGTAAACACATACATGTAATCTGACCGACGTCAACATGCTCAACTCTGACAGTCCCAGAATATCCAATGTGTTTGGTGTTTAGTGACATCATATATCATGCCTGCTCAATATACAGGAAATGATCCACTACAGGGACCCATCACCTCCCAATCGTGCCGCTCACCTTCAGGTTTGAGCCACACAAAGGGAAGGTCAAACACACTTTGGTCACCACTATGGGTGGCAGAACTGGCAGCATTCCTCCACTTCACTTGGAATCAGTAAGTCTCATTTTAAGGTCTCCAGCCAAATCCTTGTTAAAATTAAAGCTCAAAAGAGCTCATGATTGTTTACATTTCCATTCAATGAGTTTATTGTGGTGCAGGGAAGTTCAGGCACTCCAAACTTGTGTGAAATGCCGTCACCTCCACCTGAGTTGCCTGAACATCCGGTAAGAGATGCTAAAGATGTTCTCCCTAATGAGTCACCCATTTAGAGTATAACTCCGTTCCTGGCTGGGCAGGATTTGGCACCGTGATCTGTAACTTTTTTTGGATCATTGCTTAGTCAGGAGCTGGAGGGAGTGATGTGCATGTGACAAATCAGCAGGAAGGTATCAGTCTGGGTAAAGATGCCAAACCATTCATTTCAGTCAAATGTTCATCCAGTGTAATGTGTCAGGGAAAGGCATTCACCAATACCTGGTCCTAGGGGTGGGACAAGAACATGATCTAGTGTTTGGTGTCAGACGAGCCCCCTGTCCTACTGTACACTTGTGCTGTGTGTTAAACACTCTTTCATTTTTTGTTTCTTTCTCCTTGCAGCCAACATTGGATGCAGCTGGATCGGCACCCTGTCTACCTGGACCCGGCCCCCTTCTCGAGCTTGGGGAAAGGTTGTTGTTCAACATGGAGAGATTATGGGAACAAAGGAGGCTTTCTAATGCATCCAGTAATATAGAAAGGTTACTGGGGCTCCAACATGAAGCCCTGCTTGGACTTGTCACCGCGCTCAGGGATCAGACTACAGCGCTGCAGGACCTTAGTCATGATATCTGGGCCTTATGTCAAGCAGGGGCTGAACAAAATGCACCTTCGGCCAGAGGCTCCCAACCCCCGTGCAGTAGTAGTTTGGGGCCAATGCCAAGGTTGCCACAGAGTTTCCCTGCTGAAAGTGCCCGGGAAGCAGCAGGGGAACAAGCCTTGGAGGTGCTGATTCTGGAACTACCGACTCTGGAGCAACCCCCTCAAGAAACCCCACCCGAAGACCAGTATGCCTCCTTCCCCATGGATCCCTCTTCTGCACCTTCCTCACACTCCACTTTGCCCCTTGACCACACCCCCACTTTCACACCCCCTCCCCTTGTTTCTACATGCCCCTCCTCTCAATCCCGTTTCCACCCTTACCTTCCACATCCTGCCCACTCTCTTCTGCCCTCAAATGCCCCTCCCCACATTCTCCCTGTCTTCCATTCCCCCATTCAACCTCTCCCCCAGCACTCCCTCCCTACAACTCTTTCCCAGCCCCCCACACACTGTACCTCCCCAACCCTCACACCCACCCCCTCTGCAGCAGCAGTCTCCTCTTCCCCGTTAATTTTTTATGTTTTTTTTTATAATAAACATTATTTGGAAAGTAGCAGAACGTGTCTTTCAAATTGTCAGAAATGCATTTGGGGTAATAATGGTGGCTTGGTCATGTCGGGAATCCAACACAGGCGCTTTTCTGAGTATGGCTACCAATAATTCCAAATAGCGAACACTAAAAAAGCAGCACTTCAGAAAGAAAACTAAAAGGTGACCCTTCCAGAGGCATTGGTGGTTAGACTCTTTGGCCTTTCTGCTGCTTTCACCTGGTGGTCTGTCCTGCAAATAGTTTTAGCTGTTCCCCATCACACAAGTTCTCTGGCACATGTAGCGGTTGGCCATTATCTGCTAACCATTTGGCTGTCCCAAGGGAGCTTAGAATTATCAGTGGACTCTGTGGGCAAGGCTAACGTTCCCCAATATGGGAACACACAATATTGCAGCTTGTTGTCTAAGTGTCGGCTAGCTTTTGTCTTTTTGGGGTGCTGATTTTGGCCAAGACTCCTGCATGGAACACTCACCTCCCCAGAGACTGACACTGCTGTCCAAATATGTTCCCTGTGCTACTTCATTGACACACACTATACAAGAAGTGTGTAATATCCAGGACACCAGGCGTGACACCAGGACACAACTTACACACAGTAAGCCTGCCAAGGAATGCTAGAGACACAGAAAAGTTGGGAGAATAAGAAGAAGGCCTTCTGTTGTTTGGACTATCATTATGCTGGACTAACTGGACCCAGACTAAGTCTGCTTTACACCCCGTGTAACATCTTGCCCCGAGATTGGTTGGGGAGCATAGGATCTTTAGCTGCCTGATTCTAGACGTGTGTGCCTATGGAATTTATGTGCCCAGTGGACACTTGTTCCTCACTTCATTCCCTCCCCACCTCTTGTTGTCAAAACACTGACATGTGAATGAGGAACAAGTTGGATCCAAGTGGTATGTGTGGAGCAGATAGACAATTTGCCCATTAGGGCCCCTTCTTTTCTGGGGGACATTGCATGTAACTGGTCTCATCCATAACTGATAGTCCTTCCAAGAGCAGCTTTCAAGTCATGTGACTTCTGTGTAATGCCAATCCCAACTAGAGATGAGGTGATGGGAGACATCTTGACAGAGTTGGGCCACAGGATCCCCCCACACATTGTCTACTTGGCTGCACCCCCCTTTTGTCAGTCTGCACAACTACACTCCACCAAGCTATGTAGAAGTCCCTGGATGGAATGAAGAGCTACTCCAAACGTGAACAATGTAACGTGAATGGAGTGTTCTGTGTAAACTGTTGCAGCATTTCACAAGAGGAAGCAAACCAAGATTGGGAGTAGCTGCAGACAGCAAGCAGACAACTTGTCAGGGATCACTGCGACGCATGAGTCTGCACATGCGTAGGTATCCGACAAGACATGCAGGCAGGCACTAGGACCCAGGCGCACCTGTCACCTATGATGGCGCTGGCAGGCACTGGGACCCAGAGGCGCCTGTCTGTGTAGGGCGGGCTATTTAAACCAGCCCTGCACAGACACAAGTTGCCGTTTGGTCTTATTGTCCTGTTCCTGTATTCTGATACTGTGAAGCTTCCTGTTGCCGACCTCCGCATTGATCCTGACCCTGCTGATTGTCTCCTGCTTGACCCCTGGCTTGACCCGACCATTCTTCTGCCTGATCCTCTGTACCGCGCTGCCCGTTAGTTGCTGAACCTGGCTTGTGACCCTGACCATTCTCTGCCTGCTCCTCTGGTACCTCGCTGCCCGCACGTTGCTGACCTGCACTGCCTGACTACTCCTTACCATCCATCCATCCCGCATGGATCTGTCCCTGTTACCAGGCCTGCCAGCCTCTTCACGTCAGGCTCTATTTCCCGCACACCCCTGACGGTGCTCTCTACCACTGCCGGATGTACTCAGGGGTCGCGACCTGGTCTCAGTCTGCTCCAAGTCCATCCCCACCATCAGGGGCCCTGGTGAATAAGCAGATTGGGACTTAGACCCCGCGCCCTGGGGAACCCTGCGCTGTGGGTTGCTAGAGGCCCCGCCAGGCGGTGTTTGACAGTACCAAACGGCCAAGCATGATTAAAGATTGTGAAGCAAACGTGAAGACCTGTGCGATCTGCCAGAGGAACAAGCCCACCAGGAGCAAGGCCTGGGGTCTGCTACGACCCTTACCAATACCTAATAGGCCATGGGAGATGATTTCCATCGACTTCATCATGGAGCTTCCACCATCCCAAGATCACACTGCCATTTTCGTGATTGTGGACCGCCTGTCCAAGATGGCCCACTTCCTGCCCCTGAGAAACACACCATCGGCTGCAGAGACAGCACAAGTCTTCGTGAGAGAAGTGGTGAGACTTCATGGGGTCCCAAAGGACATTGTCTCAGATAGAGGGGTCCAGTTCACTTCTAAATTCTGGAGAGCACTGTGCAAGACCCTGGGAATCAAGCTGTCGTTATCATCAGCATATCATCCACAGACCAATGGGCAGATGGAATGCACAAACCAGACTCTGGAACAGTATCTTAGGTGCTACACCTCCTTCCTTCAGGATGATTGGCTGAATCTCCTGCCACTGAACGAATTTGCATACAACAATGCGAATCACTCTGCTACCCAACAATCTCTGTTCTTCGCCAATTACGGATTCCATCCCACATTTCTACCCGACACAATTCCAGAAAGTCCAGTGCCAACTACACAGGATATGCTACAGTTTTTCTCAGCAAACAACAAGGTCTTACAAGAAGCTATCACAAAGGCCCAAGAAGATAATAAAAAGGCCTTCGACAAGAGGAGGAGAGGAGAACTCATTCTGCACCCTGGGGACCAGGTCTGGCTAACCACAACAAATCTGAAAATGTCTTGCCCATCAAGAAAATTAGGACCAAAATTCATGGGTCCATTCAGAGTAAAACGAAAGATTAACGAGGTGGCGTATGAACTCGTACTTCCTGAATCTTTTAGAATACTCCCGGTCTTTCAAGTGTCTTTGTTGAAACCCGCAACACCGGATCCATTCCCGGACCGGAGGTCTAGACCCCCGGAGGCCATAACCATTGACGAGGAAGTAGAATTTGAAGTAGAGGCAATCGTAGATTGCAGGAAAAGGGGCGGGCAGACACAATTCCTGATTAAGTGGAAGGGTTATGGTCCAGAAGAGAACTCATGGGAGCCAGCCCAAAACGTTCACGCCCCTAGACTTGTCCAAGAGTTTTTCCGCAGCCACCCACAGAGGAGAGATTGGTTGGGCAGCCGGAGGCTGCCCGTAGGGGGGGGCAATGTCAGGGATCACCGCGACCGACGCATGAGTCTGCACATGCATAGGTGTCCGACAAGACATGCAGGCAGGCGGGCACTAGGACCCAGGTGCACCTGTCACCTATGATGGCGCTGGCAGGCACTGGGACCCAGAGGCGCCTGTCTGTGCAGGGCGGGCTATTTAAACCAGCCCTGCACAGACACAAGTTGCCGTTTGGTCTTATTGTCCTGTTCCTGTAGTCTGATTCTGTGAAGCTTCCTGTTGCCGACCTCTGCATTGATCCTGACCCTGCTGATTGTCTCCTGCTTGACCCGACCATTCTTCTGCCTGATCCTCTGTACCGTGCTGCCCGTTAGTTGCTGAACCTGGCTTGTGACCCTGACCATTCTCTGCCTGCTCCTCTGGTACCTCGCTGCCCGCACGTTGCTGACCTGGACTGCCTGACTACTCCTTACGATCCATCCATCCCGCATGGATCTGTCCCTGTTACCAGGCCTGCCAGCCCCTTCACGTCAGGCTCTATTTCCCGCACACCCCTGACGGTGCTCTCTACCACTGCCGGACGTACTCAGGGGTCGCGACCTGGTCTCAGTCTGCTCCAAGTCCATCCCCACCATCAGGGGCCCTGGTGAATAAGCAGATTGGGACTTAGACCCCGTGCCCTGGGGAACCCTGCGCTGTGGGTCGCTAGAGGCCCCGCCAGGCGGTGTTTGACAGTACCAAACGGCCAAGCATGATTAAAGATTGTGAAGCAAACGTGAAGACCTGTGCGATCTGCCAGAGGAACAAGCCCACCAGGAGCAAGGCCTGGGGTCTGCTACAACCCTTACCAATACCTAATAGGCCATGGGAGATGATTTCTATCGACTTCATCGTGGAACTTCCACCATCCCAAGATCACACTGCCATTTTCGTGATTGTGGACCGCCTGTCCAAGATGGCCCACTTCCTGCCCCTGAGAAACACACCATCGGCTGCAGAGACAGCACAAGTCTTCGTGAGGGAAGAGGTGAGACTTCATGGGGTCCCAAAGGACATTGTCTCAGATAGAGGGGTCCAGTTCACTTCTAAATTCTGGAGAGCACTGTGCAAGACCCTGGGAATCAAGCTGTCGTTATCATCAGCATATCATCCACAGACCAACGGGCAGACGGAACGCACAATCCAGACTCTGGAGCAGTATCTTAGGTGCTACACCTCCTTCCTTCAGGATGATTGGCTGAATCTCCTGCCACTGAACGAATTCGTATACAACAATGCGAATCACTCTGCTACCCAACAATCTCTGTTCTTCGCCAATTACGGATTCCATCCCACATTTCTACCCGACACAATTCCAGAAAGTCCAGTGCCAACTACACAGGATATGCTACAGTTTTTCTCAGCAAACAACAAGGTCTTACAAGAAGCTATCACAAAGGCCCAAGAAGATAATAAAAAGGCCTTCGACAAGAGGAGGAGAGGAGAACTCATTCTGCACCCTGGGGACCAGGTCTGGCTAACCACAACAAATCTGAAAATGTCTTGCCCATCAAGAAAATTAGGATCAAAATTCATGGGTCCATTCAGAGTGAAACAAAAGTTTAACGAGGTGGCGTATGAACTCATACTTCCTGAATCTTTTAGAATACTCCCGGTCTTTCAAGTGTCTTTGTTGAAACCCGCAACACCGGATCCATTCCCGGACCGGAGGTCTAGACCCCCGGAGGCCATAACCATTGACGAGGAAGTAGAATTTGAAGTAGAGGCAATCGTAGATTGCAGGAAAAGGGGCGGGCAGACACAATTCCTGATTAAGTGGAAGGGTTATGGTCCAGAAGAGAACTCATGGGAGCCAGCCCAAAACGTTCACGCCCCTAGACTTGTCCAAGAGTTTTTTCGCAGCCACCCACAGAGGAGAGATTGGTTGGGCAGCCGGAGGCTGCCCGTAGGGGGGGGCAATGTCAGGGATCACCGCGACCGACGCATGAGTCTGCACATGCGTAGGTGTCCGACAAGACATGTAGGCAGGCGGGCACTAGGACCCAGGCGCACCTGTCACCTATGACGGCGCTGGCAGGCACTGGGACCCAGGGGTGCCTGTCTGTGTAGGGTGGACTATTTAAACCAGCCCTGCACAGACACAAGTTGCCGTTTGGTCTTATTGTCCTGTTCCTGTAGTCTGATTCTGTGAAGCTTCCTGTTGCCGACCTCTGCATTGATCCTGACCCTGCTGATTGTCTCCTGCTTGACCACTGGCTTGACCCGACCATTCTTCTGCCTGATCCTCTATACCACGCTGCCCGTTAGTTGCTGAACCTGGCTTGTGACCCTGACCATTCTCTGCCTGCTCCTCTGGTACCTCGCTGCCCGCACGTTGCTGACCTGGACTGCCTGACTACTCCTTACGATCCATCCATCCATCCCGCATGGATCTGTCCCTGTTACCAGGCCTGCCAGCCTCTTCACGTCAGGCTCTATTTCCCGCACACCCCTGACGGTGCTCTCTACCACTGCCGGACGTACTCAGGGGTCGCGACCTGGTCTCAGTCTGCTCCAAGTCCATCCCCACCATCAGGGGCCCTGGTGAATAAGCAGATTGGGACTTAGACCCCGCACCCTGAGGAACCCTGCGCTGTGGGTCGCTAGAGGCCCCGCCAGGCGGTGTTTGACACAACTTCAATCTTTATGTATTCCAGCTTAGGATTGAAGGAGCTGGTTTACCTCTCGGAAACATGCAATCCTATCTGCTACAGTCCTAAAGCTGGACTTGCCAGAAAACACTTTGTTTGGACATTACCAGAAATTCCAGGTAAGCAAGATTGTCCAGTGCAGCTGGAGCTAGCAGAGTCCTGCAATGCTTTAGGGACATGCAGATCAGCTCCAACTGCAATGAAGAAGATTGCCGACCTGCAAAGGCTGAAGAAGGCCACAACACAGGGCACTATCCAAGAGAAATAGAACATTTTTTTACAAATTTATAAAAATCTAAAAACATCTTAAAACCAAAACTAAAAATGTTGCTTAATATAGGCCACAAGTCCAGGCTGGTCCTTGGCTGGGTCCACCTCCAGGGCTTGCTCCAGGGTCTGGATGTGTCGGCACACCCAGCACATGAGGCCATGAATGTCTGGATCGGGGAACAATGTAGAAAAAGCCAAACAAAATGTATTATCTGTAATAAAAACCAACAACAGCATGCAATACTTGTCTACCTTTGTCCATTATCCTGAAAGCACTCTATGCTGTTGTCACCTCATAACTGGAACACAGAGATTACATTTTTTGCCTGGGAGGATTTCATGGCCCAGGGAGTGAGCTTGGAATCCTTAGGCCTAGATTAAAGTGTTTGCTCACTGACTACAAATAGATCTGTGGGCAACAGTGAAAAGGGCAATCTCATCAGTAAAGACAACAGATGACTTTGGCACACCTATCTCCTCCACAGAGTTCCCAAAGACATCTATCTTAGCTTTCTATTAGCTGCAGGGAGGGGTGGGGGGGATCCCTACACACATTATACACAGCCAGAGCACAGAGCTGAGCAAACTCTGTGAGCCTATTGGAGGGTAGTGGCCCAACTCCCTCCACACAGGTCCAGAGATTCCTATAGATCTGGCAGTGTGATTAACCAGGTGTGTCCTTGAAGGGAGGCGGTCCATCTCCCAGGAAGCTGGATGTGTCAGCTGCATCTATTAGAGTGATTCTTTAAGATGGTGGAGAGACCAGAGTGGAACAAACACTTGTTACTTGGGAAGCAGGTTTTTGCTCACTGGAGTGTCAGGTTAGTGCTTGACTATTGTGTCATATTCTTGGTTTATTGTCCTTTCTTTATTAGAAAAACACTTTAATGTATTCCTATGTAGACCAACTCAGCTGTCAGGTCTAAGTGTGAAGATTAAGCCCCTATCTGCCTGATGTGTTGTTTAGTGTGAATGTTTTATTTCTTTGGGGGGATCCGAAACTCAGGATGAGGCCAACCAATGGAGACAAGTAAGGGGGAGGGGAAGCCTTCTACATACATTACATGTGCATATGTGTAAGCAGTTCAGAAACTGACCTTCAGGGATGTTGGCCTCTGCATCCAGAGGGGGCTGGAGCTCCCCCATAGCACCCCGGGCATTCTGAGGTACAAATACGTGAAGAGTAAAAAAAAAGACACAGTAAAGATGCGAGCCCTGACATTCAAGAAACACATGGATGTTAAACAGTCACATAGTACAGGCCCCGGTAGTAAGTCCTAGCCCTAACCAACATAGCAAAGTCCTCTTTCAGTTTGGGTTACTAAACTAGATGACCAGAACCAGAAGGGCTTAAGGCCAATTTCATATGGCCACTTGTTGGCACCCACACTGCAGCAAGCTGCTCATATCCTACAATGCTGACATAGTCTCTGGCTGTCCATTGATGATCATAATGTGAAGTGAAAAAATGCTGCGCTACATGAAACAATGGCACAATCCTTATATAACCAAAAAACAAAGTGAAAAAAAAATATACAGTTGTGTTCAAAATAATAGCAGACATCACTAACCGGATCAATCACTGTTTTTGGTGGAAATGATATCTCTACATGGCAAATAACTTCCTAGCAGGTGTAGTAGAGTCATAGAAATCCAACAGACCCAACAGTCATGACATGCATGCTGCTGATTCTGTGTAATTGAATCACTCATTGAGGGGCGTGTTCAAAATAATAGCAGTGTGGAGTTCTATTAGTGAGGTCATTCATTCTTTGAAATACAGGTGGCAATGATTGCCCTTATTTAAGGAAGGAAGGCAGCAAATGTTGGACATGCTGGTTACAGTGCATTTCTCTCTGAAATTCTGAGGAAAATGGGTGGTTCCAGACATTGTTCAGAAGAACAGCGTACCTTGATTAAAAAGTTGATAGGAGAGGGTAAAACATATAAAGAAGTGCAGAAAATGATCGGCTGCTCAGCTAAAATGATCGCAAATGCTTTAAAATGGCAACCAAAACCTGAAAGACGTAGAAGAAAGCGAAAAACTACCATTGGAATGGATAGAAGAATAGCCAAAATGGCGCAGACTCAGCCAACAATCAGCTCCAGGAAGATGAAAGAAGGTGTGACGTTCCCTGTGAGGACTCAGCCAACAATCAGCTCCAGGAAGATGAAAGAAGGTGTGACGTTCCCTGTGAGGACTGTTACAATTAGAAGACGCCGATGTGAAGCCAAGCTATCTGCAAGAAGTCCCCGCAAAGTCCCACTGTTGGGAAAAAGACGTGTGCTGAAGAGGTTACAATCTACCAAAGAGCACATTGACTGGTCTAAAGAGAAATGGCGCAACATTTTGTGGACTGATGAAAGTAAGATTGTTCTTTTTGGGTCTAGTGGGCGGAGACAGTTTGTCAGACGACCCCCAAACACTGAATTCAAGCCACAGTACACTGTGAAGACAGTGAAGCATGGTGGTGCAAGCATCATGATATGGGGATGTTTCTCATACTACGGTGTTGGGCCTATTTATCACATACCAGGGATCATGGATCAGTTTGAATACATCAGAATACTTGAAGAGGTCATGCTGCCTTATGCTGAAGAGGAAATGCCCTTGAAATGGGTGTTCCAACAAGACAACGACCCCAAACACATCAGTAAACGTGCAACATCTTGGTTCCAGACCAACAAGATGGACGTTATGGAGTGGCCAGCCCAATCCCCGGATCTTCATCCAATAGAAAACTTGTGGGGTGACATCAAAAATGCAGTTTCTGAGGCAAAACCAAGAAATCGAGAAGAACTGTGGAATGTGGTCCAATCATCCTGGGCTGGAATACCTGATCACAGGGGCCAGAAGTTGGGGGACTCCATGCAACACAGATGTACAGCAGTTCTCAGAAACAGTGCGACTACAACCAAATATTCATGAAGTCATTCAAAGGAAAGCAAAATCTTCAAACATTTCTCAGTTTATATAGTGAATGTTTGAGTTTGTAAAGAAGAATATGAACACTATTTTTTTTAACCATATAATATTCACTTTTCTTCAATTTTTTTAGAGGAACAACACAAATTTGATGTATTTTTCTTCATGTTGTGATTTGGAATAGAATGTGTCGTGTTCCCAATGCATTTGTGTGGATGGAAATAAAAGCTATTAGAAGGATTTTCAGCTTTATTCACTTTTTTCATCACACTGCTATTATTTTGAACACAACTGTATATATATATATATATATATTTTTTTTTTTTTAGAAGAAAAAATAGAAATCTATTAATATTGAAATAAATAAATAAATATATATATATATACACACATACAGTGAGGAACAGAAGTATTTGAACCCCCTGCGATTTTGCAAGTTCTCCCACTTAGAAATCATGGAGGGGTCTGAAATTCACATTGCAGGGGATTCCCACTCTGAGGACAGAATTCAGGAAATCCCATTGTATGATTTGTAAAGAATGTATTTGTCTCGCACGGCTGAACAGAAGTATTTGAACCCCTGAGAAGATCCGTGTTAATATTTGGTACAGAAGCCTTTGTTTGCAGTTACAGAGGTCAGACGTTTCCTGTAGTCCTTGGCCAGGTTTGCACTGCAACAGGGATTTCTGCCCACTCCTCCACACAGATCTCCTCTAGATCTGTCAGGTTTCGGGGCTGTCGCTGAGCAACACGGAGTTTCAGCTCCCTCCAAAGATGTTCTATTGGATTTAGGTGTGGAGACTGGCTAGGCCACTCCAGAACCTTGATATGCTTCTTACAGAGCCACTCCTTGGTTCTCCTGGCTGTGTGCTTCGGGTCGTTGTCATGTTGGAAGACCCAGCCACGACCCATCTTCAATGCTCTGACTGAGGGAAGGAGGTTGTTGCTCAAAATCTCACAATAAATGGCCCCATTTATCCTCTCCTTAATACAGTGCAGTCGTCCTGTCCCCTTCGCAGAAAAGCACCCCCAAAGCATGATGTTACCACCCCCATGCTTCACAGTAGGGATGGTGTTCTTGGGATGCAACTCATCCTTCTTTTTCCTCCAAACACGACGAGTGAAGTTTAGACCAAAAAGTTCTACTTTAGTCTCATCTGACCACATGACTTTCTCCCATGCCTCCTCTGGATCATCCAGATGGTCATTGGCAACCTTCAGACGGGTCTGGACATGTGATGACTTGAGCCGGGGAACCTTCCGTGCAATGCATGTGTCAGGGCTCCCGGGTATGACCAGAGGTGTGTGACTGATGCAGGGAAACGCAGACTTCAGATATGTTATAAACAATATAATTTATTAACACTAACAATACAAACATAAACGCAGTGCAATACTAAAACATAATACAGTGCAAACAAACCCAACCAACCACCCACAGATAACTGTACATACAATGCAAGTGTCGTCAGGCAGGCCGGGTCAATATCAATCGGGCAGGTAGCTACAGGGGGAGCAAGCGGAGAATGGTCGGGGTCACAGGCCAGGTTCAGCAGGTAGCGGGCAGCGTGATACAGAGGGTCAGGCAGAGGAGAATGGTCAGACAAGCCAGGGATCAGGAGCAGGAGAAAGGTCAGACAAAGCCAGGGATCAGAGCAGGGTCAGCAACGAATCAGACAGGAGCAGGGAGCAGGAACAGGATACAGGGCCCAGGAGAAACACACACCAAGGCAGAGTCTGCAGGTCTGGCCATCCCTAAATACACCAGTATAATCAGTTCCAGGTGTTTGACTGGCTGCAAGGTTGAGTCTCTGATTGCTGGGAGCACCCGCTGGCCAGCCCTGGTACTGCAGCTCATAAGGCAGGTGAGTCCCACCATTGCTGGCCAGTCCATTCCTGACAGCATGATTGGAAACCATGACGGCGTAGTGTTCTACCGATAGTGACCTTTGAAACTGTGGTCCCAGATCTCTTATCATAAGTGATACCCCACGAGGTGAGATCTTGCATGGAGCCCCAGTCCGAGGGAGACTGACAGTCGTCTTTAGCCTCTTCCATTTTCTAACAATTGCTCCAAAAGTTGATCTATTTTTACCAAGCTGCTTGGCAATTGCCCCGTAGCCCTTTCCAGCCTTGTGGAGGTCCACAATTTTGTCTCTGGTGTCTTTTGACAGCTCTTTGATCTTGCCCATGGTAGTAGTTGGCGTCTGGCTGACTGTGGGGTGGACAGGTGTCTTTAAAGAGCTCAGACAGGTGCTACTAAGTTAGATTAATGAGTGGAGTAGAGGTGGATTTTTTAAAGGCGCAGTAACAGGTCTGTGAGAGACAGAATTCTTGCTGTTTCTTAGGTGTTCAAATACTTCTGTTCAGCCGTGCGAGACAAATACATTCTTTACAAATCATACAATGGGATTTCCTGAATTTTTTTTTAAATTCTGTCTCTCAGAGTAGGAATGCACCTACAATGTGAATTTCAGATCCCTCCATGATTTCTAAGTGGGAGAACTTGCAAAATCGCAGGGGGTTCAAATACTTCTGTTCCTCACTGTATGTATATATATATATATAAAACAAAAATCACACAAAAAATGTATTATATTTTTAAGCTTGAATCAAACAAAAGTCATTCAAAAAATCAAGTTCAATCAATAGTGTTCATTCAGTGAGCCCTCCTTTGGATAATGAAAAATATATGCATCTGTCATCAATTCCCGTGCAGAGAAATCCTCCACCATGTATCTGCTCACCATCCTCCGCCATATATCTGCTCACCATCCTCCGCCGTGTATCTGCTCACCATCCTCCGCCGTGTATCTGCTCACCGTCCTCCACCGTGTATCTGCTCACCACCCTCCGCCGTGTATCTGCTCACTACCCTCCACCATATATCTGCTCACCATCCTCCACCATGTATCTGCTCACCATCCTCCACCATGTATCTGCTCACCATCCTCCACCATGTATCTGCTCACCATCCTCCACCATGTATCTGCTCACCATCCTCCACCATGTATCTGCTCACCATCCTCCACCATGTATCTGCTCACCATCCTCCACCGTGTATCTGCTCACCATCCTCCACCGTGTATCTGCTCACCACCCTCCACCATGTATCTGCTCACCATCCTCCACCGTGTATCTGCTCACCATCCTCCACCGTGTATCTGCTCACCATCCTCCACCATATATCTGCTCACCGTCCTCCACTATGTATCTGCTCACCATCCTCCACCATGTATCTGCTCACCTCACGCAGTGTGACCACACATTGTACAATGTTACCGTCTAACTGCACTTTTGGTCCCATATGGACTCAGAAGATCAGCTTGCTGAATGAAGACTCCAAAGTAATCTCCCTCCTGATAAGCGTCTTTGTATCAGCCGTATTCCTCATTAATAAGAACTCCACGTGGTGCTTTATCCTTTTACACTTTTATTCATCAATTACACATAAGAAATGCTCTCACGTTCCGGAGGTCTACATTGCACCATGTATGATGAAGATCCAGTGATGTACTGATTAGACACAAGATGGCAGTATCATCTCAGCAGCAGAGTCCTGCACATGCTCAGAACAGACACCATCCATCACATAAGGCAAGGCAAAGCACGGGGCACCTTAGTGAATGCTATTGCCTGCTGTAATGTCCTTCCAAGAGCCGTTTGTAGAGTACTACAACCGCTGTCCCGATGAATGGCAACGTCATGACGTCATCTGCACACTCCTCCCAGATGGATGGTGTCTGTTCTGAGCATGTGCAGGACTCTGCTGCTGAGATGATACTGCCACCTTGTGTCTGATCAGTACATCACTGGATCTTCATCATACATGGTGCAATGTACACCTCCGGAACATGAGAGCATTTATTATGTCTAATTGATGAATTAAAGTATAAAAGGATAAAGCACCATGTGGAGTTCTTATTAATGAGGAATACGGCTGATACAAAGACGCTTATCAGGAGGGAGCTTACTTTGGAGTCTTCATTCAGCAAGCTCATCTTCTGAGTCCATATGAGAAAAAAAAGTGCAGCTACACCGTAACATTGTATAATGTGCGGTCACACTGCGTGACGTGAGCAGAGATATGGTGGAGGATGATGAGCAGATATATGGTGGAGGATGGTGAGCAGATTCATGGTGGAGGATGGTGAGCAGATACATGGTGGAGGATGGTGAGCAGATACATGGTGGAGGATGGTGAGCAGATACATGGCGGAGGATGGTGAGCAGATACATGGCGGAGGATGCTGAGCAGATACATGGTGGAGGATGGTGAGCAGATACATGGCGGAGGATGGTGAGCAGATACATGGCGGAGGATGCTGAGCAGATACATGGTGGAGGATGGTGAGCAGATACATGGCGGAGGATGGTGAGCAGATACATGGCGGAGGATGGTGAGCAGATACATGGCGGAGGATGGTGAGCAGATATATGGTGGATGATGGTGAGCAGATACATGGTGGAGGATGGTGAGCAGATACATGGCGGAGGATGGTGAGCAGATACATGGTGGAGGATGGTGAGCAGATACACGGCGGAGGATGGTGAGCAGATACATGGCGGAGGATGGTGAGCAGATACATGGTGGAGGATGGTGAGCAGATACATGGTGGAGGATGGTGAGCAGATACATGGCGGAGGATGGTGAGCAGATACATGGTGGAGGATGGTGAGCAGATACATGGTGGAGGATGGTGAGCAGATACATGGTGGAGGATGGTGAGCAGATATATGGTGGAGGATGTCTCTGCACGGGAATTGATGACAAATGCACATATTTTTCATTATCCAAAGGAAGGTTCACTGAATGAACACTTTATTGATTGAACTTGATTTTTTGATTCATACTTAAAACTATTCATTATTTTTTGTGTGTTTTTTGTTTTTATATATATATATATATATATATATATATATATATAATTTTTATTTATTTTTTTATTTCAATATTAATATTTTTTCTATTTTATTTTATAATATATATTTGTTTTATTTTTTCACTTTGTTTTTTGGTTATATAAGGATTGTGCCATTGTTTCGTGTAGCGCAGCATTTTTTCACTTCACATTATGAATGTATAATTTCCCGCACTGAGACATGGGTTGTGTGCACTAGCGGCTACATTATTTAATTGTAATTTTTGTTGTTTTCATTTCACCATAGTTAGCGCTAGTTATTCAATTTATTTTAGATACCACTGCTCATGAGATTGGTCTCTTTCAGTTGGGTTTTGGGGGTGGTAAAAATGGACAGCTGAGCCAGTGTTTCTGCTCTCAAACTGTAAAATAACAGCCAGATGGGGCTATTAACAGGCCGTGTCTGCAGCATTATTACCTCAGGGTGCTGAGTCTGACAAGCAGCACCTCTTATCAAGCTCCCCCACTGGGCTCAATGGGGCCACACCACCACTACGTACAATGCACACAATTACAATGTGGTAGTGTCTCATTGTAGGGTGAAATTAGGTGTGGGGGTGGTAATAACATGTCCTTGTTCCCTGTCAGATGTCCTCTGAAAAGCCCTGTGAATGGAAGGAGAGAGCCTGAGATGGGTACAGGGGGGATTTCTGGGGGTCCTGGCCTGGAGTGAAGGACAGGTGAACATCTCCCAGAATCTGCAGAGTGGAGGCGCTAACACAGGAAGGACTTGGCTGGGTAGCAGAGTGGAGGCGCTAACACAGGAAGGACTCGGCTGGGTAGCAGAGTGGAGGCGCTAACACAGGAAGGACTCGGCTGGGTAGCAGAGTGGAGGCGCTAACACAGGAAGGACTCGGCTGGGTAGCAGAGTGGAGGCGCTAACACAGGAAGGACTCGGCTGGGTAGCAGAGTGGAGGCGCTAACACAGGAAGGACTCGGCTGGGTAGCAGAGTGGAGGCGCTAACACAGGAAGGACTTGGCCGGGTAGCAGAGTGGAGGCGCTAACACAGGAAGGACTTGGCCGGGTAGCAGAGTGGAGGCGCTAACACAGGAAGGACTTGGCCGGGTAGCAGAGTGGAGGCGCTAACACAGGAAGGACTTGGCCGGGTAGCAGAGTGGAGGTGCTAACACAGGAAGGACTCGGCCGGGTAGCAGAGTGGAGGCGCTAACACAGGAAGGACTCGGCCGGGTAGCAGAGTGGAGGCGCTAACACAGGAAGGACTCGGCTGGGTAGCAGAGTGGAGGCGCTAACACAGGAAGGACTCGGCTGGGTAGCAGAGTGGAGGCGCTAACACAGGAAGGACTCGGCTGGGTAGCAGAGTGGAGGCGCTAACACAGGAAGGACTTGGCTGGGTAGCAGAGTGGAGGCGCTAACACAGGAAGGACTTGGCTGGGTAGCAGAGTGGAGGCGCTAACACAGGAAGGACTTGGCTGGGTAAACATATACAGTAAATTGTTCCTCTGCTGATTCACAATTGTGTAAATATGGTGATAAGGTGGGTAAGCAAAGGGTCTCCAACCAACTCATGTAGGCTCCCTAAAGGATACTTCTGCTGCCCTTGTCTCCTCCTCAGAAGAAACCAATAAAATACTGGAAGATATTTGTGCCGCTCTATATCTAGATCCAAGACCTTGAGGTGACCACAAGTTTTAGACTCACTTCATTTACTCACTATTGGCCCCTCCCACCTGCAATCTGTAAATGCCCCTATTTCATTAAAGGAAGAGTCTGAGGTGATTAAAGGCTTACCTAGTGGGAAATCACCTGGTCCTGATGGCTACACACCAGCATTTTATATGATGATGGACTCTCTTCATCCCTCAGCTACTGACAGTATATAACGAGGTTTGGGAGGGGGGCCCATACCTTCCAATGGGTCACCAAGACTATGAAATTGATTTTGTGGTGGTTTATGTAAGGATATATATTATTTATAAAGGGCGTGTCCCTTTCCCTTAGATGAAATATTACAGTGCCTCCAGCCGTTAAAATACGGCAAATATTTAGTAAACCAATAATTTGGACACCTTGATAATTTGATCACCACTTATTATTATACCTTGAATTCTTTTAGCCAATATGATTTCGTACCATACACACAAAATTTGCCTTTTAATAGATAAATATAAAAATTTATTTATGTACAAAAATTATATATATATTAACACAAAACGTAAAAGACTGGTGATAAATGAATATTGGTACATACAATCAAAAATATATCCTACCAATGTAAAACACAATAATGAGGTTTCTAACTAATTACATCAATATCACAATTTTTAAATGATATGATTATTTATTAAATTTATTAATAATTAATAATTTCGAATATCTCAAAGGTTATATTCTCACAAGCCGTGGCCATAGGATTGCAAGAAGCAAGCCCTTGATATATGATACTCTGATTATTAATATTCAATAAATTATGAAATATGGAAAAAATTATAATATGGCAATAAACAATTTTTAACAGTAAAACAGGATCTCTCTACATATATCTAACTATCCAATATTGTTGTGATACACTAAGGTAATTTTATGATTCCACACAACGGAGAAAATAGGTAATACAAAATCAAATAAACATCTCACCACACCCGGAATTCAGACTAGGCAACTCTCCCGTGGATTTAGCTGGCAGTGGAACGCCTTTAGACTGATATTATAGGGCAAGTGATAGATATTCAGTAGGGGAGAATGTAGGAAGTTATAAGGTTAGAGGTTTAGAAATTTAGTTAAAGTTTTAGGAGGTTTGAAAGTATGAAAGAGTAGTTATTCAGCAGAGATCTTCTTCAGATGTCAGGGTCTTCTTGTGATGAGGTCTCTTCTTGAGCTTTTTCTTGATGAGCTTTCTCTTGTTAAAGGTACAAAGGCTTTTATACCAACTAATCCATTGTTCTAAGATACCTTCCCACCAGGCTTCCTGATTGGCTAGTTGAGAAATGTGTGTACATAAGCTATTTCTCACCTGCCCGCCAGGTGGCGGTCATGTATCACAGAACAATTTGAGTATTTGAGATGACTCATACCTTGGGTGGAATCTTAAGGTAATTTCAGGAATCAAATATACGTCTTTTTCCAGATATAAGTGATCATACCTATAATATTCTAAATAGGGACCATGGAATATAGGTGTATATTCAGTTATTCCTTCTTGAAATACCATCCTGTTTGTTTCCTGATAAGACATGTAACTAATTCTAGTTTGTAATACATCTTACTTCCCATCATCTCAATACTCAAGTTAGTGATATATAGTTCCCATTTCTGAATATTTAGTGGTGTGTAAAATCCATAACATCTCATTTATAATATGTTTTTGTAATATATTTTTGTAATTATATACAGTCAACTTTTAGACTTTATATACAGTCAACTTTTAGACTTAAATGTCCTAAATTTCACCCCTTTGTTTTAGAATCAACATTTTCTCTGTGTAGAAAAAAAAAAAATTCTGTTTGCCTGGCCCTTGTATTGGACTCATGGTAAACAACTGTTAATGCTTTCACCCTTGGTGAACAATAGTATATTGTAATAGTTTCAGAGGTCTGTTGGTTCATCACACTCTGCACGTTTTGGTTAAGCTTTCAACCAGTTGAGTTCCCGTCTCATTATTGTTAAAATGTTTGAAAGTCGAAGTCCTATCTGGCTATTTGTTTGACTTTCTGTATCTGCATTCTTCTCAACCTCAATATACAAATAGTCCTTGTTGACAGTTCAAACAGTCTTATTGTCTTGGAAAAGTCTCACTTCCCCCATTCTCCATTTCTTAACTAGAATCCTTGAGGGTTCAACCAAGACAAAATTAACTCTTAGCATCCGGCTATACTGAGCTGTTTGCCATATAATATTATGTCTTGATAAAGTCATATTTTTGAGACATAATTCAAAAGGTCCACAACAATTTCTAATAAGGGCAAGCACCCAACTGAATCGGGGTCTTACCGAACTATATCCCTCCTAAATGTGGACACTAAAATACTCTCTGAAATAGTAGCATCCTTCTTGGCTGCAGTATTACCCTCCCTTATCCATACTGCCCAGGCTGGCTTTATTAATGGTAGACCAGTGGCTTCCAACATTCAGAAAGTTATTGCAGTGCTGGAAAAAGGCAAGGTACACCCGTCTGAGGATCGAGCTATTATTACATTGGATGCTGGAAAAGTCTTGGATAATGTCAGCTATCATTGGCTTGCTCTGGTTCTTCTGATGGGCTTTTCAGCAGTATGGATTCTGCACCTTCACCCAGGGTGGTAGCTGCAGGTCTCATATCAGGTGAAATATTGCTGCACGAAGGGTACTCACCAGGGTTGCCCCCCCTTCACCTCTTCTTTTCAACCTTGCCCTGGAACCTTTCTCCTGTTACCTTTCCTCCAGAGCCCCAATACATGGGATTCAGACAGGTCAAGAAGAACTCTGTGTAGTCCTATTTGCCGATGATATTCTTATATTTTATGGCGGATCCTGTGGCAGATATTCACATTCTCCATCAGGTCTTCACAAGCTGCCTACAATGCTCTGGCCTTCCAATCAATTCTGCTAAGAGTGGAATACTTTCCTTATCTCGAACCAACACCCTTCCCTGGGCCCAGCAGTCTCTCTTCACGTAGCAAATGTTCAGATCACATATTCAGGCATTACGATAGGGAAGGATCCATCCTCGGTCTATCATTACTACCCTTCGCTGATATCTAAAATAGGAAATGAGATGGAAACATGGACATACCTTCTCCTATCGCTTTTTGGGGGATGAAACCTGTTCAAAATGGTGAGCATTGCTCACCTATTGTACCCTCTTCAAAAATTTGGTTACTGCATAAACAGGGGGAGAAAAAAAAAAAAAAAAATGATGGAGCAAACTTTCCCAATATTCCATTGTATCACCTTGCCTGTTTATTGTGTATAGGGACAGATTGGATACTTCAGGCTTCCTCATACAACAATTATGATTTGGAGTTGGCAGTGGTGCAACCATATGACTTAGCTGCACTCCTGCATTGCAAAATACAATTGTTCCCCACAAGTATTCAACACAACCTTCTGATACGGGATCTGATTCTTACATGGAGGGACATACAGAGCAAACTGGGCCTGTCACCCCATGTCTCCCAATATTTGCCCATACGAGGCAATCCAATGTTTCTGGAAGCTGTTCAATATGAGGCTTTCAACATTTGGAGTTCTAAGGGGCTCTCCTGCGTTGCCTCCCTGTATGACGCATATTTGAACTATCAGGAACTTTGAAATCTTTCCCAACCCTTGCATCAACTTATGCCCTGCCAAGCCATCCCTCTCTCTACTACCTACACCTCTCACGTTGTATAAACTGGTGCTGCCCAGCCAAGCAACAATGTTTTCAAACTTCCATATTGGATCGCTTCCTACAGGAATGAAAATACTCCGTATCTGACATGTATCGACCTTTACACTCTCTCTTTACTAAACCTCTACATCCCACATCTGTGAAATCTTGGAGCAAGGTCATACCGGGAGAGAACCTGGTGGGCAACATACTGGAAGGATAGAACAAAGTGCAAAGGCTTGTGGTGAATGAATCCTGGAGAGTCTCAATGTAAGCCCTTCCATGGGGCCATCATCCCATTTCTATCCACTAAGAACTCTCCACAAATCCACTATATAGTGAGCACCGCCCTCTCTCTTCCACCGATTTCAGGAATGGCCCCGCATCTCAACCTTTTGGGAACAAGTGTTAGCCTACATATCAGGAGTTTGTGGCTGCTCACTCCCCATGGACCCAGTTCTTCTACAACTCTCCATTCAGCTCAGAAAACCCACATCCACAAATCCCGCAGGAGCTTGCGGTGGATATTATTATGTTTACTGGTGGCCCCACAGGGCTATTCCTAAGAAATGGACTATCGTCTTGTCCCCCACCATCACAGACACTAAAAAGATCTACGTCTTCTGATTTACAGAGAGAAGGTAGACATGGAGCTCAACAACCAAGCCTCAGTCACACATTTCCATAATAGATGGGACACTTTTATTGCAGCAACACTTACATCCTTGGAGCAATCCTCTATGTTGTCTTCTTTTACTTCTATGGATGGGTTGGTGAAGGTGGTTACATTGTAGAGATCAGACAGCCGTGTATGGAACACGCATTGAGGACACGCATACATAACAGGTGTTACTTGCTCCCCATCTGGCCGTGTATACCTTGGTTTTCTGGTTCATGACGTTGTCATTCTTTTGCTCTCCTGATGTGTCTGTGCGCACTCATGGCCGAACCTTACTTCCTTGGCTTTATCATGACATCTAGGAACATTATGACATTCTGCTCCTCTCACTTATTGGAGTTGGGAACAAAGTCTCAGGAGAGAGTCCATCCATGTTTTCTGATCAGGTATCACACCCGGTCACACCTCCAGGTCAGTTCCTACCAGAAGATTCCTTCCTCTTTCGTTATTGGAGAGATTATAATTATTTCATTGGTTACTGTGATTTATCTTTTATTCTGAAGTCATGGCAAGAAGTATGAGCTACTCGTCTCCTCTTTCACCCCAGACATATTGCTTCTTTGTATATCTCTTTAGAAAACGCAATATAGAATGTTTAAAAAATATGTACTCAGCCAATGACAGGTAATGACTCCATTTTTATTCTTCTCCTGCTATCAATAGCCAATCCGGTCCCACACTTCATCCATGTCTTTGGGGACCTCTGATCTCCTTATGAACTGTTTCTTCCATGATGAAGATCAGCCATGGAGTATATCTGAGGTGTATATCAGGGTGTGCTTCTTCCCCACATGAAAGCTGGGATGTCCAGCAACATTCATCTAGAAGACATTTCCCGCAATCAAGGCACTAATACACCTCCAGGGTTGTGTGGGACCCCTGATGTACAGGAAGACAGGACTTCAGTGAGGAACATTTCCCTCAATCAGGATAGGAACATGGCTTCTCCCCTGTGTGAATTCGCTGATGTCTGTAAAGATCAGACTTCTGCAAAAAACATTTCCCGCACTCAGAACAGGAATATGGCTTTTCCCCTTTATGAAATCTCTGATGTGTGTTAAGGCCGGACCTCCCTGAAAAACATTTCCCGCACTCAGGACAGGAATACGGCTTCTGCCCCGTGTGCAATCTCTGATGTATGTAAAGATGGGAAATCTGTGAAAAACATTTCTCGCACTCAGAACAGGAATATGGCTTTTCCCCTGTGTGAGATCTCTGATGTATGTAAAGATGGGACTTCTCTGAAAAACATTTCCCGCACTCAGGACAAGAATGTGGCTTGTCCCCAGTATGCAATTTCTTATGTCTGTAAAGATTAGACTTATCTGAAAAACATTTCCCGCACTCAGAACAGTAATATGGCTTCTCCCCTGTGTGAGATCTCTGATGTAATTGAAAGTTGGACTTTTGCGAAAAACATTTCCCGCACTCAGGACAGGGATATGGCTTCTCCCCCGTGTGAGACCTTTTATGCAAATTAAGATGGGATTTAAAACTGAAACCCTTCCCGCACTCAGGACAGGAGAAGCTCTTCCCTGTTGGATGGCTGGTCTTGTCCCGCACAGTCTGAGGGTCCTCAGGATACGAGGAATCCGATGGTCCATCTACACTGGGTGGTGCCGGATGGACATTGGAGGGAGCCGGGTTTTCTCCTGGACTATACTGTGTGATGTCCTCATCTTCTACTTTCCAGTCTGGAGACAAAGTGAGACAATCCTCGGAGGTTTTCCTCATCTCCCGGCCATGGACTAAAATACAAAGACAAAGAGGATTACTAGACAGGAGCTGATTGGTTCCCTCAAACTAGGATTCCACCCACATCAGGCATCTTGGTCTCCGAGGAGCTTACAATTCCACCCTCATGGTAACTGGGAAATGGGTGTAACAAAAGAGAATCCATATTATGTGTATATATAGCAGTGGGGGGAGGGAGGAGAGCAGAAGTCAGGACTATGGAATGTACAAGGTCCCACACCGCTGCCTCCCATCTCCTGAGACTGCACTCAGTGACTTGGATCTGAGACTATACAGACATATCCCTCCACCCGGCACAGCCAGCAGACCACAGATCTTGCTAGATCCGGCCATTGGTAAGAACCCCAAGACACATGCCCCAAGTGCCTAGGTAGAGCAACACCTAAGAAGAAGATGAACACTTTGCTGGCAGCTGAACCCCAGAATCAATATAAATCCATCTAGATACATAAATAGTGTCTTACGTGATGATATTGCAGTGGTTACTCTACTCTGGACCAGTGAGTGAGCAGTATTGTCACGATCAGTGGAGAAGACCTAGATTGTAAGCTCCCAGGATCAGGCCCTCCTATCCCTCTTGTATTGATCTGTATTGTTGCTGTATTGTCTCCCGTTATATTGTAAAGTGCTGAGCAAACTGATGGTGCCATAAATCCTGTATAATAATAATAATATTAATACGTGGGACAGTAAACTCAGGATCTATAGTGGGCCAGTGGAAACAACTTAACAGGTGTACCTGGGTACCGGTCCTCACATATACAGGAGCAGTGTGACCGCACACAGGAGTTGCAGGATCTAAGGGGCCATCCGGTCTTCACCAGAGCCACTGGAGGGGTGGATGTTGTGCTGCATGGCAGCCCCCAGGTTGTGGCTCTCTAACACACCCGCGCAGGCACAGTGCAACCAAATAGCATGCTGGAAGGACACGCGGTACACACAGGATACTAGGAACCAAGGTCACCTACTGCAGCAACCTAGGAAGGGGCTCCGGGGGAGAGGATGCAGGGAACACGTGTAAAGTGCAGGAGAGGGAGGGATGCTGAGCAATGGTGCAGAGAGAGAGACTCAGCAAGATGGAAAGGGCTGCAGGCAGACAACAGGAAACAATGCTGAGAAGGACACACAGCAACAGGAAATGAGGGGATCCACGGACAGAAACCAAAGGGAATATAACTGCACAGCCAGAGGGAAAACATAGAGAACAAAGACAGGATCAAACAGCACACAGAATATGGGAATACTCAAGCAGCAGTGACCACCACAGGAACCAGAGGGGTGCGGCTTCCACATGAAGACACGTTGCTGGAACACTAATACACAGGTACAAAGACTTGATAATGCCTAGGTTCAGGGGGGATAGGCAGGAACCCGAGCAACACGGACAGGAGGGAAAACCCGGTGCTGGATCAATGTGAAGGGAAGCATGACAAGTATGGGTGGAGGAATGGATTTAGTGTTCATGACCCACCTGTGCTGATCTCTGTAGGAGTGTCCTCCTCTATAAATGTCCCCATTATTCCATCCTCCTCCATAGACTGCTGATCATCCCTCACATACGCCTCTTCTTCTTCTGCTTTCACCTCAACTTTTATATCTATCAGATCTTCACCCTAAACCAAGAAAATGATAGAAGAGGTTCTCTGTAAAATATAAGGTCACATAAAAAATCTATATAGTGTCCCACGTCCATGCTCTCCGCCCCACCAACCTTGTAATGGTGAGGGATGGTGTGACCTTCCTGTGTGGAATCCTGGGAATACAGAGGACGGGGACATCTCTCTGGTGGGTTCCTGTAGCTGGATGACTCCACCATGGTGTCCTGGTACAGATCTTTGTGTTCTTTTAGAAGCTCTGACTCCTCCATCCCCCCATCCTCATCCTCCTCCTCTTTTATCTCTTCTTTAACCTCAACTTTAGGATCTCTCAGGTTTCCACTCTGAATATATAATAAAATGACATCAATGGTAACAATGCAGATAATGTACAGATCCTAATGATACTATCAGTGATTGTTCCTCATCTACCTGATGATGGTGAGGGATGGTGTGACCTTCCTGTGTGGAATCCCGGGAATACAGAGGACGGGGACATCTCTCTGGTGGGTTCCCATGACTGGATCCATCTGTAGGAAACACACACACTGACTGAATCCATTGTTTCTATGTGTTTATCAGATGATGGGGGATCTAGGTGGATCCTCCGTACTGCTCTCTCCTTTACAATAAAGTCTCCTCTTACCCGGTGATGTGAGGGGCGGCTGATTGTCCATCATGACGTCCTTGTAGAGATCCTTGTGTCCTTCTAAATACTCCCACTCCTCCATGGAGAAATAGACAGTGACACCCTGACACCTTATAGGAACCTGACACACACAATGATACAGTCACCATCCAGACACATCCCTTGTCTGTTACTGGAGAATGTCCCAGAATTCCCGGCACCGCTCACCTCTCCTGTCAGCAGCTCAGTGATCTCTCTGGTGACTTCTAGAATCTTCTTCTTCTTTCTCTCTTCTATCAGGGAGGGAGGTGGAGGCAATGTGATGTCATATGATCTCCAGACTTCACAGGAGGAAAACTCTACATCTGAACACAAATAGTCACATCAAATGATATTCCCAGAATCCTCCTCACCTCTCCATTCAGGTCTCCATTTTATTAAAGCCCCACTTCAGGCTGAGGTATAATTCCCCCCCCACAGGACCCCCACACTACGCAGGGTATAGGCTTTCTGCAGACTTTCTGACTATTGAGGATGCCAAGGGACCCCCACATCCCAAGAGCATCAGAAAAAAAGCCAGATGCAGGGACATTGGGAGGAGGAGCTGTGAGGTCAGTGTGATGTCATAGGATTCTCCGACTCTGGATGGAGGGACATTGGGAGGAGTTGTGAGGTCAGTGTGATGTCATAGGATTCTCTGACTCTGGATGGAAGAACATTTGGAGGAGGAGCTGTGAGGTCAGTGTGATGTCATAGGATTATCTGACTCTGGATGGAGGGACATTAGGAGGAGTGGTGAGGTCAGTGTGATGTCATAGGATTCTCTGACTCTGGATGGAAGGACATTGGGAGGAGGAGCTGTGAGGTCAGTGTGATGTCATAGGATTCTCAGACTCTGGATGGAGGGACATTGGGAGGAAGAGCTGTGAGGTCAGTGTGATGTCATAGGACATATAGACGGGGAGATTTGAGGGGTCCTCTATATGCAGCTTCCATGCAAACCAAATCCTTGTCCTGGGTGCGTCCTACCTCTCCTAAACTGAAGAGTGACCTTTACCATCCAGAAATCTGTCCGGAATCTGTGGAAGTAAGCTGTCATGTGATCAGGTGACGTGCGGAGGAACGGAGTGTAAATAGCAGACAATTGTCTCCAGAGCCCCTAATGGTGGGGATGGATTTGGCGGTGTGCTGGTGCCAAGTTTCCTCCCCCCAGGGTCACTGCAGGTGTGGAGAAAAGCTGTGTAAGAGGATATGGAGGAGAGATGAGGAGGAGATCCAGGAATCAGGAGAAAGGTCAGGGCAAGCAACAGACGAGCGCATCCAAGAGACCAAGCCGGGGTCACTACACAGAAAATCAATCCAAGGAAACAACAGGCAGGACGAGGAATAGCAAGAAGGAGCTGAGAGACAAATGAGAATATTGCTCAGCCAATGGGAGATGATCTCAGCATGACTTCCATCATGAAGGAGATGAGGGGGAGGGGAGGAAGTCACTGAAGGTGACCATAGATCCATGGAAATTCAGCTGGTTCAGCAGGGATCGCTCACATTTCCATCCATGTGTGGCCACTGCCGGATAAAAGCCACTCCCCCAGCGGCTGCAGCCAATAGCTTCAGTGCTGATCTGTGTATTCTGAGAGCGGAGGAGTCCCCCCATTGTCAGAATACAAGAGTGCAGCGGGGAGGATTCCCCCATCCACCTCCAATGTGTGGATGGGGGAATCACTTCAGTTTTTATGGTCATCCCGCTGGCTGAACGATAAAACTGAACCATGTAGGCCAGCTTTGGGGGCAAATATATTATCATCAACTCCTCCCCCTGAAGGGGTTCATCTGGGTTCCCACACTATATATGTGTGTATCATCATCTGCTGGAGATAAAAGACATCACAGTGACTATGGAGGAAGAGGACGGACATGACTATGGAGGAAGAGGACAGACATGACGGGGGTTACTGGGTGTAAATAGGAAATAACATCTTATTACCTCCTCTGCTACCACTTCCAGCTACGTCTCCTCTCAACTTCCTGTCTGTACCTGACATCACTTCCTGTCTTCCATAGACTTCCTGTCTGGGTAGTAGTGAGATCACCACCTTGTGGAGCTAAGAGGAACTGCAGCCCTGAGAAGCATCTGGTAGTGTGACCCCGGCCTTGTGCTGGGTGTGTATGGACTGTAGATCCTTATAGAGGGGTCACCTCCACACCCACCAAGAGGGACAGAAATATATAACTGCTCGGGAGTGGCATTTTGTCATCTTTGATTTTGAAGTAAAATGTAATTGCAGATTTAGTCCTGTCACACATCTGTTATATGGATACCAGGAGCTCCGGTTGAGAAATTGCCCCTGATCCTCATATTAGATCAGATTTTTTTCTTTTGGAGGGCATCAGACTTCATGATTGACATTGATGTACAGCATAGGACATTTTTTATAATTTTCTTTCTTTACAATTTACATTTTTGTGAATAAATACAAGTATATGTAAGAGGAAGAAACCATTGTCCTTGTTACTCCCCCGGCAAGTTACCCCCTGCATGTTGAAGTCATGTCACCTGGTATGGTCCAAGAGGGAGGAAATACACCCCCTCCCCACCCTTTTCCTAGCCTGGCCGGCATGCTCAGGTAAGGGTCTGGTATAGAATGTTGGCAGGACCTTCTGGAACATATCTCAGATAGTCTCTGTAAGGTGACCATAGACATGGAGGACACCAGCAATGGTTGGGATGTAACATCCCCTGTAAAGGTGGCATGATATGACAGATATTCCTGGAATTCAATGTTCAGTATTACAGATACAGTGTTCTCTTCATTTAGTGGTCAGTAGAAGACAAATGGTCACAACTTATAAATCTGAATAGTCGGCTCTGGAGTGTGAAGATTGGAGGAATGAACACCTAGATGGCAATAATGATCTGACATCCCTGTAGACATAGATACGGATGAATGATCTGTCACCTCACTGAGCCTCAAAGGAAATATTTTAATGCGCTGACTACAACCCCAGTGGGGAGAAGAGATTTGTGCACATTGGGCTCCTCACTGGCTGAAAAGGATTGTCCTTCTTATATAAAATGGTATGTGTCAGGAGTACAGAATCCCATAGGGGCCCCCAACATGGTTCTATGGGGTCTGCTCATGACAGCCATGCTGTGAATGAATATGTTGTGATCAGACTGAAGCAATGGTGTTGGAAATCACATCGCCAACCCAGACATCAGAAACGGTGAGTCCATGTAGCCCATGGCACCTTCAGAAGACAGAACCAACCCCAGGGCTGAGGAGGGAACACCCCCCAGAGGTGATAGGACAGGGTTAGAGCCCACATATTATCTCTATAAATTAGGAAGCATGAGATATGGACTTGGTCTCCTGTGTTCTCATCTGTGACTATACCGTCTACAAGAAGATGAAGAGTCACACTCCGTAATCAGCCCATTCTTCATATTTTATTCTGTGTGTCACCCCAATGGGCTCGTTCACAAGGATAGAGTAGCCCCAACCCTACTCTATGTGAGCGAGCCCATTGGGGTGACACATATTTCGGGAGTTTGGTTTTTCAGGAGGAGATCATGTGTATGGAGTTATTTCATCATCAACAGAATGAAATATTAAGAGGGAGCTAATTACAATTATTAATTACAGAGTGCAGCTCTTCATCTTTTTGTTCCTATTCATAATTTCATGTTGGAGAGGAGACGGGGTACAAGTGCTATCACCTGGATGGTCCATTAGGAGGTGCAGGGTTGGAGCGATGCCATGGATTTGGATTCTTACTATATGGTCTTCACTCATCACCTGTGATCTAGGAATCCCTCATATACCAGGCTACCAGATGGTACGGCAAGGGAAATGTACCCAGCCCAAAGGCTGAGCGGTAAAGACCTCCGTCAGCTGTTCATTGCAGTGTGAACCTGGCCTTAGAATTTTGGAACTGTTCCCCTCCTTACTTCATGCTTCATGTTTTTTCTTTGATTCTACACAAGTCCTTGGATCTCCAGATAGTCAAGCCCTGCTGTTACAAAGCCTGATTTTTCCAGCCTTATGGTGTCAGTGGGCATACTGGATTAACAATTGCAGCCAAAAAGGTTTTGACAGACAGAAGTACCTAGGCCTTTTGTTGTTTCTGCTCTTTTGAAGACTAGGAATTCTAAATTAGAGAGACTTCCCGCAGGTCCTTACAATCATATTTAGCGTTTTGTTGACCAAAGAGTTTCCTCCTTGTTTTGGTCCGTGTCTTGGTTTCCTTCTTGGGGTGGGGGGTGAATGTGTGCCTGGCCTTGTGTATAATCAAGAGTCAGATTTCAGCCTTGGCAGTCTCTTCTTTCAGGGGCTGATTGCATTACACTTTCTAGTTGCATGTGTTGGTACTAGATGTCATGTATGTTGTTCCTCCGGTCAGCCTGTCATTGTTTCTATGGGATCTCTTTCTGTTTTTACAGAATTCTCTGTTTAAACCCATTCAGGACCTTCCTTTTGTTCCCTTTGTTCTTTCACAAAGATGGCTTTTTTACCTTAGAATTTTTTTATTATTTTTTTTATCTAAAGGGGTTTGTACCTTTCCATCTCAGCCGGGACAGCTTATTACCTCCCTTTACCCTCATCTCAGCCGGGACAGCGTATTACCTTCCTTTACCCTCATCCCAGCCGGGACAGCGTATTACCTCCCTTTACCCTCATCTCAGCCGGGACAGCGTATTACCTTCCTTTACCCTCATCTCAGCCGGGACAGCGTATTACCTTCCTTTACCCTCATCTCAGCCGGGACAGCGTATTACCTCCCTTTACCCTCATCTCAGCCGGGACAGCATATTACCTTCCTTTACTCTCAGCCAGGACAGCGTATTACCTCCCTTTACCCTCATCTCGGCCAGGACAGTGTATTACCTTCCTTTACCCTCATCTCAGCCGAGACAACGTATTACCTTCCTTTACCCTCATCTCAGCTGGGACAGCGTATTACCTTCCTTTACCCTCATCTCAGCCGGGACAGCGTATTACCTCCCTTTACCCTCATCTCAGCCGGGACAGAGTATTACCTCCCTTTATCCTCATCTCAGCCGGGACGGCGTATTACCTCCCTTTACCCTCATCTCAGCCGGGACAGCGTATTACCTTCCTTTACCCTCATCTCAGCCGGGACAGCGTATTACCTCCCTTTACCCTCATCTCAGCCGGGACAGCGTATTACCTTCCTTTACTCTCAGCCAGGACAGCGTATTACCTCCCTTTACCCTCATCTCGGCCAGGACAGTGTATTACCTTCCTTTACCCTCACCTCAGCCGGGACAGCGTATTACCTTCCTTTGCCCTCATCTCAGCCGGGACAGCGTATTACCTCCCTTTACCCTCATCTCAGCCAGGACAGCGTATTACCTCCCTTTACCCTCATCTCAGCCAGGACAGCGTATTACCTCCCTTTACCCTCATCTCAGCCGGGACAGCGTATTACCTTCCTTTACCCTCATCTCAGCCGGGACGGCGTATTACCTTCCTTTATCCTCATCTCAGCCGGGACAGCGTATTACCTCCCTTTACCCTCATCTCAGCCGGGACAGTGTATTACCTTCCTTTACCCTCAGCCGGGACAGTGTATTACCTTCCTATGTCCTCATCTCAGCCGGGACAGCGTATTACCTCCCTTTACCCTCATCTCAGCCAGGACAGCGTATTACCTCCCTTTACCCTCATCTCAGCCGGGTCAGAGTATTACCTTCCTTTACCCTCATCTCAGCCGGGACAGCGTATTACCTTCCTTTACCCTCATCTCAGCCGGGACAGCGTATTACCTTCCTTTACCCTCATCTCAGCCGGGACAGAGTATTACCTCCCTTTACCCTCATCTCAGCCGGGACAGCGTATTACCTTCCTTTACCCTCATCTCAGCCGGGACAGCGTATTACCTTCCTTTACCCTCATCTCAGCCGGGACAGCGTATTACCTCCCTTTACCCTCATCTCAGCCAGGACAGTGTATTACCTCCCTTTACCCTCAGGCTCAGTAACTGGGGGAATAGGTTTTTATCACGTTGGGTATTTGTTTGTCTATCAGGTTACCTGTAGTTGACAGCCGCAATTTGGCAACAGGATTACTTTGTGGCTCCTGAGGACTGAAAAGAAGGATTCCGCAGCTTCCATGTCTACGTTTATTCCCTGAATTTGTCGGCTTGTTGCTCCAGTTTCCAGTATGAAAGGACAGGTTCCCCCTTTATAAGGGATGACACTACCTACCTTCAGTGTATCATGTTGGTGAAGCCTCTACCTGGTCTTCGGTGCACTCTTTATGATGTTACCAGGTGGATGTTAGAGTCACTAAGGACTCTTCCCTTTGGACACATTGGTTTTTGCAGGCTGCTGCATGAGGTTCTTTCCTATTTCTGGTTGTTTTTGGGACCTGTTGGCTTGTTGTCCTCCCCTCATGTTCTAGGTGGGACATCCCTGTTAGTAAGGAATGTAAAAGATGTTCTGTGTCCTGTGATGTGCGACAAAGAAAATGACATTTTGTGGTTTACCTGTAAAATCCATTTCTTGGAGTCCCTCAGGAATCCCAGAGATCCGTCCCCTCCTGTTATGGGCTATGGCTTGCTACAAACCTTTCCTATGTGGGAGATCTGCTCTACAAGGGGACGTCCTGTCTATTGTTTGCCAATGTCCGATCACCTGTAGGTGGGCATAACAGTGTTAGGAAGGATTTATAAAGATGCTTCGTGTCCTGTGATGTATTCCAAGAAATGGATTTTACACATCATTGATGCCATTTGTTACTAAGAGACAGGAATTGTTCATTGCTGAAGGAGGCCCTAGAAACCTTTGGAGGAAACCTGGCTGAGAAAGGCTGGACTAGGCAGTCATATATTTCTGTCCCCCTTGGTGGGAGTGGAGGTGTCCCCTCTATAAGGATCTAGAGTCTATACACACCCAGCACAAGGCCGGGGTCACACTACCAGACGCTTCTCGGGGCTGCAGTTCCTCTGAGCTCCACAAGGTGGGGATCTCACTTCTACCCAGACAGGAAGTCTCTATGGAAGACAGACAGGAAGTGATGTCAGGTACCTACAGGAAGTGATGTCAGGTACATACAGGAAGTGATGTCAGGTACAGACAGGAACCATATCGGAGATGTTGCTGGAAGATGCAGCAGAGCAGGTAGGAAGATGTTATTTCCTATTTACACCCAATAACCCCCTGTCATGTCTGTCCTCTTCCTCCATAGTCATGTCTGTCCTCTTCCTCCATAGTCACTGTGACGTCTTTTATCTCCAGCAGATGATGATACACATTTCCCCACTTTCGGGGCCCAAACATTCTCCTCATTGTGAAGAGTTGTCACCTTCTCACCTCATCAGTCTATGCTAATGGATTTTATGACTTTAATTAGTGGCGGGGGATGGGGGGATATTTAGGGGGATTGGAATATCTATGTCTTTGTTTTATAAGATTCAAATAGGAAGAAAGAGAGAAAAATGTCATTTGTAGTAAATGTCCTGAACACAATGGACACGTCCTCCACTCACTCTGATGGGAATACATTGGACCTTGTTTTCTCCCATCTTTGCACTCCCTACAACCTCACAAACACCCCCTTTCCTCTCTCTGATCACAATCTCATCACCTTCACAGTCTCCTCGTCTTCAAACACCTATCCCTCCAAGCAGCCAACAATTACCCGCAGAAACCTTCACAACTTGAACCCGGCTCCTTTCCACTCTGCAACTGACCAACTCTATGACAGAATCTCTCCCCTGTCCTGCCCTGACCTGTCCACTGCTGTCTATAACAGTTCACTATCACCCACACTGGACTCACTTGCTCCTCTAATAACATGAAGCATCCGGCCCCGACCATTACATCCGTGGCAGACTGACCACACCAGACATCTTAAACGACATAGCCGTGCGCTGGAGCGATTGTGGCGTAAAACCAAATCCCAGCAAGCATTCACCCGATATAAATCTGTTTTCTTCACATACAATTCCTCCCTCCATGCTGCCAAACAAGACGACTTTGTCACTCTTATTAATACCTTGTCATCCAGTCCTTGTTGTCTCTCTTCCACTTTTAACTCTCTACTTTCTCCACCTCCACCCAGTACCAGAACCTCGACCTCCACCCAGCACCTCATTCACTGCTTATGAGATTACAAATCGTTTCAAAAACAAGATTGATGCAATTTTTAGGGGCCTCTCCTCTGCACAGACATCCATCCCACTTAGCATATCTTATACTAAACCTCCCTCAACCTTTTCCTCATTTTGACCTTCTACTACTGAAGAGGTCACTAAGGTTTTCTCAGAAGCCCGTCTCACTACCTGCCCCCTGGATCCTGTCCCCTCACAACTACTACGGTCACCGTCTTCTTCCATCCTATGCTCCCTCACTCACATCTTCAATCTTTCCCTCTCTGTTGGTGCCTTCCCCTCCCCTCTAAAGCATACACACATCACTCCCATACTTAAAAAGCCCTCCCTGGACCCCACCAACCTGAACAACTTAAGACCCATCTCCCTGCTGCCATTTACCTCTAAACTCCTAGAACGCTTAGTCTACAATCACCTGAGCTCCCACCTCACCGACAACAACCTTCTTCACCCTTTACAGTCTAGCTTTCACTCGCTACACTCCATTGAAACTGCCCTGCTAAACCTCATAATGATCTACTAACTGTTAAAACCAATGGCCACTACTCCGTACACATCCCAACCAATGGCCACTACTCCATACTCATCCCAACCAATGGCCACTACTCCGTACTCATCCCAACCAATGGCCACTACTCCATACTCATCCCAACCAATGGCCACTACTCCGTACTCATCCCAACCAATGGCCACTACTCCATACTCATCCCAACCAATGGCCACTACTCCATACTAATCCCAACCAATGGCCACTACTCCATACTCATCCCAACCGATGGCCACTACTCCGTACTCATCCCAACCGATGGCCACTACTCCGTACTCATCCCAACCAATGGCCACTACCCCATACTCATCCTAACCAATGGCCACTACTCTGTACTGTTACTGCTTGACGTCTCTGTGGCTTTTGATACTGTTGACCATCCCCTCCTCCTCAAAAAACTCCACTCTCTTGGCCACTGAGACTCCACTTTCTCCTGGTTCTCCTCCTATCTATCACAGCGCTTCTTCAGCATTACCTATAACTCTGGCTGCTCCTCTATACTCCCTCTTTCTGTAAGGATCCCTCAAGGTTCTGTCCTTGGACCCCTTTTCTTTTCCATCTACACCTCCTCATTTGGTCACTTAATAAACTCCCATTATCTCTATGCTAATGACAAACAAATCTATCTTTCTATCCCTCACCTCACCCCTTCAGTCTCCTCTCACATTACTAACCTACTGAGTGACATATTGGCATTGATGTCTGTCAGGAATGGACTCGCCAATGGTGGTGGGACTCACCTGCCTTGTGGGCTGCAGTACCAAGGCTGGCCAGCGGATGCTCTCAGCAGCCAGAGTCTCACTCCTGCAATCCAGCCATCACCTGAGGCTGATTGCAGGAGGTGTATTTAAGCAATGGTCAGGCCTGCAGTCAGTTCCTTGGTGTTGTTTCCCATGAGCCCTTGTACCTGTTGGCCTGCATATCTGCCTATCCGATCTGCTGACTTCTCCTGCCCTTATCCCTGGCCTGTCTGACTTCTTTTGGATACCCCCATTGGATCTGATCTCCTGTTACTGACCCGGCGAGTGACCCGACTATTCTGTGCCTGCTGCCTTGTACCACGCTGTCCCCACCGTTACCGACCCGGCCTGTCTGACCACGCTTTTGCTCAGCCATACATCCTGCACATACTCATCCGCCTCTTCACGTCAGGCTCTTCTCCAGAATATACCTCTGGCAGATCCCTCTACCATGGGAGGGTGTACTCATGGGCCGCGACCTGGTCTCTGTCTGCTCAAAGTCCAACCCCACCATCAGGGGGACTGGTGAACAAACAGACTGGGACTTAGACTCCATGCTCTGGGGAATCCTATTCCGTTGTTTCTAGAGGTACCGCAAGGTGGTGCATTACAGGCCTGCCTGACCATTCCACCTCTCCAGCCCTGACTACGCCTGTATTACCACACATTTCTGGTCATACCCAGATCTCTGACAATGTCACTCCACTTCCTCAAACTCAATCTTTCCAAAACTGAGCTCTTAGTATTCCCCCCAGCCTTTGCCCCCTCCCCTGATTTTTCCATCAAGATCAATAACACAATCATCAGTCCCTCCCCTCATGCCAGGGTACTAGGTGTAATCCTAGACTCCCATCTGTCCTTTCAGCCCCAAATCCAATCACTGTCCAAATCTTGTAGACTTCACCTCCGCAACATCTCCAAGATACGCCCGTTCCTAACCTCGGAAACCACTAAGCAACTTATTCACTCCCTTGTTATATCTCGCCTTGACTATTGTAACTCCCTCCTCATTGGCCGACCTCATCGCAGGCTATCCCCTCTTCAGTCTATCATGAATGCTGCTGACAAACTTATCCACCTTACTAACCGTTCCATATCCACCAATCCTCTCTGCCAATCCCTCCACTGGCCTCCATTCAGTGTCCTCCACCCCTCTCTGCCAATCCCTCCACTGGCCTCCATTCAGTGTCCTCCACCCCTCTCTGCCAATCCCTCCACTGGCCTCCATTCAGTGTCCTCCACCGCTCTCTGCCAATCCCTCCACTGGCCTCCACTCAGTGTCCTCCACCCCTCTCTGCCAATCCCTCCACTGGCCTCCACTCAGTATCCTCCACCCCTCTCTGCCAATCCCTCCACTGGCTTCCCATTGCCGAATGGATACAATTCAAAACATTAACAATAACATATAAAGCCATTTATAACTCTGCCCCAAATTACATCACCAATCTTGTCTCTAAATATCACCCAAAACGTACTCTCTGCTCCTCCCATGACATTCTGCTCTCTAGCTCCCTTGTCTCCTCCTCCCATGCTCACCTCTAGGACTTCTTCAGCACTTCCCCCATCATCTGGAACTCTCTACCCCAATTTATCAGACTATCGCCTACTCTGCTCACTTTTAGGTGATCTCTGAAAACTGATCTCTTCAGGGAAGCCTATCCTACCTTCAGCTAATAATGTAATCTTCTGTTCTTCCAACTAGTCCATCCCCCACAGTTACAACCATTTGTACCACTAGCCCCTCCCTCCTAGATTGTAAGCTCCGAGGATCAGGGCCCTCCTAACCCTCTTGTATTGAACTGCATTGTTGCTGTATTGTCTCCCGTTATATTGTAAAGTGCTGAGCAAACTGTTGGCGCCATAAATCCTGTATAATAATAATAATAATGTCCTGAAACCATATTTCTTCATAATGATCTCAGACACAGATATTCATCTAAAATGAGAAAAAATGTGTCCTGGCAAGTCCAAAGACAAAGTTCATCTTTCATGTTTGGAGAGGTGGGATGAACCTGGGAGCAATGTACAGAAACCTCACAGAGCGCCCCCCCACAGCTCCTCCTCCCAATGTCCCTCCATCCAGTCAGAGAATCCTATGACATCACACTGATCTCACAGCTCCAACTCCCAATGTCCCTCCAACCAGAGTCAGAGAATCTTATGACATCACACTGACCTCACAGCTCCTCCTCCCAATGTCCCTCCAACCAGAGTCAGAGAATCCTATGACATCACACTGACCTCACAGCTCCTCCTCCCAATGTCCCTCAATCCAGTCAGAGAATCCTATGACATCACACTGATTTTACAGCTCCTCCTCCCAATGTCCCTGCATCTGGCTTTTTTTCTGATGCTCTTGGGATGTGGGGGTCCCTTGGCATCCTCAATAGTCAGAAAGTCTGCAGAAAGCCTATACCCTGCGTAGTGTGGGGGTCCTGTGGGGGGAAATTATACCTCAGCCTGAAGTGGGGCTTTAATAAAATGGAGACCTGAATGGAGAGGTGAGGAGGATTCTGGGAATATCATTTGATGTGACTATTTGTGTTCAGATGTAGAGTTTTCCTCCTGTGAAGTCTGGAGATCATATGACATCACATTGCCTCCACCTCCCTCCCTGATAGAAGAGAGAAAGAAGAAGAAGATTCTAGAAGTCACCAGAGAGATCACTGAGCTGCTGACAGGAGAGGTGAGCGGTGCCGGGAATTCTGGGACATTCTCCAGTAACAGACAAGGGATGTGTCTGGATGGTGACTGTATCATTGTGTGTGTCAGGTTCCTATAAGGTGTCAGGGTGTCACTGTCTATTTCTCCATGGAGGAGTGGGAGTATTTAGAAGGACACAAGGATCTCTACAAGGACGTCATGATGGACAATCAGCCGCCCCTCACATCACCGGGTAAGAGGAGACTTTATTGTAAAGGAGAGAGCAGTACGGAGGATCCACCTAGATCCCCCATCATCTGATAAACACATAGAAACAATGGATTCAGTCAGTGTGTGTGTTTCCTACAGATGGATCCAGTCATGGGAACCCACCAGAGAGATGTCCCCGTCCTCTGTATTCCCGGGATTCCACACAGGAAGGTCACACCATCCCTCACCATTGCAAGGTTGGTGGGGCGGAGCATCTAGAACATGGATTCATAGAGACAATATGTGGAGTTTTCTGTGACCTTATATTTTACAGATGATATTCTCTCTCATTTCCTTGATTTAGAGTGGAGATCCAATCGATATAGAATTTGAGGTGAAAGCAGAAGAAGAAGAGGCGTATGTGAGGGATGATCAGCAGTCTATGGAGGAGGATGGAATAACGGGGACATTTATAGAGGAGGACACTCCTACAGAGATCAGCACAGGTGGGTCATGAACACTAAATCCATTCCTCCACCCATACTGCTCACTGATTGGTCCAGAGTAGGGCGGGGACTGGGTGATATCAGCCTGTAATCCCCTGGTCACTTTCCTGAGCTGTGTTCCCCGTCCTGTATTCCTGGATTTCTCTCGGATAATCTTCCTTCTCTGTGCTGCAGACACAATTTATGTATCTAGACTGGATTTATGGAGGTTCTGGGGATCAGCTGGCAGCAAAATGTTCATTTTCACCATAGGTGTTACTAGACCTAGGCACCTGGGGTGTGTGTGTCTTGGGTCTTCTGTCCCATGTCTGGTTCTAGCAAGATCTCTGACAGAACATTTCTCCCAGGGTTCCTTGCTCTGTGGTCTGCTGGCTGTGCCGGGTGGAGGGATATGTCTGTAGTGTCTCAGACCCAAGTCACTGAGTGCAGTCTCAGGAGATGGGAGGCAGCGGTGTGGGATCTCTGCAACTTGTCTACAGTAAACATTTAATCTTCCACTGATTACTGAATACCAATATTATGAGTCCTGACCCTTCCACTGTATAATTTATATTGTACATTACATACTCCTGACCCCTGCACTATATACTCTATGTTGTACATTACATACTCCTGACCCCTGCACTATATACTCCATGTTGTACATTACATACTCCTGACCCCTGCACTATCTGCTCTATGTTGTACATTCCATAGTCCTGACTTCTGCTTTCCCCCTCCCCCCACTGCTATATATACACATAATATGGATTCTCTTTTGTTACCCCCATTTCCTCCCAGCTGGACATTTTATATCGGATGATGTGATTGGAGCACAGACTTTTACATGGTGATAATAATGTGATAACATCCTCCAACTTTGGACCCTTAAACAGAAAGTGATAATGAGGGAGGAGTCAATACCCCAATGATGGTGGTCTTCAGGATCAGTCCAGTCTTCATCTTGGTTGTTCTCCCCCCATCCTCACTCTCTGACCTCTGGTGGGGCTCAGCCCCGCTGTTCTTCATGACTAAATCATGGAGTAAATAAGGAAGTGCAGTACTTCTTGTGTTGGGAAGATGGCGATGAGTGATAGAGGGGGTGGGGACCCTCGTCCTATAATCCCCTCATCACTGTCCCTCCTATAAAAGACAGTTCTGGTTGTTTCCTCACTCTCTGACTAAGGTCCATGAATAAAGAAATGACCTGGTAGGAGATCAGAGGAGCCATTTCCTAGTTCCCTTGAGGGTGGAATTGTAAGCTCCTCAGAGACCAAGCTGCCTGATGTGGGCGGAGTCCTGGTTTGGGGGAACCAATCAGCTCCTGTCTAGTAATCCTCTTTGTCTTTGTATTTTAGTCCATGGCCGGGAGATGAGGAAAACCTCCGAGGATTGTCTCACTTTGTCTCCAGACTGGAAAGTAGAAGATGAGGACATCACACAGTATAGTCCAGGAGAAAACCCGGCTCCCTCCAATGTCCATCCGGCACCACCCAGTGTAGATGGACCATTGGATTCCTCGTATCCTGAGGAACCTCAGACTGTGCGGGACTGGGACGGCCTTCCAACAGGGAGGAGGTTCTCCTGTACTGAGTGCGGGAAATGTTTTCGTTGTAAATACAATCTTAATAGGCATAAAAGATCTCACATGGGGGAGAAATTGTATTCCTGTCCTGAGTGCGGGAAATGTTTCCAATCTAAATACAATCTTAATGTGCATAAAAGATCTCACACAGGGGAGAAGCCGTATTCCTGTCCTGAGTGTGGGAAATGTTTCCAATCTAAATATGGTCTTAATGTGCATAAAAGGTCTCACACAGGGGAGAAGCCCTATTCCTGTCCTGAGTGCGGGAAATATTTTTCACAGAAGTCTCATCTTTACACACATCAGAGATCTCACACAGGGGATAAGCTGTATTCCTGTCCTGAGTGCGAGAAATGTTTTTCCCAGAAGTCTGATGTTTACAAACATCAGAGATCTCACACAGGGGAGAAGCCGTATTCCTGTCCTGAGTGCGGAAAATGTTTTTCAGACAAGTTTAGTCTTCACACACATCAGAGATGTCACACAGGGGAGAAGCCATATTCCTGTCCTGAGTGTGGGAAATGTTTTTCAAAGAAGTCCATTCTTCATAAACATCAGAGATCTCACACGGGGGAGAAGCCGTATTCCTGTCCTGAGTGCCGGAAATGTTTTTCAGATAAGTCCTATCTTTACAGACATCAGAGATGTCACACAGGGGAGAAGCCGTATGCCTGTTCTGAGTGTGGAAAATGTTTTTCAGACAAGTCTAGTCTTCACCCACATCAGAGAACTCACACAGGGGAGAAGCCGTATTCCTGTCCAGAGTGTGAGAAATGTTTTTCACACAAGTCTAGTTTTCATAAACATCAGAGATCTCACACAGGGGAGAAGCCGTATTCCTGTCCTGAGTGTGGGAAATGTTTTTCACTGAAGTCTGATGTTTACAGACATCAGAAATCTCACACTGGGGAGAAGCCGTATTCCTGTTCTGAGTGTGGGAAATGTTTTTCATACAAGTCTAGTCTTCACACACATCAGAGATCTCACACGTGGGAGAAGCCGTATTCCTGTACTTAGTGCGGGAAATGTTTTTCACAGACGTCCCATCTTTACAGACATCAGACATCTCACATGGAGGAGAAGCCACTTTCCTGTCCTGAGTGAGGGAAATGTTCTTAACTAAAGTCCTGTATTCCTGTACATCAGGAATCCCACACAACCCTGGAGGTGTATTAGTGCCTTGAGTGTGGGAAATGTCTTCTAGATGAATGTTGCTGGACATCCCAGCTCTCATGTGGGGAAGAAGCACACCCTGATATACACCTCAGATATACTCCATGGCTGATCTTCATCATAGAAGTGTCTTGGAAATTCGCTTTAACGAATTTCTCCTTACCGTGAGTACTCGCAGTTGGATGCGCAGAAATCCCCCATAAAGCTGTGCGAATCTCGCTTACCACGACTGCAGCTAAACTACACGATTCCTGCTCATCCAAATACTTTGGTTCTGTTGAAATGTGGGGGTGGAGCTCCGTTACCCTAGAATGATCAAACGACACTCAGGATGGTGTTGCAACTCACATAAGGGCCGATTTTAGACCCAGCTCTCTGTTTTATTAAAAATACACACATGCCCCCCACATGAATAAAGTAAATCCCCTCCCACCGAACAATACAATGGGGAGTACCTATACAGAGGATGTACATTCCAATTGGAGCATAGCCTTTGCTATTATCTATCACTGGTCCTCCCCCATGAGTCTTCTGAGGTCAGCAGACTTCCTCCCCTTCCCCCCTATGAGCCATCTGAGGTCATATTTCCTGTCCTACTAGCTTCTATTGGTATGTAAATTCTCTGCACAAGCACTCCCTAAAAATACCAGTCTGTACCTGGATGGGCCCGATACGATCTTTATTAAAACACATCCATCCCAGATACAGTTCAGATTAGTAATGGGTTGTAAGATATGCATAAGCCTACACGTGGAGTTCACACCGCTTGCGCATTGCGTTATGAAGCCCACGTGGTACCATGCTGCTGATATGTGGATACAGGCCCACGGTCTACTGACAGCAGCATTCGCATGGAATGCCGTGGTGGTATACACGCCGGTCTATAAGCGCAGATCTGCCATCTCATCCATTACCAAGCTGAGTACTGTAATACATACATTGTACATGCGCATGGCCCAATTGCAGCCTTCAGAGCTTTAATTAAGCCACACGAGAGACATATGAATAACACGAATATATGACACATTTAAAGTTCGACCAACAATACAAAATTTCCATGACAGAAGAAACAGTCCATAAGGAGATGAGAGGTCCCCAAAGACATGGGTGAAGTGTGGGACCGGGTCAGACATTTTTTGGTGTAATCTTTCACAAATTCTTAGAGGTCTATGTTTATAAAATGAGTGGAATAAATATGAAATGTGTTTGATCCGGCATGAGAGATATTGTCTGTATTTTATTTCATATAGTGGTTTCCTATGACCATCTAGTGCAGGGCTGTCAGACTCTGTCACTGCGGGCACACCAGCAATATGGGGCCCTCAAAGGTCCGGCTGTATCTGGAAGACGATAGAAATGTCTCTTCTCTTTCTCATATGAAACATTTCCCTCTGCATTCCATTATCACTGGGTTAGTAAGAGGTCAGAACTCGCTCTGAGAGTAGAAGTCTAGGACACATCATGGCAGCAGATATTCCCGGCTACAACTATCTACAATTTATGGAAAATGAGTTTTGGGAACAAAGTTGTGTTTTTCAATCATCAGACAAATATTACCAATTGTGCTGCTGCTGCTGCTGGGAAGAAGCTGGGGAAGGGCTAGGAAGCAGAAAGTGCAGGGTCTGGAGGAGAACTGGAATCAGCTGCCAGAGTCTGGATGCTGAGGCCAGGGGAGACAGAGATGGGGGTGTGCTGTGGCTGGAAACAGAAGCACAGGATCTGGTGGAGGAGTTCTGTCCTCCTCTCTGCTACTGACTGCTGGGACAGGGAGTAGCAGAGATGGGCCTCCTCAGCTGCACAGAGAAGCACAGGATCTGGTGGAGGAGTTCTGTCCTCCTCTCTGCTGCCGACTGCTGGGATGAGGAGTAGCAGAGATGAGCCTCTCCACAGCTGCACAAAGAAGAGCAGGATCTGGTGGAGGAGTTCTGTCCCCCTCTCTGCTGCCGACTGCTGGGATGAGGAGTAGCAGAGATGAGCCTCTCCACAGCTGCGCAAAGAAGTGCAGGATCTGGTGGAGGAGTTCTGTCCTCTCTGCTGCCGACTGCTGGGACGGGGAGTAGCAGAGATGAGCCTCTCCACAGCTGCACAAAGAAGTGCAGGATCTGGTGGAGGAGTTCTGTCCTCCTCTCTGCTGCCGACTGCTGGGACAGGGAGTAGCAGAGATGAGCCTCTCCACAGCTGCACAAAGAAGTGCAGGATCTGGTGGAGGAGTTCTGTCCAATCTGCTGCCAACTGCTGGGACGGGGAGTAGCAGAGATGAGCCTCTCCACAGCTGCACAAAGAAGTGCAGGATCTGGTGGAGGAGTTCTGTCCTCCTCTCTGCTGCCGACTGCTGGGACGGGGAGTAGCAGAGATGAGCCTCTCCACAGATGCACAAAGAAGTGCAGGATCTGGTGGAGGAGTTCTGTCCTCTCTGCTGCTGACTGCTAAAACAAGGTGCTTGAGAGCCTGAATATCCGAGATTTTCCTTTCTGGTCCTATCTGCAGATAAGACACTTTCTGCTCTCACACAAACCGTTTCTTGACTGGACTCGTCCCCTCACTCCTTCTGAATCTCTATGCTCTAAAGCTGAACCGCGCAAACATTTGATTTCGGAGATTTACCCCCTCCTCGTTGAGAGGAGGGCTTACGACTCCTTACCCTCCTGCCGGGCATGGAACAGAGACCTGGAAGACAGTCTGTCGGACTCCGACTGGGATCAAATATTCATGCATGCCCATAAGTGCTCCCTAATGTCTCGACTCAGGAAAACGGCTACAAATTGGCTTTGAGATGGTACCGAACCCCATTGGGAATCTCTCATTTCAACCCAGCTTTCCCCAACAGCTGTTGGAGATGTGGAACATCAGATGGGTCCTTTCTCCACATTTGGTGGTCCTGTCCGAGTATCCAACCATTCTGGCAGGAGGTCCACAGGCTTGTAGTGTCTGTAACCACCTTGCCCCTAGCTCTCTCTCCTGCCCAGTTTCTTCTCCATCATTCCCCCCTTCCCAGGGGACAATATTTCCAATCCCTAGCCATGCATATGGTCAACGCAGCCAGACTCTGTCTTCCTGCTCTTTGGGGCTCCACTCGCCCTCCCTCCATACGTGACTGGCTGACCCGGGTGAGTAAAATTGTGGAAATGGAGGAACTGATTGCGACTGCACTTGACTCCCCCACTAAATTGTCCCACATCTGGGCCTGCTGGACTCATTTTACAACTACCCCTTCATACCAGTCCCTCATGGACCGACCCACCTGATTTATCCATTTCAATACCGGGCAATTTTCCCCCTTCCTGCCCAGGCCAGTTTTCACGTTTCAGCGCTCTCACACTTTGAATGACAATTGCGCGGTCATACAACATTGTACCCAAACTAACATTTTATCATTTTCTTCACACAACGAGAGCTTTCTTTTGGTGGTATTTAATCACCGCCGGGGTTTTTATTTTTTGCTAAATTAACAAAAAAAGGCCAAAAATGTTGAAAAAAATACACGTTTTTCTTTGTTTCCGTTATAAAAATTTACAAATAAATAATTGTTCTTCATAAATTTAGGCCGAGATGTATTCTGCTACATGTCTTTGGTGAAAATAACCCAAATTAGGATGTATTATTTAGTTTGTAGGAAAGTTATAGAGTTCACAAACTATGGTATAGATCTGAATATTGATCAATCCTGAAGTACTGACAGCCAATCTAATTTCTTGAGGTCTAAGAATGTCAGAACAGTACAGATATCCCCCAAATGTCAGGACAGTACAGATATCCCCCCAAATGTCAGAACAGTACAGATATCCCCCAAATGTCAGGACAGTACAGATATCACCCCAAATGTCAGGACGGTACAGATATCCCCCAAATGTCAGAACAGTACAGATATCCCCCAAATGTCAGGACGGTACAGATATACCCAAATGACCCCTTTTTGCAGAGTAGACAGTCCGACGTACTTCATAAGAGGAATGGCGAGTTTTTTGAAGTTGTATTTTTTTTGTCAGAATTTTTCGTAAAATTAAAAAAATTATTTTCACTATTTTTTTTTTTACATACTGTCACCAGTGCAGTACAGCATCATCATATAACTGGCATGGCGGTGAACAGGGACACTGACTGGTGACAGTATGAAAAAAATATATATTTTTTTAAAAAATTTTTATTATTTTTCAATTTTTATTACATTTTTTTATTTTTTTTTCATATTTTACTATGACCAAAGTAGTACAATGTTACCATAGTAACATTGTACTACTTTGACCAAAGTAGTACAATGTTACCATAGTAACATTGTACTACTTTGGGGAAGTGATCAGTATTTTTTTTTTTTTTTACACAATTTGCTTATAGCAAAGAATTACTTTGCTATAAGCAAGCATTTACCTTCAATGAAATCGATTCATTCAGGTTTTTTTTTTTTGTGCTTAGCTGTGATTTGGTCACAGCTAATCACATGACATGTGCATGTGACCTGCTGTGATCATTCATAGCTAGGCACTAGTATACAATGGATGGCATGAATGAAGCCATTCATTGTATACAACTGTCATGTGACCTGCTGTGATTGGTCACAGCAGGTCACATGGTACCAGCAACGGGGGCCGGTACTCAGATCTGTCATCGGCCTTGTCCGAGGTAAACGGCCGGTGACAGATCGCACCGCTGTGCGGCTCTGCAGGAGCGCAAACTGCGCATGTGTGGGAGTACGCCAAATGGCGTGCACCTGGAATGCCGAAGCGCTTTTGCAGCCGCCAAGCGGCCATTGGCGGGGCGGCAAATGGGTAACCTAGCTCTGCGGTGGGTGCTGCTCCATTACACTAGACCATATGGTAGGCAACGTCCTCCCCTTCAGGGTTTTACCCCCATCCATCTGCTCTGGTTGATAGACTAATGCTTAAATCCACCCACGTAAGACCCTTGGTATTGAGGATAATACAAATTCCACTCATTCTCCCCCTTCTCCCCCCCCCTTTTTTTTTTCTTTCTCTCCCCCCTCTTTTTCTCTTCTTTCCTCCTTGTCACATGCCCAGTTAGCTACTGGTTACCTCTTTAGAGAACGTTAGGCATGTGAATATCATACTCTCTCTACATCAGCGACCTTCACGACGATTTAATCTAGCCTGCAGGCACTTTCATTCCCGTATGACTCTCGCCTCGTCTCCAACATTTGTGCCGCATCTTCCCTCCCTTTGTAGCTCCGCAGTGAGAATTGCACACATAGGAGGTTCGATGCGACAGCATTCCCATCCATATTACTATAATGCCTGAGTATTACAAACTTGTCCCCGTCGTTGATCGGTTCAGCAATGTTCCATGTTTTTTCTTTGCAAGAGTCTTCCTACTTTTTCATGGTATGCATCGCCAAATGTCATATCTGAGCATCATTTGCATTTCTTTTGTAACATTTTGCACTTCATCAATAAACGTTTTTAGGGAAAAAAAAAAAAACAAGAAGAGGGCAGATGAGGGGGTGCCACAGCTGTAGGAAAGGTGCGAGATGAAATTATCTGGTGGGCCTAATTGGTCCCGTGGGCCTTGTGTTTGACATGTGATCTAGTGGTAATAATGAGGCACTGTGGTACTATTACTACACTATGGACACTGGATGGAGCTACACTCTGGGCTGCTGGAAAGTGGCACTCAGGGAGGCCTAGGAGACTTTTATCATCAATTGGGAAGTGGAAGGATTCTTTCTCCACCCCCCACCTCTGTACGATGGGCTGTGTACATACATGTGCAGTATGGCCGGGAGACGTCAGGAGTGTGGTGATTCCTGTACCTGTGTCCATGTTGGGCGGCACAGTTATGCTTCCAGAGTATTCATGGAGAGTCTCCGAGTGCTGTAAGCAGCTGGCAGTGTTCTTCCCCACAGACACCCCCCAGACATGCATACTGGAAGGAGGTCCATATTCCTCTATATAGATATTTATAACTCTAGACGGGTCACCGGCGGGAGGAAGGAGGTCCTGATTCCTCTATATAGATCTATATATCACTAGAGGGGTCACCAGCAGGAGGAAGGAGGTCCCGATTCCTCTATATAGATCTTTATATCACTAGAGGGGTCACCAGCTGGAGGAAGGAGGTCCCGATTCCTCTATATAGATCTTTATATCACTAGAGGGGTCACCAGCAGGAGGAAGGAGGTCCCGATTCCTCTATATAGATCCTATCACTAGAGGGGTCACCGGCGGGAGGAAGGAGGTCCCGATTCCTCTATATAGATCTTTATATCACTAGAGGGGTCACCGGCGGGAGGAAGGAGGTCCCGATTCCTCTATATAGATCTTTATATCACTAGAGGGGTCACCGGCGGGAGGAAGGAGGTCCCGATTCCTCTATATAGATCTTTATATCACTAGAGGGGTCACCAGCAGGAGGAAGGAGGTCCCGATTCCTCTATATAGATCTTTATATCACTAGAAGGGTCACCAGCGGGAGGAAGGAGGTCCCAATTCCACTATATAGATCTTTATATCACTAGAGGGGTCACCGGCAGGAGGAAGGAGGTCCCGATTCCTCTATATAGATCTTTATATCACTAGAGGGGTCACCGGCAGGAGGAAGGAGGTCCCGATTCCTCTATATAGATCTTTATATCACTAGAGGGGTCACCAGCAGGAGGAAGGAGGTCCCGATTCCTCTATATAGATCCTATCACTAGAGGGGTCACCGGCAGGAGGAAGGAGGTCCTGATTCCTCTATATAGATCTTTATATCACTAGAGGGGTCACCGGCGGGAGGAAGGAGGTCCTGATTCCTCTATATAGATCTTTATATCACTTAGAGGGGTCACCGGCGGGAGGAAGGAGGTCCTGATTCCTCTATATAGATCTTTATATCACTAGAGGGGTCACCGGCAGGAGGAAGGAGGCCCCGATTCCTCTATATAGATCTTTGTATCACTAGAGGGGTCAACGGCAGGAGGAAGGAGGTCCCGATTCCTCTATGTAGATCTTTATATCACTAGAGGGGTCACCAGCAGGAGGAAGGAGGTCCCGATTCCTCTATATAGATCTTTATATCACTAGAAGGGTCACCAGCAGGAGGAAGGAGGTCCCGATTCCTCTATATAGATCTTTATATCACTAGAGGGGTCACCGGCAGGAGGAAGGAGGTCCCGATTCCTCTATATAGATCTTTATATCACTAGAGGGGTCACCGGCAGGAGGAAGGAGGTCCCGATTCCTCTATATAGATCTTTATATCACTAGAGGGGTCACCAGCAGGAGGAAGGAGGTCCTGATTCCTCTATATAGATCCTATCACTAGAGGGGTCACCGGCAGGAGGAAGGAGGTCCTGATTCCTATATATAGATCTTTATATTACTAGAGGGGTCACCGGCGGGAGGAAGGAGGTTCTGATTCCTCTATATAGATCTTTATATCACTAGAGGGGTCACCGGCAGGAGGAAGGAGGCCCCGATTCCTCCATATAGATCTTTGTATCACTAGAGGGGTCACCGGCAGGAGGAAGGAGGTCCCGATTCCTCTATATAGATCTTTATATCACTAGAGGGGTCACTGAAGAGAGGAAGGAGGTCCTGATTCCTCTATATAGAGCTTTATATCACTAGAGGGGTCACCGGCAGGTGGAAGGAGGTCCCGATTCCTCTATACAGATCTTTATATCACTAGAGGGGTCACTGGCAGGAGGAAGGAGGTCCTGATCCCTCCATATAGAGCTTTATATCACTAGAGGGGTCACCAGCAGGAGGAAGGAGGTCTCGATTCCTCCATATAGATCTTTATATCGCTAGAGGGGTCACCGGCGGGAGGAAGGAGGTCCCGATTCCTCTATATAGATCTTTTTATCACTAGAGGGGTCACCGGCAGGAGGAAGGAGGTCCCGATTCCCCTATATAGATCTTCATATCACTAGAGAGGTCACCAGCAACCTCATTTAGAATACTGTGTCCAGTTCTGTAGACCTCACTTACATAAAGATATTGATGAGGTAAAATGAGTCCAAAGATGGGGAACAAAAATGGTGAAAGGTCTGGGGGGGATAAAACATATCAGGATAGACATCAGGAACGTAACATGTCCAGTCTGAAGGAGAGAAGGGAAAGGGGAGACATGACTGAAACCTTTAAATACATGAAGGGGATGAATAAGGTTCAGGAGGGCAGGATTTTCTTGTTCAAACATTTTATTGGTATCAAAACATAGGGGTAAAGACATTAACCGTAGGCGTTAGATAGTATATTAACAACAGGACATAGAGGGAATATATGCACAGTATTAATGTCTTTAAATAGAGAGGGAGAGAAAGATTCAAGGAAACAATGTAGCATAGCCTATATTGCTAAGTATATGGAAATAAATAGTAGCAATAGGTAATAACATGCCAAAGAGAGTTTGTTCAGTGAGGATAGACTCTCCAGAGCTACGTGGGGGATTAGGGGTAGATGGGATGACCAAGGAAGAGAGGGGGAGGGAGGAAGAAGGGTGGTGAAGATGGCTCCATGATTGGTGGGGAAGGATGGAATTAGTTTGATTGCCCGGTTAGAAGTGGTACCAGGAAAGTGCAGAAAATATGTAGTTTGCATATCAGGGAAGAAGGAGGGATTCATCAAAATTTTGTGGGAGGAAACACTCTACCCAGGGATTCCAGACATGTAGGAACTTAGGGATTGTATCGAGAATTGTGGCTTCAACCTTTGCATGTACCATGGCTTGCGTTACTCTGATTTTGACAGCAGCAATGCTTAAGGTGGAGGTTTTCCAGGATTTTGCTATGACCTGTTTGGCTGCTGTGGTTACTTGCAGGACGAGTTTGAATTGTGACGAAGTTACGCCAGGAGGGTGTAGATTGAGGAGAGCTGTTGTCGGATTAAGTTGAAGCGAGTTTGCACAAAGTTTGGATATCATAGTGAAAACATCGGTCCAGAAAATTTGGGCTATCAGGCAGTTCCACCAGATAAGATAATGTGTACCCGGATCTGCACAGCCTCTAAAGCAGTTGGGGGAGTAGTTAGGGATGTATTTTGCGATTCTCGCTGGGACCAAGTACCAACGAGTCAGAACTTTATAGTTGGTTTCCAAGGCTACAACATTCTGTGTAGATGATTTTGTGTTGGCCCAAATATGGTCCCAATCAGATGGATCTAATTGCCTGTTCAGGTCTGTTTCCCATCTGAGGGTTTATGAAGGGGGGGTGCGGAGGCTGAATTTGTGATGAGGGAGTATAGGCTGGAGATGAGGCCACGCCTGTGGGGATCTTTATAACAAGCCCGTTCAAAAGGAGACATGATATTAGTTTGATTGGGTATTTTAGTGTAGGGGCCGTAAAAGTGTTGTAGTTGTAAATATCTGAATATTTCAGAAGGTGGGAGGCTATATTCCTCTTGTAAGGAAGCAAAGGATTTGAATTTGTTCCTCTGTAGGAAATGATGTGTGCGGAGTAGGTTAGCAGAGGTCCATAGGTTGAATGAGAGTGGCGATGACCATGCTGGGGGGAAAGCTGGGTTCTTAAGAAATGAGAGTAAGGGGTTATGCAATGATTGGAGAAGGTAGCGAGTCTTTATTTTGTCCCACACTGATAGAAAGTGAGAGGTGATGGGGTTCGTTATCGAGCAGCGATCAAATGGTCTAAGCCAAAGTAAGTTAGCCGTGGACAGGGGGTCTCAATCTATAGATTCGAGAACGAACCATTGAGGAATTTCATAGGTTGCATGGTATTTTGGCAGTTGAGCTAAGTGTGCTGCCTGATAATATTTACCAACATTGGGAAGGCCAAGACCGCCGTTGAGTTTGGAGCGAAAGAGGGTGGAGCGGGGTATGCGAGGTATGCAGGGGCAAGTAGTGCCCCATATGTAAGAGAAAATACGCCGCTGTAGTACGCTAAGATAGTGGGGAGGTACTGGTATTGGGAGAACTCTGAATAGATATAAAATTTTGGAAGTATTGACATCTTTACAACTGCTATTCTGCCTAGCCAAGCGAGTGGTAAGGAGGACCATTTAGTCATTAGAGCAGTAAGGTGAGTTAGCATAGGAGTATAGTTAGCTGCATACAGGTCTGATATATTGGGGGTCAGTTTGATTCCCAGGAAAGGAATATGATTCTGCAACCAAGGAAATGGGAGAATCTGTTTCAAGTGGGCCAGTTCTGAGGGGGGAGGGAAATATTAAGAGCCATGGATTAGCAGGGATTTATTAATAGGCCAAAGAGTGATCCAAACCTCTCGAGAAGCTGAAGGAGGGAAGGAGAGGAAGTCAAGGGAGAAGTGAGAAATAGTAGAACGTCATCTGCAAATACGCATAGCTTGTGGTGAGATCCCCCTATCTCAAGCCCTCGGACATCCGGGTTAGCTCTAATTAGGAGGGCAAGCGGTTCTTTGGCCAAAGCAAAGAGTAAGAGGGAAAGAAGGCAGCCCTGCCTTGTGCCATGGTAGATTGGAAAGTGAGCTGACCTATGTCCTAGGTATCTAATTCTGGCCGAAGGCTCTCGATATAGAGAGACAATCCAGGTTAAAAAGTGTGGGCCAAGGCCCCAGTGGCTCAGAATGTAGCATAGATATGGCCAAGAAACCGTATCAAATTCCTTCCTGATGTCCAAGAACAGGAAACAGGTAGGAGTGTTGCGGGATTTGGCAATGTGTGCCAAGAGAGTTGCGCGTCTGACATTATCTCCGGCCTGTCGAGTTGGAATGAATCCCACTTGGTCATTATGGATTAAAGTACCTATACATATATTGAGGCGTGTGGAAAGAATTTTGGCTAGTATTTAATATCAATGTTGAGGAGGGAGATCGGCCTATAGTTGGACCATTGCGTGTCATCCGAGTTAGGTTTTGGGTTCATTGAGATGTTAGCTTGCGCTGTTTCTAGGTTAAAGGTATGGCCCAATAAAATGGCATTAAAAGCATTGGTGAGGATGGGCGTTAGAAGATGGGTGAATTTTTTGTAATAAGTAGCGGAAAAACCATCCAGTCCTGGGCGTTTGCAAAGCTTTAAATTTTTAACTGCGTTTAAGGTTTCGGTTGGGGTGATGGGTTGTTCTAATGCTGCTAATTGGTGTTCAGAAGGAGATGGGAGCCAGAAGGGCGTCAGCCTGGGTGGCATCAAAAGGTGTGGAGGGAGAGCAAAGTTGTGAAAGATGTTTGTGAAAGGTTTGTAGGATGTGTTCCGGATTGCTAGTGAGGTTGCCAGAAGAGGTGCGTATTCGGATAGGTCTAGTAATCTGATCAAGCCTACGAAGCGAGAGTGCTAGAAAGGTATTAGGTTTATTTGCTTTTGTGTATTATTTGTGTCGGGATCTATGAAGTGAGAGCTCCGCCTGATCTGTGAGAAATAGATCAAGAGCCAATCGCGCTCTCTCCAGAGCTTCACGGTTGGCTGGTGTAGGTGTTTCATGTACAGGAATGCAGACAACACAAGATGCTGGTGTGAGGAATCATGTTGTACAACAGAACTACATCCAGGTCAGCATAGAACAGGAAACAGGAAGTGTAAGGCCATGCAATATTACCGGATACAAGTCGGGTCACAGTATTTGCATAATGACTCTATAACATCTCCCTTTTTTACATTCAATTCAAACCTTATAAACAATGAAACTAAAACAGATCTTGAACATGGCATGCTGTGTGACTGGTAGATACACGACAGATTGAGTCTATCTGGTGGTCTTGAAACTTGACCACTACGCAAGACCACAGGGATTTTGCCTGGGGAAATCCGTTCAGCTCCAGAAGGTGTTGATAAGGAGCTACCCTCTTTCCTGGCTGGTGTGTTTGGCAAAGAAGAACTTGACGGGATATGTGGCTGCATTTTGTCATCCTCATTGTATCCCGATATGACAGCAGAGTTCTCTCTGCTTTGAGTATATGGTCCAGTAGGACTCGGGGCATTGAGAACCTCAGGAGGATCACGTGCAGGATGCTCATAGGCTTGTGTGGTGAATCGTTCTGCCTTTCGCAGGTCCACTCGATTGCGGCGGTAAAGACTGCCTTCTACATCCACAAGATATGATCGAGGAGCAACTCTCTGCACACAGGAACCTAGTCTCCAGCGACCAGTCCTGTCACCTGGAAGCGGCTTCATACGGATTGGCTCTCCAATGCTTAGTTCAGGTAAGTCTTTAGCAGACACATCGTATGACAGCTTGGCAATCTGTTTCCTCCTCTGCAGTTTCGCCGGGACACCTGTAACCACACAAGGATCAAGTAATATGTTTGCCACAGGCAATGAAGTCTTCAGTCTCCTAGACATCAAGCGCTGTGCAGGACTACTGTCCATGCCTTCAGATGGGGTGTTCCTCCAATGTAGAATGGCCTTCCACGGATCAGTACCATCAAACTTGGCCTTCTTACAAAGATTCTTCACTATCTTGACAGCCGATTCCGCTTTGCCATTTGCTTGCGGGTGCCTCGGGGATGAGGTAACATGCTCGAATCCCCAATTTTTACAGAACCGTCTGAATTGCTCACATGCAAATTGAGGTCCATTATCCGAGATGACTCTATCCGGCTGGCCATAACATTCAAACTGTGCTTTACAACGCTTGATGGTAGGATCAGCAGACAGGTCAGGAAGTAGCTCAATCTCCCAAAAGTCAGAATAATGATCAACAATTAGTAGAAAATCCTGGCCAGCATAATTCAGCAAGTCCATGCTTACAATTTGCCAAGGCCGGGTGGGCAGCACATGCGACATCATAGGTTCTTTCTGTTGTGCCTGCGCATATTCATTGCATGCCGAGCAACAGCTAACAAAGTCTCTAATCTCATTCTGCATGTTGGGCCAGTATAGGGTATCACGTGCTTGCCTATAGCATGCTTCTCCGCCAATGTGACTGGCATGAATACGAGTCAGCATCTCTGATCTTAAAGATTTAGGAATGATGACCCTTGGCCCCTTGTACAGTATACCATCCTGAATGGCGATTTCATCTCTGAAAGTCCAATATTCTCTCACAAGTAATGGCACTTCCAACTTGGAATCAGGCCAACCATTCAGAACAACATATTTAAGAGCCTGCAGACTCTCATCGGTTTCAGTGTGCTGTTTTATCTGAAGCAATCGTTGGTCCGTGACGTATAAATAGTCTGAATGATTAATCTGTGACAGGACCTCCAGGTCCCGCTGAACATTGCAAACTGTGTGTTGTGCATACTCAGGTGTACCACCTGCTGCTGTAGCTCTGCTAAGAGTGTCACTAATGTACATTTCAGGACCAGGTTTATAGACAACATTTAGGCAATAGTTTTGTAATGTGAGCAACATGCTCTGTAGACGTTTGGGTGCACACAAAAGGGGTTTCTGGAACATAGAAATCAGAGGTTTATGGTGAGTTTCTGCCGTGATCTCGTCGCGCCCATAGAGGTAGTGGTGAAAGCGCTGGCAGGCAAACACTATACTCAGACATTCCTCTTCTATTTGTGCGTAGTTTTGTTCGGTAGAGTCAGTGCCCTTGAAGCAAAAGCGATAGGCTGGCCAGCTTGCAATAGGCAACACCCAAGTCCAGTTTTGCTTGCATCACTTTGAATAGTTACAGGTTTTGTAACGTCATAGTACTTCAGGACAGGTGTGTCCGTGACCAAGCGTTTGATGTCCTGCACTACATTATCATGCTTAGGAAGCCAATGCCAAACAGCGTCCTTGTCCAGAAGCCTTCTCAATGGCTCGCAGACCTCTGAGAGGTGTGGTAGGAATTTTGCTAGGTAGGTAACAAATCCAATGAAGCGTTGCAGGGATTTCACATTTGCTGGCTGCGGCATATCCAGTATGGCTCTGATTTTTTCTGGGTCAGCCTTCAAACCCTCCCAGGTTAGAATGTGTCCATGAAAGCGGACCTCTTTGACCTTGAATTGCAGTTTTTTCATGCCAAGTCTCAATTTTACCTGCCTACAACGATTCATCAGTTCCAGCAGTTTGCCATCATGATCTTGCTCTGCTTCCTCATCTGTGTCCCCACAGCCAACCACAAGGATGTCATCAGCTATTGGTTCAATACCACTGAGTCCAGCCAATAGTTCATGTTGTTTACGTTGATACACCTCTGGTGCAACTGATACTCCAAAAGGCAGTTTGAGCTATCTTTTCCTGCCCCACGGAGTCCAGAAGGTGGTCATGTAACTACTTGCATCATCCAACTTACACTGTAAAAATGCATCCCGGGCATCAACAAGTGTGAACAGACGTGCCTTTGGCAGCTTGTACAAAACATCCTCGAGAGTTGGCATGATGTAGTGCGATCGTCTCAGTGCCATATTTAAGAATTTGGGATCTATGCATATTCGTAGCTTATTTGGCTTCCTTACAATCACCATGTTACTTATCCAGTCAGTTGGGTCACTCACTGGTGCCAAGTGTCCATTGGCCTCATACTGGTCAAGCTGTGCCTTAACTGCTTGTTTTAATGCCACCGGCACATTGCGTGGTGCACATTGGACTGGAGGGACACTCACATCAAGGTCGAAATGAACTTCCCCTGGTACAGATTCCACTGGCCCAGTAAACACATCACTAAATTCCTTTAGCAGCAGTTGTTTTGTCAAGGGCCCCTTGGATAGATTGTCCATCACATTAAGCTCTGCAGGGATGGAGAAACGTATCAGCCCTAGACGCTCACAGGATGAGCCAGACAACAGTGGCCTTTGGCAGGCTTCCACAATTTCACACTCCAGCTTGTGTGTTAGTCCACGTATGGCACATTCTTTCTTGAAGAGCCCTAGAGATTTCATAATCGCAGCGGAGTATAACTTTAACCTGGTGTCACTTGGCAGTAGACGTGCTTCTGGTGCTGACACCATTTTGTCTCTTAAGCACATTACATCCCACGTTGTTCCTGAATGGAGGTGACAGGATTGGGGCTTATTATTTACATGTAAAGTGACAAACCATTTCTTTCCTCTGGATTGCACAGCGCCAATCAATTCACTGCTGTATATAACTTCAGTGGTGTGTGTCTCTTCCTCATATGCGGATGTGTTCTCCATGTTGTGTCATTTGCCTATTGATGGCCGTCGTTTACTTGACAAACAAACGTTAGCAAAATGGTTTGTTCTTCCACAAGACTTCCAAGACTTCCCATAAGCTGGACACGGCTCTTTAATTCTTTCATGCACAGTCCCACAGTATTTGCAAGCTGTAGGGTTGGCAGTATTTGTGCTCATCAGGCGGCGTTGCTGCAGTTTGTTCCTGTTGCCATGCTGCATTGCAATGTTTATGCTGTCGGTCTGTTGTCTGTCCTGTTCCATAACTTTCAGACGTCTGTCAGTGAGCTCTGCTGTACGGCACGTCTCAATGGCTGTGTGTAGAGTGAACTCATGTTCTCTTAGGAGGCGCCTGCGTGTGCTCTCTCGCTAGCTATACCAACAACAATTGTGTCCCTTATCAATTGGTCTCTGAGTGCCATATTCCCAAGTTGCTGCCTTTTCTCTCCAGTGTGTAACAAAGTGATCCAAAGATTCTCCCTCTTCTTGTTTGCAGCATCCAAACACATCCCTTTCATAAATGACATTTGTAGCAGGTATGAGATCATCTTCCAGTACATTTACAATGGCTGTAACATTGTGTTGCTGATCTGCTGTGAGGGTCACATTGTGTTTATACACATGCCTGCATTCACTGCCCATGACTCTTCTCAGAGTTGCTGCCGGCACTCCTGCACATTTCTCATTCCAGCCTGTAGCCAGACAATAATCTTCACATTCAGCTCTGAAAGATTCCCAATTGCTGCTCCAATCCCCACTCATTGTCATCCCCTCTGGGGGAGGTATGCCATTCATGGCAGCCATATTGTCAGGAAGCCTCTGAGCTATCAAATCTCAGACAATCCTCAGTCTCAGGCTGTAGTTCACAAACCCGTGTTTCCCAAAGCTGCTGCGCTCCAAACAAGAGGCTCAGTCCTGATTCCAGTCACTTCTGACACCATGTTTCATGTACAGGAATGAAGACAACACAAGCTGCTGGTGTGAGGAATCATGTTGTACAACAGAACTGCATCCAGGTCAGCATAGAACAGGAAGCAGGAAGTCTAAGGCCATGCAATATTCCCGGATACAAGTCGGGTCACAGGATTTGTACAATGATTCTATAACAACTACCTATCACAGTTCTGGAGGCCCTGGAATGCCAGGATAGCACCAAACCCCCCAAATGACCCCTTTTTGGAAAGTAGACACCCCAAGGAATTTGATAATAAGCATGGTGAGTATTTTGCAGATCTCGTTTGTTGCCACAAGTTTATGGAAAATGAATAAAAAAACATATTTTTTCTTTTCTTTTTTTTATATTTCAAAACCTTGTAGAAAAAAATTAGATCTGCAAAATACTCACCATACCTATTTTTAAATTCCTTGGCGTGTCTACTTTCCAGAAAGGGGTCATTTGGGGGGTGCTATCCTGACATTTCAGGGCCTTTGAAACGGATAGGTAGTGAGGAAGTGAAATGAGGAAGTTCCGCACCTTCGGGATTTCAAAGCAGTCATTGGATTTCAGGATCCTGTATGTGGCTAGGCTCCCAAAAAGTCTCACACATGTGGTATCCCCATACTCGGTAGAAGTAGCAGAATGTATTTTGGGGTGTAATTCCACATATACCCATGGCTTGTGTGACAAATATATAATTTAAGTTACAACTTTGTGTAAAAAAAAAAAAATGTTTTTTTAATTTTCCAAAAACTTGTGGAAAAAAAAAATCTTCCATGGACTCAATATGCCTCTCAGCAGATAGCTTAGGGTGTCTACTTTCCGAAAAGGGTCATTTGGGGGTGTTTGTACTCCTCTGGTATTTTAGCACCTCAAGAAATGTGATGGGCAGTCAGAAAGTAAAAGCTGTGTAAATTCCATTATCTATCCCATAGTTTGTAGACGCTATAACTATCACAAAGCAATCAATATACACTTATTGGGAATTTTTATAACAAAAACATGTAGCAGAATACATTTTGGCCTAAATTTATGATGAAATTTGAGTTTTTTGATATTTTTTATGACATAAATGAGAAAATATTGTTTTTATTAAAAAGTTTCAGTCTTTTTTTGTTTATAGCAAGAAAAATAAGAAGTGCACAGGTGATCAATGACCACTAAAGGAAAACTATTTGTGTGAAAAAAAGGATGCAAATTTAATTTACTTACACAATAATCAATAAACAGAATTCCGCACCCTATCACCTGCAAAAATATCTACTATACCCAAAAGAAAAGTAGACTTTCACCCTTGAAAGTATGTGTACATGTAACTAAACTCTTCTTTAAACATAGATGAATCTATCCCAATATACAATAAAATAATACATAAATACAATTTACAATAAAATAAATTGTAAAATAAAATAAAAATTCCAAAAAATTATATATCAACCTAAATGTCCCAAAAAATAAATGTCCAAAATGTCTCTGTAAAGATGTCTTTCCAAATTCCAAAGCAAACTCGTATCATCTTTAATCATCCAGTATGGAAATTCCAAAATTCTTTGTGAACCTCAAAAAAATAAACTTCTGATAGTGTATTACCTTTATACTGAACATACATGCAAAACAGTGAAAACTTTTATGTATTTGGTAGATTTTATATTAACTGTTAGTGTTTTTTAGGGGTTGATTTTATTTATGTTATATTTAATGTATTTTATTATATATCATATTTATCATACTTTTTATGAGATAGTTTGGGGGATATGGATCAGGTTTAGTTTGTGTGTGAGTAGATGTAGAATGTATTGATCTGGGAATGCATAGATTGACCAGTAGAGGGAGTCATTACCATAGGGGGTATAAGATTGTCATTGTATTGAATATCGGTCTGTTATATATTTATATATTATATAAGAAGGGTGTATATACATTGCTACTATTTAGTTGGATTCACAGTATATGTTGATCCTTTTTAGCATTTTAATTACATGGGGATTTAGATCAGGTATGGGGGCGTGTACCTGTTAGGAGGAGTGGGGGGGGGGGTCATTAAGATGGAGTTTATGTTACAGTATAGGTACACAGTTATATGGTTCTAGTATAGATGCTGTGTGATTGCAGTGTTTGTATAGGGATTGCAGTGTTCGTATAGGGATTGCAGTGTTCGTATAGGGATTGCAGTGTTCATACAGGGATTGCAGTGCTCGTATAGGGATTGCAGTGTTCATATAGGGATTGCAGTGTTCGTATAGGGATTGCAGTGTTCGTATAGGGATTGCAGTGTTTGTATAGGGATTGAAGTGCTTGTATAGGGATTGCAGTGTTCGTATAGGGATTGCAGTGCTTGTATAGGGATTGCAGTGCTTGTATAGGGATTGCAGTGTTCATACAGGGATTGCAGTGCTCGTATTGGGATTGCAGTGTTCGTATAGGGATTGCAGTGTTCGTATAAGGATTGCAGTGCTCGTATAGGGATTGCAGTGTTCGTATAGGGATTGCAGTGTTCATATAGGGAATGGGAATAAAGATATACATGCCGCTGTTTTTCCATATAGTTAGATGGCGGATTCGATTTCTTGCCCTTGATGTGGGACAGAATATAAGGAACCACCTCTCAGACATCTTGATCCCTTGTGAAAAAGTCCAGGAAATGACGAAATGCGCCGGGACACGTGACGTCTACCGCACTCACGCAAAACCGGAAGTGTGGTGGTGGCCATTTTGGAAGTGGGAACATGCGGTTCTCTATACATAGGACTACACCTGAGCTGTTCTGAATGCTGGAAGCTGATATTCTTCAGTTTTAATGTAAGATATTCAATAAATATTGACTTCTGTTACTATATAGCGCTGATTGTCTCCTATCTCACCTTATGAGGAATATGGAAGAGTGCCAACAGGAACATTAGGAAGCCTGGAGAGTGCGACTATCCCCTGAAAGCCTGGGATTTATTTCCAGAGGGGAATGATCCATTGTTGCACCAGTTGGAGGAGAGCACTTTATTGTTCACTATTATTGAGTTTGTAGAGCTCACTATTAGAGATTTGGGTTAGTCTCCATTCTCACTATTTGGAGGTGATCACGTTTCATCGTTTGGACTTGGAATGGTCACTCTTCTGATTCTTGTCACGAGTGTATTTACATATTCAGAGATTGATATATTGGTAGAGGAATTGTTTTTCACGTGTGAGCTCACGGTATGCAGTTGGCATGATACACGGTTCTTTCACTATTTTACATGTATGTTCAGTTTAAAGGTAATACACTATCTGAAGTTTATTTTTTGAGGTTCAAAAAGAATTTTAGAATTTCCATACTGGATGATTAAAGATGATATGAGTTTGATTTGGAACATTTAGTTTGATATATAATATTTTTGTTTTTTTATTTTATTTTACAATGTATTTTTTATTTTATTGTATATTGGGATAGATTCATCTATGTTTAAAGAAGAGTTTAGTTACATGTTCATTTATGTACCGTATTGCATGACCGCGCAATTGTCAGTAAAACTAGTGCAGTTCTGTATAGTAAAAAATGGTGTAAATTCCATTATCTCTCCCATAGTTGGTAGACGCTATAACTATCACACAAAGCAATCAATATACACTTATTGGGATTTTTTTTTACCAAAAACATGGAGCAGAATACATTTTGGCCTAAATTTATAACTAACTTTGAGTTTACTATATATTTTTTATAGCCAAAAGTAAAAAATATTGTTTTTTTTTTCAAAATTTTTGGTCTTTTTTTGTTTATAGCGCAAAAAATAAAAAGCGCACAGGTGATCAAATACCTCCGAAAGAAAGCTCTATTTGTGTGAAAAAAAGGACATAAATGTTGTTTGGGTGCAGCATTGCATGACCGCGCAATTATCAGTTGAACTAGTGCAGCGCCGAAAGCAAAAAGAGGCGTGGTCAGGAAGGGGGGTAAATCCTCATGAGGGGGAGGGGTTAAACTCTCCAGTATCTTCCCAACTATAGAAGTTACACTAACAGCTCTATAATTACTTGGGAAAGATTTTGTCCCCTTTATAAATATTGGCCCCACATTGGCCTTACACCAATCCAGTGGTACTATGCCAGTCATTAAAGAATCCCTAACAATGAGAAACAATGGCTGTGAGATGACAGAGCTGAATCCTTTAAGGCCCCGTGGGTGTCTGCCATCCGGTCCAGGGGCTTTATTCACCTTTATTCTGTACAAATATTTCTGCATCATATCAATTGTGAGCCAATGTGGATCATCTGGGGGGTGTCAGTACCACCCCCCATTATGGACAAGAGCCCCCCCATGCTCCTTTGTATACACAGAGCTGAAGAAGGGATTTCATACATTGTCCTTCTCTTTGTCCCCCCCCCCTCTAGATGGTTCTGTAAAGGGCCTACATGCTGGGACCGGACCTTTCTACTATTCATATATTGGAGGAATGTTTTGGGGTCGTCCTGATATCTTTCTGTCGCTTGTTTTCAGTTTTTGTGTCTTTATTTCCTTTTTGCATATTCTGTTTTATTCTTTGTAATGTGTAAACGATGATCGCGTTCCTTCATTGTTATATTTAATAAAAGCTCTTTTCTTATTATCTATAACTTTTGTAACTTTGGCCGTCAGCCACATAGGTTGGATTTGTAGCCTTTTATACTTGTTGCCCATGGGAATATATATTTGCAGTGTGGTCACATACAGTCTTTTTGAAGAACTCTCATTTCTGTGTTGTGTTCATTGTGATGCCAATATTCCCTCCCAGGGATATTAGCTCTCTTAAAGTTGAGCGTTTTTATTTTCCCGTATGTGCTCGCTGTTTACAGCTAACAATAAATGAAATCATGTTATGGTCACTGCTACCCAGATGTTCTTTTATATGGACATTCGTAATAAGCTCTTCATGGTTTGAGATGACTATGTCCAGCAGAGCATCATTCCTAGTTGGGGCCTCTATGAACTGGACCATAAAATTGTCCTATAGTAGGTTTATACATTTTTGCCCTTTAACTGTTCCTGCAGTACCATTACTCCAGTCACTTTCTGGGGCGTTACCATCCCCCATTATTATCACTGTTCCAGCCCTTGCAGCCCTTTCCATCTGTGTGAGGAGCTGAGTCTCCACCTCCTCATTAACACTGGGAGGCCTATAACAAACTCCAATGATGACCTTTGTAGTACGCCCTCCATGTGCAGTTCCACCCATAATCCTTCAGCCTCATCACACTCTCCATCAACTAGGTCCTCTTTCACACTCGCTCTGAGATCACTTCTCACATAGAGACAGACACCACCACCTTTCCTATTTCCCCCGTCTCTCCGAAAGAGAACCTAGCCAGGAATATGAATGGCCCAGTCATGTGAGGAATGAAGCCAAGATTCAGCAATACCAATTCAATCCTAGTTCTCTTCATGCACCAAACCTTCCAACTCACCTATTGTGCTGGGCACACTTCTGGTATTGGGGAACAAACACTTTCATTCACTGACACCTTGTCCATTCACCGACACCTTGTCCATTCACCGACACCTTGTCCATTCACTGACACCATGTTCACACGGATTTTGTGTATCTTTTATTTTCCTACAAATGCTACCAATTCCACTGGTTGTTTGTAACATGGGAACCTTCTTATCATCTGCCATAGCCCTCCCCCCATTCCATCCCCTAGGGGTACTGACCCCTGTCTGATCTGTCTACCTCTTTATAATCCCAGATGTACAGGAAGACAGGACTTCAGTGAGGAACATTTCCCTCACTCTGGACAGGAAAGTGGCTTCACCCCCATGTGAGTTCTCTGATGTCTGTAAAGATTGGACTTATCTGAAAAACATTTTCCACACTCAGGACAAGAATATGGCTTTTCCCCCGTGTGAGATCTTTGATGTGTGTAAAGATGGGACTTCACTGAAAAACATTTCCCGCATTCAGGACAGGAATACGGCTTCTCTCCCATGTGAGATCTCTGATGTCTGTAAAGGCTGGACTTCAATGAAAAGCAATTGCCACACTCAGGACAGGAATACGGCTTCTCACCTGTATGAAATTGCTGATGTCTATAAAGATTGGACTTCTGTGAAAAACTTTCCCCACACTCAGGACAGGAATAGGGCTTCTCTCCCATGTGAGATCTCTGATGTCTGTAAAGGCTGGACTTCAATGAAAAGCATTTGCCGCACTCAGGACAGGAATACGGCTTCTCACCTGTATGAAATTGCTGATGTCTATAAAAATTGGACTTCTGTGAAAAACATTCCCCACACTCAGGACAGGAATACGGCTTATCCCCCGTGTGAGATCTCTGATGTGAGTAAAGATTACACTTCACTGAAAAACATTTTCCGCACTGAGGACAGGAATACGGCTTCGCCCCTGTGTGAGATCTCTGATGTGTGTAAAGATTACACTTCACTGAAAAACATTTCCCACACTCAGGACAGGAATACGGCTTCTCCCCTGTGTGAGATCTCTGATGCTTGCAAAGGTAGGACATCAGTGAAAAACATTTCCCACAATCAGCACAGGAATATGGCTTCTCCCCCGTGTGAGACCTTTTATGCACATTAAGACGGCATTCATAAAGGAAACCCTTCCCACACTCAGTACAGGAGAAGCTCTTCCCTGTTGGAAGGCCGGCCCGGTCCCGCACAGTCTGAGGTTCCTCAGGATACGAGGAATCCGATGGTCCATCTACACTGGGTGGTGCCGGATGGACATTGGAGGGAGCCGGGTTTTCTCCTGGACTATACTGTGTGATGTCCTCATCTTCTACTTTCCAGTCTGGAGACAAAGTGAGACAATCCTCGGAGGTTTTCCTCATCTCCCGGCCATGGACTAAAATACAAAGACAAAGAGGATTACTAGACAGGAGCTGATTGGTTCCCCCAAACCAGGACTCCACCCACATCAGGCAGCTTGGTCTTTGAGGAGCTTACAATTCCACCCTCAAGGGAACTAGGAAATGGCTCCTTTGATCTCCTACCAGGTCATTTCTTTATTCATGGGCCTTAGTCAGAGAGTGAGGAAACAACCAGAACTGTCTTTTATAGGAGGGACAGTGATGAGGGGATTATAGGACGAGGGTCCCCACCCCCTCTATCACTCATCGCCATCTTCCCAACACAAGAAGTACTGCACTTCCTTATTTAGTCCATGAAAACCCACCTCTTCAGGGAAGCCTACCCCACCCTCACCTAACTGCTGCTCTCCTTCATTCCTCCTACCACTCCATCCCCCACAGCCACTTCCTCCTGTACCACTACCCCCTCCCTCCTAGATTGTAAGCTCGAAAGAGTAGGGCCCTCTTACCCCTCGTGTGCTGTTCGTAGTTGCTGTAATGTTTCATGTATTGTCCCCCCCTCTATTGTACAGCGCTGAGCAAACCCTTTGGCGCTATATAAACTCAATGTAATGTAATGTAATGATTTAGTCATGAAGAACAGCGGGGCTGAGCCCCACCAGAGGTCAGAGAGTGAGGATGGGGGGAGAACAACCAAGATGAAGACTGGACTGATCCTGAAGACCACCATCATTGGGGTATTGACTCCTCCCTCATTATCACTTTCTGTTTAAGGGTCCAAAGTTGGAGGATGTTATCACATTATTATCACCATGTAAAAGTCTGTGCTCCAATCACATCATCCAATATAAAATGTCCAGCTGGGAGGAAATGGGGGGAACAAAAGAGAATCCATATTATGTGTATATATAGCAGTGGGGGGAGGGGGGAGAGCAGAAGTCATGACTATGGAATGTACAACATAGAGTATATAGTGCAGGGGTCAGGAGGATGTAATGTACAACATAGAGTATATAGTGCAGGGGTCAGGAGTATGTAATGTACTACATAGAGTATATAGTGCAGGGGTCAGGAGTATGTAATGTACAACATAGAGTGTATAGTGCAGGGGTCAGTAGCATGTAATGTACAACAAAGTATATAGTGCAGGGGTTAGGAGGATGTAATGTACAACAGAGTATATAATGCAGGGGTCAGGAGTATGTAATGTACAACATAGAGTATATAGTGTAGGGGTCAGGAATGTAATGTACAGCATAGAGTATATAGTGCAGGGGTCAGGACTATGGAATGTACCACATAGAGTATATAGTGCAGGGGTCAGAAGTATGTAATGTACAACATAGAGTATATAGTGCAGGGGTCAGGAGTATGTAATGTACAACATAGAGTATATAGTGCAGGGGTCAGGAGTATGTAATGCACAACAGAGTATATAGTGCAGGGGTCAGGAGTATGTAATGTACAACAGAATATATAGTGCAGGTGTCAGGAAAATGTAATGTACAACATAAAATATATAGTGAAGGGGTCATGAGAATGTAATGTACTACATAGAATATACAGTGCAGGGGTCAGGAGTATGTAATGTACAACAGAGTATATAGTGCAGGGTCCAGGAGTATGTAATGTACAATATTATGAGGGGAGTGACTTTGGGTGGGGGGCACAGCCTCCTTTGGAGTGGTGGGAAGACCCCTGCTGCAGCTCCCCATATCCCTCTTATGTGTAAATCACCCTGTGCCTGTTAGGGGTACGGGGTGGAATGTCCTAGTATTGTGTAGACATGTATAGGTGGGGTGTGGGGGTTGTTCATTGTTTACTGCCATGTGGTTTCTCCATTGTTCTATTGTGTCTTCCTTGACAGCAAACTATTATGGGATGTATGTGTTCCTGTATTGTCTATTGCCACATGGTGTATCCCATTGTTCTATTGTGTGTGTATTGTCTACTGCCACTGGGAGTATCCCATTGTTCTATTGTGTGTGTATTGTCTACTGCCACTGGGAGTATCCCATTGTTCTATTGTGTGTGTATTGTCTACTGCCACTGGGAGTATCCCATTGTTCTATTGTGTGTGTGTATTGTCTACTGCCACTGGGAGTATCCCATTGTTCTATTGTGTGTGTGTATTGTCTACTGCCACTGGGAGTATCCCATTGTTCTATTGTGTGTGTATTGTCTACTGCCACTGGGAGTATCCCATTGTTCTATTGTGTGTGTATTGTCTACTGCCACATGGTGTATCCCATTGTTCTATTGTGTGTGTATTGTCTACTGCCACTGGGAGTATCCCATTGTTCTATTGTGTGTGTATTGTCTACTGCCACATGGTGTATCCCATTGTTCTATTGTGTGTGTATTGTCTACTGCCACATGGTGTATCCCATTGTTCTATTGTGTGTGTATTGTCTATTGCCACATGGTGTATCCCATTGTTCTATTGTGTGTGTATTGTCTACTGCCACTGGGAGTATCCCATTGTTCTATTGTGTGTGTATTGTCTACTGCCACTGGGAGTATCCCATTGTTCTATTGTGTGTGTATTGTCTACTGCCACTGGGAGTATCCCATTGTTCTATTGTGTGTGTGTATTGTCTACTGCCACTGGGAGTATCCCATTGTTCTATTGTGTGTGTATTGTCTACTGCCACATGGTGTATCCCATTGTTCTATTGTGTGTGTATTGTCTACTGCCACTGGGAGTATCCCATTGTTCTATTGTGTGTGTATTGTCTACTGCCACTGGGAGTATCCCATTGTTCTATTGTGTGTGTATTGTCTACTGCCACATGGTGTATCCCATTGTTCTATTGTGTGTGTATTGTCTACTGCCACATGGTGTATCCCATTGTTCTATTGTGTGTGTATTGTCTACTGCCACTGGGAGTATCCCATTGTTCTATTGTGTGTGTGTATTGTCTACTGCCACTGGGAGTATCCCATTGTTCTATTGTGTGTGTATTGTCTACTGTCACATGGTGTATCCCATTGTTCTATTGTGTGTGTATTGTCTACTGCCACTGGGAGTATCCCATTGTTCTATTGTGTGTGTATTGTCTACTGCCACTGGGAGTATCCAATTGTTCTATTTTGTGTGTATTGTCTACTGCCACTGGGAGTATCCCATTGTTCTATTGTGTGTGTATTGTCTACTGCCACTGGGAGTATCCCATTGTTCTATTGGGTGTGTATTGTCTACTGTCACTGGGAGTATCCCATTGTTCTATTGTGTCTGTATTGTCTACTGCCACATGGTGTATCTCATTGTTCTATGGTATGTCTTGGTTTGGTGGGGGGTGTTTCCAGCAGCCCTTCCCCCTGATGGGATGGCCTGCTGATGTGTTTCCTGTTACTGGTTGTATTTCCCCGCCCTGTGTATATCTTGTGTTTGTGTTAAAATAAAGCAGTCTCACTTCCTGTCTTAAGAAGAGTCTGGTGCTGTCTATTTCCTGTATGGTCAGCGGTGGTGTCCGTGGATAATGTTCGGACAGGGAAGCGAGAGTCTAACGGAAATATCTAGTGCATTCGGGGTCCGGTTCCGTTACAAATATAAATTATACAGTATATATAAAGCGTAAATGTGAGCGCAATATTAAAAGTGGAAAAAAAGCAGCCAGCATATAAAGGTAAAACCTCAACACCTTAAAATGATAAATAGAAATAAATATGCAGCGCTAAAAACATATATCTTATAAAGGTAAGGGGGGCGCATGCGCGACCAGGACAGGTGATGGCCATGTTCCCCTGAGGCTCCCTGCTTCCCTGGCCTTAGCGACTCACCCATGGCGCAGCATCGGCCTCCGAGCGTCCCTGGGTGAGTCACCTCAGCTCTGCACCCGGCCCCCACGATAAGGGAAGAGACAATGGGGAAGATCGGGCGCTGGAAGCCCTTCTCCCTGCCGAGTGATCCGCGGCCATCCCCGCGGCCATCCCTGCTGCAGTGGTTCCTCACCAGGCCGCAATCCCCGGCCTCTATTACAGCTGAGACCCGGAGAACGAGCTCCGGGCCCCCAGTGGTGGCCGGAGGTACTGCAGCCACCAGCTCTACAGTGCAGCCAGCATCCCCTGCATCCCCACGGTCTCCTAACCCCCAGATGAAGGATCCCGAGCCCCTGACACTGGTAGGGGGGGCAATAAAACACCATTCGTTGAGCCATCCTTCCACTGTTCCTTCCACTCCTCACTCCTCATCTTCTCTCACGGTGTCTGCGTTGGAGGAAAAACGTCAAGTTTTTTTACGCAACATTACCGCCTCTATATCCACCGAAGTGGGCAAATTGGCTTTGGATCTTCGAGGGGAAATAGCTCAGATCGGTGAGCGTGCGGATCAATTGGAGAACAAATTTGATGAATTGGTGCAATATGTCCATGTCTTAGAAGAAGATAACGTGTATCTGAAACACACCATGTCACAAATCCAGCTCCAACAAGAAGATTTGGAAAACCGGGAACGTCGGCAGAACATCCGTATTCGCGGTATATCTGAGTCTATTGCCGATTCCCAACTCCGCCGACATCTCTTATCCTTTTTCATCGCAACCGCCCCCATGGTCCCAGAAGCAGATTGGCGCATGGACAGGGCCCACCGATCACTAGGCTCTAGACCTGCTGATGGTACCAGACCTTGTGACGCCATCGTCCGTTTTCATTTTTTTGAAAGCAAAGAAGCCTTGCTAGCCTCCGTACGCAACAAGCCTTCCTTGGAATTTAAAGGGGACAAGCTCCAGCTCTTTTGTGATCTTTCTCCGATCACCCTGGCCAAACGGCGGGCACTGAAACCAATCACCACGCACCTTCAACACCACTGTGTCCCTTATCGCTGGGGATTTCCCTTCAAGCTGGTTGTCTCCAAAGACACTTCCCAAGTTATTCTATGTGATCTCCAAGAGGCGGACTCCTTTCTGAAGCAATTGGGAGTACCTCCTCTACCAGAAGACGCCTCCTCATCACCGCCTACTCCATCTCGCACTTCTGTTACTCCCAAAAAGATTTGGACACCAGTTTGTAGGGGTCGGAAGCATTTTTCACGTACTCCACAACGTCCTCGTCCTCATTCCAGAGATGAGCCTACCTGATGCTCTTCTAGAGTGTTCTCCTGCGGATACTTCGGGGTTGTCCTTTATTCCCTCCCTTCTTCCCTTCCCTACCCCCCCCTTTTTTTTTTCCCCTGGCTGAGCCCTTGCTGGGTGCTTTCATTTGCTCTGATTTTCTGGTTTGACGACTGTTATGTTCGGTTGTCGTGTTGCCCCCGATCCCGTCCAGCCACTGGCCTGGATGACTTGGGTATAGTTGTTTTTCCCAAGTGTATATCCTCATGGATATCTATGTCTTTTATTGTTATGTTTCTGGTTTATCTATTAATGTCATTTGTTTTTTGTTTAGCTTCATCGATGGTTTTCCATTTACCTTTCCTGCTGGTACACATGCTATATCTATTGTTATTTTGTGATGGCTTTGCGACTTATGTCATATAATGTCAAAGGCCTTAATTCCGTTCAGAAGCAGTGGATGGCTTTGAAGGAATTCCGATCTTCAGGAGCAGACATTATTTTTGTCCAGGAGACCCATTTTAAATTAATGGGCTCCTTTCGTTTTGCCTCACGGTTTTTTTCCCAATCCTACTCGGCCTTTGACCCATCTGGGAAGGCTGGAGTGGCAATTTTGATTCGGATACATTGCTCCCTTCGGGTCGTTTCCTCCAGGGTCGACCACCATGGTCGCTTCATTATTTTAGAATGTACACTCGGTGATCCTCCTCTTATCTTGATGAACTTATATGCCCCGAACTCAGGTCAGTTACAGTTTCTTACACAAACACTCGCCAAATTAGGTTCCTTCCTTACTCCACACATGATTATAGGGAGTGACTTTAACTTAATGCTCTCACCACATAAAGATAGGAAGGCTCTTTTTGAGTCTACTCCCTCGAAGCGGCAATGTTCCTCTTCAAAATCTTTTCGTAAGCTGATCAGGGAAAATCGTCTCTTTGATGCATGGCGGATCCGGCACCCCCTTCACAAACAATTCACCTTTTACTCCACTCCTCATCGTAGTTATTCACGCCTAGATCACTTTTTTATTTCAGCTCCTCTGCTCCCCCTTCTGGTTTCCTCTGATATCAACCCTATCACATGGTCTGATCATGCCTCCTTGACCTTAAATCTCCTTTTCCCTACTGTTAGGCCTAAGGTGGGTCATTGGCGCCTTAATGAAACCTTTTTAACCATGGAACATCTCCGTGCTGAGCTTTCACAGGGACTTGACATGTATTTCTGCCACAATGTAGGCTCTGTACCATCCAACTCAACCGTATGGGAAGCCCACAAGGCGGTATTTCGAGGTCTGTGTATCTCCATGGGCTCTCGCCTGAAGAAATCCTCAGAGTGCCAGGACTACCTTAGTCCGCCAGTTAACTTTGGCTGAACGTAGACTTCTCGCAAAACTGTCTATTTCTGGGCTGCGTAAAGTGACCTCTCTCCGTGACCGAATCAAGGCTCTTAATGCCTGTAAGTCCACTAAATCTCTTCTCTGGGTCAAGCAGAAGTTCTATGAATTTTCCAACAAACCTCACCGCATGCTCGTTATTAGACTCAAAGCCCAAACTCCCTCTACACTGCCGGACCATCTCATCCAACCGAATGGGGACCCTACTTATGACCCCCATGTAATGGTCTCCCTTTTTGGCTCCTATTACGAGTCCCTTTACAACTGTTTGACCCCAGATCTCCATCCTCCCCTCACAGAGACTTCTTTCGATAGGTTTTTTAATCCTCTACTATTGCCGAAGCTATCGCCCTCTGACATCTTGGCCCTTAATGCTGACATTTCCTCTGAGGAACTATTTGATACAATCAAACATCTCCCCTCACGCAAATCGCCGGGACCAGATGGACTTCCCTACTCTTACTACAAGACTTTCATTGGTATCCTGGCTCCACATCTTCTCTCTCTCTATAAGGATTTTTTCAAGGGTATTACTCCCCAGGTTGACTTTTCCCGTGCATACATTTCCGTAATTCCCAAACCGGACAAAGATCACTCTATTTTAGATAATTACCATCCTATTGCCCTACTTAATTCCGATTACAAGATTTTTTCTAAAATCCTAGCCAAGCTCATACACAGAGACCAAGTAGGCTTTGTTCCTGCCAGACATGCAGCGGACAATACTAGGAGATCCATCAACCTGGTTGACTTGGTTAATCGGTCTGCTACGCCCACCATTTTATTGAGCTTAGATGCCCAAAAAGCTTTCGACCGCCTCAGCTGGCCTTATATGTTTATGGTCTTGGAGAAGTTTGGCTTCCGTGGCCCCTTCGTGGCAGCTTTAGAAGCTCTTTATTCTTATCCTTCCTCGCAGGTCAGATTGGCCTCCTCTCTCTCCCCTCCTTTCCAGATGTCGAATGGTACGCGACAGGGATGCCCACTCTCCCCTCTATTGTTTATCCTCTGCTTGGAACCTTTGGCTATTGCAATTCGGTCTCACCCCAACATACAAGGGATATTATCCCATGGCCATGAATACAAACTCTCTCTATTTGTGGATGATATCCTCCTTACACTCTCGAATCCCCAAATCTCTCTTCCAGTACTGCAAAACATTTTATGTCAGTTTGGGACTCTCTCGGGTTACAAGGTTAATACTTCCAAAACTGAAGCACTTCCACTCCATATCCCACCAGCTGTTCTCACGTCTCTCCAGGAATCCTTCCCTTATCGATGGTGCACTCATTCTCTAAAATACTTGGGTACTAGTCTCCTCCTACGATTCTATATATGACGCCAATTTCCCCCCCTTATTTACAGCTATTTCTCGCTCCTTGAAATTTTGGGATACCCTTCCCATATCCTTCCTGGGACGCATCAATGTCATAAAAATGACTGTACTGCCCTAACTTCTGTACTTATTTGTGACCCTCCCCATTCCTGTTCCTATGTCCAGACTACACTCCCCCCAGAAATCCCTTCTACATTTCATCTGGCATAATAAGCGACATAGAATTGCACGTAGTGTACTACTCTCTCTGCGCTCTAGGGGAGGCCTAGGGGCACCGGATATCGTGACCTATTACTATGCTACTCATCTCCGCTTCCTCGCATCGTGGTCTTATAACCCTCCCAACCTGTGGACTGAGATCCTCTGGTCGACCTCGGCGGTGGTCTGTCATTTTTTCCTTGGCCCCATGCAATTCTCCATGAGTATCTGGCAGAAATGTAAGACTAGGTTTGCATTGACATCGGATTGCTCCGCACTGACTAATGTCCTCTTCAACCCCAGCCTTCCAGACAGTTTGGCCGTGTCCCGGGTGCTCCCTTGGGTCACAGCTAACCTCTTCCAACTACGTCATTTAGTACACCCCGTGACTCGGAGGCTGAAACCATTTGCTTACCTGCAGAAAAAGGATCTACCTTCCCAACACTTGTATATCTATCTCCAGATGCGCCACTTTTTCTCTACCATGTCCCCCACATTGACTCTTGGGAAACCCACTCCCTTTGAGCGTCTGTGCATACAGGGTCCACATCAAAGGGGCTCGATTTCTAATACATATAAACTTCTTATGGATGCCTCCCCCCTCTCTGACACTCACCACTACATGCGCAAGTGGTCCCAGTTTTTACAATGTGACATTGATCTGATGCAGTGGAGGAAAATTTGGGAAAACTCATGTAAATCTTCTGTCTGTGGTTTATAAGGAAAATACATACAAAATGATGATGCTGTGGTACAAAACTCCTGATGTAATCCATGCCTTTAATCCGAATGCTTCTTCCGCTTGCTGGCGTTGCGGGGAAAGACCTTGGCTCTCTCTTCCACATTTTTTGGATGTGTGGATCCATCGTTCCCTTTTGGGAAGAGGTTTTGTCCTTTTTACAATTGCTATTGCATACCTCCCTTCCCTTTGAACCTCTGTACTTTTTATTGAGTCTGCCATTCCCAGGTCTTCCCAAAATGGCCAGGAAACTCACCACACATATCCTGACAGCGTCTAGAAGAAGCATTCCTATGTGTTGGCTATCCTCTATTCCTCCTTCGATGCCAACTCTGTTTAAAATTATTGCTGATGTGAGACAGATGGAGTACCTGACAGCTCTACACGCCTGTTCGATTGCTGTGTTCGAGGCAGTGTGGCACCCATGGGATAATTTCACCTCCTCCCACCTTTCTCCAAATGTACGGTTTTGATGGCCTCCTCACTGTTGCTATGTGACACTATGTCTGCATGTATATATATACACAGTGGGGCAAAAAAGTATTTAGTCACCACCAATTGTGCAAGTTCTCCCACTTACAAAGATGAGAGAGGCCTGTAATTGGCATCATAGGGAGACCTCAACTATGAGAGACAAAATGAGAAAACAAATCCAGACAATCACATTGGCTGATATAGAAAGAATTTATTTGCAAATTATGGTGGAAAATAAGTATTTGGTGAATATGAAAAGTTCATGTCAATACTTTGTTATATATCCTTTGTTGGCAATGACAGAGGTCAGACGTTTCCTGTAAGTCTTCACAAGGTTGGCACACGCTGTTGCTGGTATGTTGGCCCATCCTCCATGCAGATCTCCTCTAGAGCAGTGATGTTTTGGGGCTGTCGCTGGGCAACACAGACTTTCAACTCCCTCCAAAGGTTTTCTATGGGGTTGAGATCTGGAGACTGGCTAGGCCACTCCAGGACCTTGAAATGCTTCTTACAAAGCCACTTCTTCGTATGTTTGGGATCATTGTCATGTTGGAAGACCCAGCCACGTTTCATATTCAATGCCCTTGCTGATGGAAGGAGGTTTGCACTCAAAATCTCACGATACATGGCCCCATTCATTCTGTCCTGTACATGGATTAGTTGTCCTGGTCCCTTTGCGGAGAAACAGCTCCAAAGCATGATGTTGCCACCCCCATGCTTCACAGTAGGTATGGTGTTCTTTGGATGCAACTCAGCATTCTCTCTCCTCCAAACATGACGAGTTGTGTTTCTACCAAACAGTTCTATTTTGGTTTCATCTGACCATATGACATTCTCCCAATCCTCTTCTGGATCATCCAAATGCTCTCTAGCAAACTTCAGACGGGTCCGGACATGTACTGGCTTAAGCAGGGGGACACGTCTGGCACTGCAGGAGTCCCTGGCGGCGCAGTGTGTTACTGATGGTAGCCTTTGTTACATTGGTCTCAGCTCTCTGCAGGTCATTCACTAGGTCCTCCCTTGTGGTCCTGGGATTTTTGCTCACCGTTCTTGTGATCATTTTGACCCCACGGGGTGAGATCTTGCGTGGAGCCCCAGATCGAGGGAGATTATCAGTGGTCTTGTATGTCTTCCATTTTCTAATTATTGCTCCCACAGTTGATTTCTTCACACCAAGCTGCTTGCCTATTGCAGATTCAGTCTTCTCAGCCTGGTGCAGGTCTACAATTTTGTTTCTGGTGTCCTTTGACAGCTCTTTGGTCTTCACCATAGTGGAGTTTGGAGTGTGACTGTTTGAGGTTGTGGACAGGTGTCTTTTATACTGATAACAAGTTCAAACAGGTGCCATTGATACAGGTAATGAGTGCAGGACAGAGGAGCCTCTTAAAGAAGAAGGTACAGGTCTGTGAGAGCCAGAAATCTTGCTTGTTTGTAGGTGACCAAATACTTATTTTCCACCATAATTTGCAAATAAATTCTTTCCAGATCAGCCAATGAGATTGTCTGGATTTGTTTTCTCATTTTGTCTCTCATAGTTGAGGTCTCCCTATGATGCCAATTACAGGCCTCTCTCATCTCTGTAAGTGGGAGAACTTGTACAATTGGTGGGGACTAAATACTTTTTTGCCCCACTGTATATATATATATGTGAAAACTAATAAAAATTGTTAATACAAAAATAAAAAATAAAGGTAAGTATAACCATATATTATAAGTGGGCGCTGATATGAGCGCAAAAGTAGTGCAGTGGAAATACGTCTATGAATGACGTAACAGTAATAACGTGACAGTCCTAGTGAGTCCAATCACAAAATAATGATGTCCATCATGCAAGGTGATCCGTGCTTCGTGACCATCAATACTGGTGCCAAGATCTGGTGAGGTGATGGACTTACCAGAAGTACATATAATATGCGCATTATATGTATATTCTTATGATGGGGTCATCGGATCTGGTCTGAGGCTGCGGGGTCATCAGGCTCAGCAGTGGACACTCAAGATGATAACTCACACTCGGGGGTCTCACTCCGCTCACAGACTCATCAGGCAGCTCTAAGCATTGACTCCACACTCCTAAATGGCTCCACCTTGTGAGGCTCGCAATAATCAAGCCAAGATGTAATTTGCACCATTTTGCGCTCATATCAGCGGCCACTTACAGCTGCAAGAAAAAGTATGTGAACCCCTTGGGATTACGTGGAGTTTTGCATGAATTGGGCATAAAATGTCTGAATGTCATCTAAGTCACAACAATAGAAGAACACAGTCTGCTGAACATAATACTACACAAACATTAGATGTTGCCATGGTTTAATTGCACATAACATGTAAACATTCACAGTGCAGGGAGGAAAAAGTATGTGAACCTTTGGACTTAATAACTGGTTGACCCTCCTTTGGCAGCAATAACCTCAACCAAACGTTTCCTGTAGTTGCAGATCAGACCTGCACAACGATCTGGAGTAATTTTGGACCACTCCTCTTCACAAAACTGTTTCAGTGTAGCAATATTCTTGGGATGTCTGGTGTAAATCGCTCTCTTAAGGTCATGCCACAGCATTTCAATCGGGTTGAGGTCAGGACTCTGACTGGGCCACTCCAGAAGGCGTATTCTGTGCTGTTGCAGCCATTGTTTTGTTGAATGACTTGTATGCTTTGGGTCATTTTCCTGTTGCATCACCCATCCTCTGCGGAGCTTCAGTTGGCGGACAGATGGTCGTACGTTTTCCTGCAAAATGTCTTGATAAACTCTGGAATTCATTTTCCCATCAATGACAACAATCCCTCCAGGCCCTGAGGCAGCCCCAAACCATGATGCTCCCTCCGCCATGTTTCACAGTGGGGATGAGGTTTTGATGTTGGTGTGCTGTGCCTTTTTTTCTCCACACATAGTGTTGTGTGTTCTTCCCAAACAACTCAATCTTGGTTTCATCTGTCCACAGTATATTCTGCCAGTAGTGCTGTGGAACATCCAGGTGCTCTTTTGCAAACTTCAAACACGCTGCAATCTTCTTTTTGGACAGCAATGGCTTCCTCCGTGGTGTCCTCCCATGTACTCCATTCTTGTTCAATGTTTTCCTTATTGTAGATGTGTCAACAAAAATGTTAGCATGTGCCAGAGATTTCTGTAGGTCTTTAGCTGACACTCTGGGATTCTTCTTTACCTCATGCAGCATTCTGCGCTGTGCTCTTGCAGTCATTTTTACAGGATGACCACGCCTAGGGAGAGTAGCAACAGTGCTAAACTTTCTCCATTTGTAGACAGTCTGTCTTACCGTGGACACATGAACATCAAGGCTTTTGGAGATACTTTTGTAACCCTTTCCAGCTTCATGCAGGTCAACAATTCTTGATGGTAGGTCTTCTGAGAGCTCTTTTCTGCGAGGCATGGTTCACATCAGACAGTGCTTCTTGAAACCAGTAAACCCAAAACAGGTGTGTGTGTTTTTTAAGGGCAGGACAGCTGTCAGCAACACATCCAATATCATCACACTGATTGGAGTCAAGGTTGGCTCACTCCTGGCTCCAATTAGCTCTGGGAGAAGTCATTAAGCTAGGGCCTCACATACTTTTTCCTCCCTGCACTGTGAATGTTTACATATTATTAGCAATTAAACCATGGCAACATCTAATGTTTGTGTAGTATTATGTTCAGCAGACTGTGTTCTTCTATTGTTGTGACTTAGATGATGTTCAGAGCACATTTTATGCCCAATTCATGCAAAACTCCACGTAATCCCAAGGGGTTCACATACTTTTTCTTGCAACTGTATGGTTATACTTACCTTTATAAGATATATGTTTTTTAGCGCTGCATATTTTTTTCTATAAATTATACAGTGTAAGGGTCAGGACTTATAATATTGGTATTCAGTAATCAGTGGAAGATTAAATGTTTACTGTAGACAAGTTGCAGAGATCCCACACCGCTGCCTCCCATCTCCTGAGACTGCACTCAGTGACTTGGGTCTGAGACACTACAGACATATCCCTCCACCCGGCACAGCCAGCAGATAACAGAGAAGGTCCCCTGGAGGAGTCAGGCACAAGGCAGGAGACCCCAGTCACATGTCCTGGGTGCCTACATTATGTAATGCTTATTGTAAAAATCAACATTTTGCTGCCAGCTGAACCCCAGAACCTCCATAAATCCAGTCTAGATACATAAATTGTGTCTGCAGCACAGAGAAGGAAGATCACACTGTTCAACAGGTAAAAAGTTTTGGGCATAAAATTAGCTAATCTTACATAATTTTGGGGTGCTGAAAACGAAAATGACCCTAAAAAATGTTGATTGGCTCTAGTTTCCATGATATATTCACCCATCTAATGACGTAAGCTATTCAAAATTATGATGCAACTTCAGCTGCATATTGCGCAATTGATACTGGTGACCAATAGAAAATGTCATGTATACTGAGATGATGCAATATTAGCCTTTAATTGCATCACTTCACTGCATAAAAGCTGCAGTATCTGTAGCTGATTGTAGTTCGACAGCGTCTTTACATTTGGTTTTCTGCTTATATAGGCTACTCAGTAATGCCTCGAACTTGTGTGAATAAAGCAGATAATTTCTGCTATATCTGCGGTGAAATAACTTTTATCTCACAAAAAAAGAGGATAACAGGAATGATTAAGAAAGCCTACAACTTGTATTTTGGCTGCAAGATAGGAGACCAGGACAAGAGCTGGGCACCACATATATGCTGCAATTCTTGTGGGACGGCACTGGAGCAATGGTTGAATGGAAAAAAGGCATCTATGCCTTTCGCTGTGCCAATGATTTGGAGAGAGCCAACAGATCATGTTAGTAATTGTTACTTTTGTATGGTGCCTCCAATTGTAAAAGGGCTAAATAAGAAGAAAAAGTTATCTGTGCACTATCCAAATATTCCATCGGCACTACGTCCAGTTCCTCATGGAGAGGGGCTACCAATTCCTAAAGCACCAGAATCCTTCGTGGTTGAGTCAAGTGAGGAAGAACCTGAAGCGTGTAGTCACGTGCAGTTGTAAGAGATAGCCCTTTCCTCGAATACAAGAGAAAAGCCAAGAGAAGCAAAACCGACACAAACTGAAGACAAAACTAGTGAGAATCCTAAGTATTAAAATGATTCAACTTAGCTTATGGCTATAATTTTTCTTGGTAATCCTATGCAATATATTATGCCATTTAGGCTTTGTTATGTAGTCAATATCACTTGCTTTATATTTGTGGAAAGACATTTATCTATATAATTATTGTGCATTATGTAGTCATTACGCCTATAGTAGAAAACTTTCCGTTTACAGAACAACTAGAGCCAATTGACAAATTTCATTGTTATATTTGAACTCGGAATGTGAAATTCATTAAGAAATGGATCCTTTTGTTTCCAAAACTGGCAAAAAATAAAAATTTGTTGAACAGTGTTATCCGAGAGAAATCCAGGAATACAGGACGGGGAACACAGCTCAGGAAAGTGACCAGGAGATTACAGGCTGATATCACCCAGTCCCCGCCCTACTCTGGACCAATCAGTGAGCAGTATGGGTGGAGGAATGGATTTAGTGTTCATGACCCACCTGTGCTGATCTCTGTAGGAGTGTCCTCCTCTATAAATGTCCCCGTTATTCCATCCTCCTCCATAGACTGCTGATCATCCCTCACATACGCCTCTTCTTCTTCTGCTTTCACCTCAAATTTTATATCTATCAGATCTTCACCCTAAATCAATGGAAGAAAAGAAAATAACATCTGTAAGACATAAGCGTTAATATTGTTACATCACATAAAAACTCCACACATTGTCTCTATGAATCCATGTTCTAGATGCTCCATCCCACCAACCTTGTAACAATGAGGGATGGTGTGATCTTCCTGTGTGGAATCCCGGGAATACAGAGGACAGGTACATCTCTCTGGTGGGTTCCTGGTATTAGGTGGCTCCATCATATCCTTGTGTCCTTCTGAAAACTCCTCCATCACTCCATACTCCTCATCATCCTCTTTATACTCTTCTTTAACATCAATATTCTCATCCCCGAGGATTCCACTCTGAAAGATATAATAAAACATTCATTGTAACAAACATGCTGTGTATAAATCACAACTACCAATAATTGTCATCATCTACCTGATGATGGTGAGGGATGGTGTGACCTTCCTGTGTGGAATCCCGGGAATCCAGAGGACGGGGACATCTCTCTGGTGGGTTCCTGGTATTAGGTGGCTCCATCATATCCTTGTGTCCTTCTGAAAACTCCTCCATCACTCCATACTCCTCATCCTCCTCTTTATACTCTTCTTTAACATCAATATTCTCATCCCCGAGGATTCCACTCTGAAAGATATAATAAAACATTCATTGTAACAAACATGCTGTGTATAAATCACAACTACCAATAATTGTCACTCATCTACCTGATGATGGTGAGGGATGGTGTGACCTTCCTGTTTGGAATCCCGGGAATACAGAGGACGGGGACATCTCTCTGGTGGGTTCCCATGACTGGATCCATCTGTAGGAAACACACACACTGACTGAATCCATTGTTTCTATGTGTTTATCAGATGATGGGGGATCTAGGTGGATCCTCCGTACTGCTCTCTCCTTTACAATAAAGTCTCCTCTTACCCGGTGATGTGAGGGGCGGCTGATTGTCCATCATGACGTCCTTGTAGAGATCCTTGTGTCCTTCTAAATACTCCCACTCCTCCATGGAGAAATAGACAGTGACACCCTGACACCTTATAGGAACCTGACACACACAATGATACAGTCACCATCCAGACACATCCCTTGTCTGTTACTGGAGAATGTCCCAGAATTCCCGGCACCGCTCACCTCTCCTGTCAGCAGCTCAGTGATCTCTCTGGTGACTTCTAGAATCTTCTTCTTCTTTCTCTCTTCTATCAGGGAGGGAGGTGGAGGCAATGTGATGTCATATGATCTCCAGACTTCACAGGAGGAAAACTCTACATCTGAACACAAAGAGTCACATCAAATGATATTCCCAGAATCCTCCTCACCTCTCCATTCAGGTCTCCATTTTATTAAAGCCCCACTTCAGGCTGAGGTATAATTCCCCCCACAGGACCCCCACACTACGCAGGGTATAGGCTTGTTGCAGCATTCTGATGTCATTACATACAACGCAGGACCAACAGTCCCACTTTACATGTGAGGATACCAAGGGACCCCACATCCTAAGAGCATCAGAAAAATGTCAGATGGAGGGACATTGGGAGGAGGAGCTGTGAGGTCAGTGTGATGTCATAGGATTCTCTGATTCTGAATGGAGGGACATTGGGAGGAGGAGCTGTGAGGTCAGTGTGATGTCATAGGATTTTCTGACTCTGGATGGAGGGACATTGGGAGGAGGAGCTGTGAGGTCAGTGTGATGTCATAGGATTCTCTGACTCTGGATAGAGGGACATTGGGAGGAGGAGCTGTGAGGTCAGTGTGATGTCATAGGATTCTCTGATTCTGGATGGAGGGACATTGGGAGGAGGAGCTGTGAGGTCAGTGTGATGTCATAGGAGATATAGACTCTGGATGGAGGGACATTTGGATGGGGAGATTTGAGGGGTCCTCTATATGAGGCTCCTCTACAAACCAAATCCTTGTTCCTGGGTGCGTCCTACCTCTCCTAAACTGAAGAGTGAACTTTGACCTTTACCATCGAGAAACTTGTCCGGAATCTGTGGAAGTAAGCTGTCATGTGATCAGGTGACGTGCGGAGGAAGGGAGTGTAAATAGCAGACAATAGTCTCCATCATGAAGGAGATGAGGGGGAGGGGAGGAAGTCACTGAAGGTGACCATAGATCCATGGAAATTCAGCGGGTTCAGCAGGGATCGCTCACATTTCCATCCATGTGTGGCCACTGCCGGATAAAAGCCACTCCCCCAGCGGCTGCAGCCAATAGCTTGAGTGCTGATCTGTGTATTCTGAGAGCGGAGGAGTCCCCCCATTGTCAGAATACAAGAGTGCAGCGGGGAGGATTCCCCCATCCACCTCCAATGTGTGGATGGGGGAATCACTTCAGGTTTTATGGTCATCCCGCTGGCTGAACGATAAAACTGAACCATGTAGGCCAGCTTTGGGAGCAAATATATTATCATCAACTCCTCCCCCTGAAGGGGTTCATCTACGTATTACCTCCTCTGCTGCCAGATCCAGGAATGTCTCCTCTCTACTTCCTTATTCATGGAACTTCCTGTCTGGGTAGAAGTCAGAGGACAGACATGACGGGGGTTACTGGGTGTAAATAGAAAATAACATCGTATTACCTCCTCTGCTGCTACTTCCACCAAGGTCTCCTCTATACGTCCTGCCTGTACCTAACATCACTTCCTGTCTGTACCTGACATCACTTCCTGTCTCTACCTGACATCACTTCCTGTCTGTCTTCCATAGAGACTTCCTGTCTGGGTAGAAGTGAGATCCCCACCTTGTGGAGCACAGAGGAACTGCAGCCCCGAGAAGCGTCTGGTAGTGTGACCCCGGCCTTGTGCTGGGTGTGTATGGACTGTAGATCCTTATAGAGGGGTCACCTCCACTCCCACCAAGGGGGACAGAAATATATGACTGCTCGGGGGACACATTTTGGCTCCATTGATTTTGCAGTAAATGTGATTGCATTAGTCCCGTTGATTTTCATATTTCCATGTAATAAAAGGTGTCACACGATGTCGGGTTCCCCTTTCTCTCCTCCCTGAGTGTGTATTTAGAGGCGGAGCTCCTGCTGGAATGGCGGTTGGAGGCGGAGTCTAGGAGGGAGACTGACAGAACCCGCAGCAGACTTGCAGGAGTGAGCGAGGAGGATCCGGTTCCTTTACCATCGGAGATGAGGAGAGTGTGAAGGATGTTTCTGACTCTGGGAGCTGAAAAGCTGGGAGTCCTATTGGTGTGATGAGGGGGAAGCACTACTAGGGGGCGCCCTCACCATCCCGTGTACAAGAGGTGGAAGAAGGCGTGGCTACACTACAGCCCACACAATTTGGAGGGCGGAGCACTTTCGCACCTTATCAACTTTTCACTGATTGGTGGATTTTTGGAGTAAAATAAGTGGATTGAAGTAGCTGCAAAGTGGAAGCGGTGGACTTGCAGAGAACACTATACTGAGCACACAATATTGTCTGTCTCCATGGATTTGCACAGGATTTGAGATGATTTCCTATAGCAGCAAATCTGATGAGATGAATGAATGTAGCGCCCCCTCCTGGTCAGGTCTAGGATGTGTAGTCAGGTAAAGCATAGCTGTGTTTCTCTGCTCACCAGAGAGGCTGTCAGGTAAATTCAGTCGGTATTCTGATTTACAGAGAGCTGTGATTGATTAGTCAGGGCTGCTCATGCTGCTCTGGTTCTGTTGGAGTTTGTCTGAGTTCTTCCTGCCTTCAGGAAGCTATGAGAGTCTTCCAGAACATGGGAATTGGCTAGACAAATGACCGGCATGAATATGGATACAGTCCTGACCAATTGCAGGGGAGGGTGGCCCCATTGCATGCTGGGAGTGGTATTTATACTCTGAGAGCACATGGGTTCAGTGTCTTTCCTGGGAGAGGATTGCACCAGCCAGGCTGGAGGCAGGCTGCCTCGCCTGGCACTTGCTGTTATGTGGCCTCGGGTGGGTGACCTGAGGGCCTGAAGTTAGAGAGAGTGACCCTGATTCTACAGTAAGCTGACTGAGGGGAGCTGTCTGCCAAAGCTCTGTCTGGTGTCACTGGAGAGAGTGGCTTGGAAGATTGGAAGGAGGCAACCATTCTGTCCTTGGACCTGTGAGTGCAAACTCTGAGAGATCTGGGGGGCTCTGTGTGCTTGTTACCCCTCTGGTGCTTGATAGTCAGCCTGGGTCTGAGAAAGGGAGCCCTGCCTAGTGTTCTGCAGAGCTTGTCCAAGTATTGCTACTGCTAATGGGACTTGGCTCTCCTACAACTACTTGCTGCTATTTGTTACTGAGAAGTCTGCTATCTACTGTCAGCCGAGACTTCACAAGTGTTCTACTAAGAGATCAGCTAGATGTCCTCAGTGTGAAGAGTTCTGATTCTGGAGGATCCGACTACATTCCCCATCCCTATCCCCAGTTCTACAATAAACTCCAAACACAAAACATCCCATAGACTGGTCATTGGAGACAACGAGCAGAAGTGTGTGTGTTTGCCTTGCTGTGGGGCAAAGCAAAGGGAAACCAGGGGCAACATTCAGCTCCTTCTGAGGTAGTGCTACATGAAGTCAGTGTAAAGTGGAAGCAGTAGATCTGCAGGGAACTGCATCTTGAGCACAAAACACTTTGTTGTATATGAATTTGCATATTGTTCAGTATTCTTAATTTACTGGCAAACAACACAAGATCAATTGAAGTAGGTGTAAAGTGGAAGCAGTAGATCCACAGAGAATAATATTTTGAGTTGGGATGGGCTGACGGTTCAAGTCAAACATAAGATCGACTCGAACATTAACTGTTTGAGTGTTCACCATTATGCAGGAAGTTTGCCCGCGTGCCCAAACAATGTAAAACATGCTTTGTGATTGGCCAAAACATTGCACCTGACCTGTGGTCAGGTGCAATGCTTTGGCCAATAACAGGTGAGTTCTCAGGGAGAGCCATGATTGGCCAAAGTGCTGGCCGTATTATTGAACCACAACATGCAGAAGAAGTGGTGGAGTGGATAAGTCAGTCATCCTCATCCTCTGTCATCCAGGCTCATACTATTTTGCCTTCCACCACAGCTGCCAAAGTGTCCTGTTCCTCCGGCTCCTTGTCCACCACAGCTGCTCCTTCCGTAGCCCCACCATCATGCATGGAGGAGTCACCAGAATGATTGGATCATAGTGTCAGTCCCATGCTGCTGGAGGATGTGCAGCGATCTGAATGCTGTGATGTTGGGTCCCAGGATGAGGAAAGGAGTGACGTGAGCCTAGAGAGAGGGGGCGCCAGTGAGGGAAAAGAAATTGTCAGTCCTGTTCCCCCAGCCGCAGCACACTGCCAAGTTGGCCCCATTGATGAGGAGGATGGGGATGATGAGGTCACTGACCATACTTGGGTGCCTGAGAGAACAGAGGAGGACAGTGAGGAGGAGGCAGAACTCCAACAAGGCAGGAGGTCCTCCAGGGACAGGCATAAGGGCAGCCAACCAATGGCATCACACAACAGAGCTCCACAGGTGGGGGGCGCTGCTGACTCCATGCAGACTTCCACAAGTTCTCTGGTGTGGGCTTTCTTCAACACATGTGCAGCATTGCTGTTTGCAGTCTTTGACTAAAGCAGACCAAGCGTGGCCAAAACACCAGCCACTTGGGCACCACATGATTGACAAGACGTATGATGAGCTGCCATGCAGCCCGCTGGTAACAGCACCTGAAAGACCCAGAAAAAGTGCAGACTTCTCCTTGCTCCTCATCTGGGATCTCTACTATAAAACGTCAGGTCTTCTCAACAGCCTCCACTGAGAGGAGTGATGGTACAGCAGTGGGTGGCCCATCTGACAGCAGGACACCACCTGTTCATTTCAGCAGGAACATTTCACTACCCCATTTGCTGAACCGTGAAAAATAGACTGTCCCAGCCATCCACATTCTATCCTGGCCAAATTGCTGCGTTACAACTGCTGCCTTTCCATCTGGTGGACTCTTCCCCCTTCCGGGAATTTGCAGAATGTTCTGTATCACAGTGACAGGTTCCGAAAAGACAATTCATTTCATACAAGGCCATTCCAGCTCTGTACCATCATGTGGAAGGTCATGTTTTGGCCTTGTTGGACAAGGAGGTCAGCAGCAAGGTCCACATTACTGACACGTGGTCCAGCAGGCACAGTCAGGGATGGTACATATCCGTCACGGCACACTGGGTGACTCTGCTAGCAGCTGGGAAGGATGCAGGACAGGGTTCAGTTCTGGAGCTTGTTCCACCACCATGCCTCCAAAAACCTGGTGGTGATTCTGCCACATCTGTCTGCTCCACCCCCTCCCCTTCCTCTTCCTCTATGGCCTCTTCTGCTGAATTGTCATCTCCACTGGCTTCCACTCACCCAATGAATCAAATTCAAAATACTAACAACTTACAAAACCATCCACAACTCTGCCCCCAGCTATGTCACCAACCTGGTCTTAAAATACCAACCAAACCGGTCTCTTCGGTCCTCTCAAGACCTCCTGCTCTCTGACTCCCATGCTCACCTCCAGGACTTCCCCTGAGCCTCTTCCATCCTATGGTACTCCCTACCCCAATCTGTCCAACTATCTCCTACTTTATCCACCTTTAGAGGATCCCTGAAATCCTTCTCTGTAAAGAAGCCTCTCCTGCTTCTAACAAATACACTGTGTTTTAGTTCCTCCATCGGCCCATTGCCCAGTTATGACCTTTGTATCACTTCACCCTCCCTCTTAGATTGTAAGCTCCCACGAGCCGGCCCCCTGATTCCTCCTGTACCAAATTGTATTGTAGCTGTACTGTCTCCCATCATGTTGTAAAGCGCTGCGCAGACTGTTGTCACTCTATATATCCTGTATAATAATCCGATGATAATGATTCTGTACTGAAGTGTACCCTGGATACAGCATTGTGCTAATATCAGGTCACAATGTCACCAAACATGGTATGAATGAATCTCATTCTGATACTAGTGAGCTGTGATTGGCCCACAGCTATCACATGGTACCTGGGCCAATCACAGCACCCTCTACTATGTGATGTAGTGGTAGCCAATCACAGATCACTAGTAATCACAGCTGTCATGAATGACACTCTGTATAAAGCATTGCTGACACGGTGATCATCATTGTAAAGAGAATCCCTGATCCCCCCTAGAGTAGTGCAGTGCTGCTATGGACACTACTCTGAGGGAAAAAAAGTTTAAAAAATTGAAAATGTTTTTATTGGGTTTTTTTTGGTTCTATTTTTTATCATACTGACACCAGTCAGGTCCCTGATCACCGCCACATCAGTCACGTGAGTTTGTAGAAAAAAAAGTGAAAAAATATTTAATTTCTTTATTTTCCCAAAAATTGTGACCAAAACTGCCAACTTCAAAAAAACTAGGATTTATTTTTACCAAAGACGTAGCAGAATACATTTTGGCTGAAATTTATAAGGAAACATTTTTTTTCCTTTTGGATGTTTTATAATAGAAAATATTGGGGGGGGTTTTCTTAAATGTTCATTTTTTTCATTTATATAATAAAAAATAAAAACCTCAGTGGGGATCAAATAACACCAAAACAAAGCTCCATTTATGTGAAACAAATTTTATATATATATATATTTCATTTGCACACATTGTTGCATGACCGAGCAATTACCAAGTAGCGTAGTGCCAAATAGCAAAAAATAACCCCTCCCTACTGGGCACTTATACCCCCTTCCTGCCCAGGCCAATTTTAAGCTTTCAGCGCTGTTGCACTTTGAATGACAATTGCGCTGTCATGCAACACTGTACCCATATGAAATTGTTAGCATTTTTTGAGACAGATAGAGATTTCTTTTGGTGGTATTTAATTGTTGCTGGGTGTTTTATATTTTGCGATATAAACAAAAAAAGAGCAAAACATTTGAAAAAAGTTTTCTTTGTTTCTATTATAAAATTTTATAAACAGGTAAGTTTTCTCCTCCACTGATGTGCGTTGATAAGGCTGCACTGATAGGCGGCACTGATGGGCGGCACTGATATGCAACAATGATGGGCACTGATAGGCGGCACTGACTGATGGGTACTGATGGGTGGTACTACTGGGCAGCACTGATGGGTGGCACTGCTGGGCACAGGTGGGCAACACTGATGGGCACAGGTGGATGGCACTACTAGGCACTGCTGGGCACAGCTGGTAGGCACTACTGATGATCGGTGCCGATCCATCCTCTGACAATTGCCAGTTATTGCCAGTACTTTCCTCATGCTGTGACAGTGTGAGGAAAGTGCAGCCAATAACCAGCAACTGCATTTCCCGGTGATCTGCTGTCATTGGACACAGCTGATCACGTGCTAAAAGGCCGCTGTGATTGGCTTTTTACCACATCACATGATCAGCAGTGTCCGTAGGACGCAGAGATCACCGGGTGCACGCCCCAAGGGTGCGTCTCTGTGAGGACATCATATGTTGCCCTCCCAGGACTGGACAACCATGCTGTAGCCGTCATTCAGTTATACGCAGTTGACAAGCGGTTAAAGTGGATCTGCACTTCATCTGAACACCACACACCAAAAATACTATTTAATTCATTGGTAATATTCAAAGCAAACTCCCCCATCCATCCATCCATCCATCCATCCCTCCGTGTCTTCAGGATTTATTTTGCTGAGAAATCATTTTGAAAAACATCACCCCAGCATTTCTGTCAGTAGCCATCTTGAGTAAGGGCAGATGATTCCTGTAGCATTTACTTCCTGGAATCCATCAGCCCTTAGCTTAGGCATTGGCTGAGCGGAGAACCCTCCCTCCCCTTCCGAAGACTGTTGGGGTGTATGACATCATTTTCCTAGGCAGGAAACCAGGAAGTGAGTAACAATATGTAAAAAAAAAACATTCAAAACAAGTAAATATGATCTACTTTCCTATCTATATACCGATGCTAGCAGTGTAAGGACTAGAAATAGTCAATGCTGATTGGGAGAGTGAAGTTCCACCTTAAGAGGTTAAAGTGATTTCCTATAATCATCAGCTCCATCTAGTGGCCATAATGCTGTATCTTCCCTGAAATACCTCCTGATGTAAAAATAGTGCAATACAATAATATGGCCACTAGATGGAGCCAATGATGATGTGAAATAAAATAGGGCCAAAACCCGTCCCAGCTGGGCGAACACGGCTCACATTCCTTCAGCTCATTGTTTTATGAACAGACCTCTAAGTGTGACATCTCCCACCACAAAATGTACTCCAACCCGGTCCCACACTTCATCCATGAGAAGGAAATAAACCACACTAGGACTCCGTGTATGGACTACGACTCTTCCTCTCCGGGGCAAACATGGAACACATGACCCTACACATACGTGATCCCACTGCCGCCATCTTGGATTCTGGAATGCGAGTTGTTTATATGATATGAAGAGCTTGATTGTCATCTTTTCATTGTAAGTCCATTTACCACATTAACCCCTCCCCCTCCAGAGCATTTACCCCACCTTCCTGACCAGGCCATTTACCACATTAACCCCTCCCCCTCCAGAGGATTTACCCCACCTTCCTGACCAGGCCATTTACCACATTAACCCCTCCAGAGGATTTACCCCCCCCCCCCCCCTTCCTGACCAGGTCATTTACCACATCAACTCCTCCCCTTCCAGAGGATTTACCCCCCCCTTCCTGACCAGGCCATTTACCACATTAACCCCTCACCCTCTGGAGGAATTACCCCCTCTTCCTGACCAGGCCATTTACCACATTAACCCCTCCCCCTCCAGAGGATTTACCCTCCTCTTCCTGACAAAGCCATTTACCACATTAACCCCTCCCCCTCCAGAGGATTTACCCTCCTCTTCCTGACCAAGCCATTTACCACATTAACCCCTCCCCCTCCAGAGGATTTACCCTCCTCTTCCTGACCAAGCCATTTACCCCATCAACCCCTCCACCTTCTGAGGATTTGCCCCCCTTCCTGGCCATGCCATTTACCACATTAACCCCTCCACCTTCTGAGGATTTACCCCCCATCACGGTATAGGGGCCCCGGCCAATTATTAATTCCTGAATAATGATCCTGAGTGTCACGAGTTCTCTGCCAGCCCAGTTATTAATTCCTTGTTCCTTTAATCCCTCCTGGCCATAGGAAGAGCATCCTCCAATTAGTATTCTACTCCTGTGTGCCAAAGGCCCCTAGCTGCAATTAATGTGTCCCCTCCACAAAAGGTCCCAAATTCAATTAGTGTATCCTCCCCATTGTTATCCCTTTTACAGCTACAAATCCAATTATTGTGTTTCCTTGTCCATCCTGTCCAGTCTTTTGCCTAAATATAATATCCTCCCCACTGTCCTCCTGTTTACAGCTACAAATTCAATTACTGTAGTTCTGTTCCTGTCCATTCTCTCCATTGTCATTCAAAATGTCCCTAAACTCAATTAAGGTAGTCCCTCCATTGTCATCCTGCTAATGACCCCCCTCCACCTCTCATCCTGCTCAGGGGGTTTAAGAGGTCAGTGTTGGTCTCTCCTGATGAGCCATTCTGCTGTGCAGCCACTGAGGGGTCCAACTGTAGCTGGACTCTAGTGGTCCAGGCTCTGCCTGAGCCCCATTGGAGGAAGGGGGACCCCAGAAGCCGCATCAGCTCTACATGAGCTTACCACACCAGCTCTGCCTGAGACACTGCCAGCTCTATCTGGGACACTGCCAGCTCTATCTGGGACTATCACACCAGCTCTGCCTGAGACGCTGCCAGCTCTATCTGGGACTATCACATCAGCTCTGCCTGAGACGCTGCCAGCTCCATCTGGGACTATCACATCAGCTCTGCCTGAGACGCTGCCAGCTCTATCTGGGACTATCACACCAGCTCTATCTGGGACTATCACACCAGCTCTGCCTGAGACGCTGCCAGCTCTATCTGGGACTATCACACCAGCTCTATCTGGGACTATCACACCAGCTCTGCCTGAGACACTGCCAGCTCTATCTGGGACTATCACACCAGCTCTATCTGGGACTATCACACCAGCTCTATCTGGGACTATCACATCAGCTCTTCCTGAGACGCTGCCAGCTCTATCTGGGACTATCACATCAGCTGTGCCTGAGTCACTGCCAGCTCTATCTGGGACACTGCCAGCTCTATCTGGGACTATCACACCAGCTCTGCCTGAGACGCTGAGAGCTCTATCTGGGACTATCACATCAGCTCTATCTGGGACTATCACACCAGCTCTGCCTGAGACGCTGCCAGCTCTATCTGGGACTATCACACCAGCTCTGTCTGAGATGCTGCCAGCTCTATCTGGGACTATCACCTCAGCTCTGCCTGAGCTTACCACACCAGCTCTATCTGGGACTATCACACCAGCTCTGCCTGAGACACTGCCAGCTCTATCTGGGACTATCACATCAGCTCTGCCCGAGACACTGCCAGCTCTATCTGGGACTATCACACCAGCTCTGCCCGAGACACTGCCAGCTCTGTCTGGGACTATCACCTCAGCTCTGCCTGAGCTTACCACACCAGCTCTATCTGGGACTATCACACCAGCTCTGTCTGAGATGCTGCCAGCTCTATCTGGGACTATCACACCAGCTCTATCTGGGACTATCACACCAGCTCTGTCTGAGATGCTGCCAGCTCTATCTGGGACTATCACCTCAGCTCTGCCTGAGCTTACCACACCAGCTCTATCTGGGACTATCACACCAGCTCTGTCTGAGATGCTGCCAGCTCTATCTGGGACTATCACCTCAGCTCTGCCTGAGCTTACCACACCAGCTCTATCTGGGACTATCACACCAGCTCTGTCTGAGATGCTGCAAGCTCTATCTGGGACTATCACCTCAGCTCTGCCTGAGCTTACCACACCAGCTCTATCTGGGACTATCACACCAGCTCTGTCTGAGATGCTGCCAGCTCTATCTGGGACTATCACCTCAGCTCTGCCTGAGCTTACCACACCAGCTCTATCTGGGACTATCACATCAGCTCTGCCCGAGACGCTGCCAGCTCTATCTGGGACTATCACACCAGCTCTATCTGGGACTATCACATCAGCTCTGCCTGAGACGCTGCCAGCTCTATCTGGGACTATCACCTCAGCTCTGCCTGAGCTTACCACACCAGCTCTATCTGGGACTATCACACCAGCTCTGACTGAGACGCTGCCAGCTCTATCTGGGACTATCACATCAGCTCTGCCTGAGACACTGCCAGCTCTATCTGGGACTATCACACCAGCTCTGCCTGAGACACTGCCAGCTCTATCTGGGACTATCACACCAGCTCTATCTGGGACTATCACACCAGCTCTATCTGGGACTATCACACCAGCTCTATCTGGGACTATCACACCAGCTGTGCCTGAGACGCTGCCAGCTCTATCTGGGACTATCACACCAGCTCTATCTGGGACTATCACACCAGCTCTATCTGGGACTATCACACCAGCTCTATCTGGGACTATCACACCAGCTCTGCCTGAGACGCTGCCAGCTCTATCTGGGACTATCACACCAGCTCTGCCCGAGACGCTGCCAGCTCTATCTGGGACTATCACACCAGCTCTGCATGCATGTATGCCTCTCCTGTGTTATCTGACCTGTTTATGAACTGCCTCTTACCTCCCTGTTGGACTACAAACTGCTGTAGAGACTTTAACTTTGCCCATCGGGGCTGAATTACAAAGTATTCTGGGCTCTCTCTCTCTCCACTACTCCCCATTGAGTGATTTTTGTCTCTTTTAATAAAGCTTTAAATGTTTGCCCTCTGCTTTGTGTGTTCTGTCCTGCCTACCCTCCCTCACACCCCCCCCCCTTACTGACAAGGCCATTTACCACATTAACCCCCCCTCCGGAGGATTTATACCCCTTCCTGACCAGGCCATTTACTACATTAACCCCTCCAGAGGATTTACCCCCCTCCCTGACAAGGCCATTTACCACATTATCCCCTCTGGAGGATTTACCACCCCCCCCCCCCCCTTCCTGACCAGGCCATTTTCTTGTGATACGGCACTGTGTTAACTTCACTGACAATTGCACGGTCATGCTACGCTGCACCCAAATGAAATTTACATCCTTTTTTGCCCACAATTGGATCTTTCTTTCGGTGGTATTTGATCACCTGTGCATGTTTTATTTTTTGTGCTCTAAAAAAAGACGACAATTTTGAGAAAAAAAAATATTTTGGACTTTTTGCTATTAAACAATAAAAAAACAAATTTCATCATAAATTTCAGCCAAAATGTATTAATTGGTGTTTGATGACACCATGGAGAGTGTCTTTTCTACTATATCACAGTCTATCTGCACAGCGATCTGATGGGACGCAGCACTGCCATCCTCTGAGATGGGGGTTGGAGGAAAGCTGGAGATCTTGGATTGATAGACAAGTGCTGGGTGATCCCTCTGAATTGGGGGTCATAGGATTCTGGGAAGCCCCCCCCCGGTGTTGTACCCTGAAGTGCTGTGTGCTTCATCATGGAGAAGTGTTGGTGGCATCCACATCTGTCATTTCCCTCATAATCGGAGAACCACACAATTCATTGTTTTTGGCTTCACACTTGCTTTATTTTTTCAATTTATGGTGAAACATAAGAGATTGATAGATTTCCATCGTACTATTGTATTGTGACCACTTCATCCATGTCTCTGGGGACCTCTGATCTCCTGGACTACTGCTTCTTCCACCACTTCATCCATGTCTTTGGGGACCTCTGATCTCCTGGTCTACTGCTTCTTCCAGCACTTCATCCATGTCTCTGGGGGCCTCTGATCTCCTGCTTCTTCCACCACTTCATCCATGTCTCTGGGCACCTCTGGTCTCCTGGTCTACTGCTTCTTCCAGCACTTCATCCATGTCTCTGGGGGCCTCTGATCTCCTGCTTCTTCCACCACTTCATCCATGTCTCTGGGCACCTCTGGTCTCCTGCTTCTTCCACCACTTCATCCATGTCTTTGGGGACCTCTGATCTCCTGGTCTACTGCTTCTTCCACCACTTCATCCATGTCTCTGGGGGCCTCTGATCTCCTGCTTCTTCCACCACTTCATCCATGTCTCTGGAGACCTCTGATCTCCTGCTTCTTCCACCACTTCATCCATGTCTCTGGGGGCCTCTGATCTCCTGCTTCTTCCACAACTTCATCCATGTCTCTGGAGACCTATGATTACTTGCTTCTTCCACCACTTCATCTTTGTCTCTGGGGACCTTTGATCTCCTGGTCTACTGCTTCTTCCACCACTTTATCCATGTCTCTGGGGGCCTCTGATCTTCTGGTCTACTGCTTCTTCCACCACTTCATCCATGTCTCTGGGGGCCTCTGATCTCCTGGTGTACTGCTTCTTCCACCACTTCATCCATGTCTCTGGGGGCCTCTGATCTCCTGGTCTACTGCTTCTTCCACCACTTCATCCATTTCTCTGGGGACCTCTGATCTCCTGCTTCTTCTACATCTCTAGGGGCCTCTGATCTCCTGGTCTAATGTACCTTCCATGATGAAGATCAGCCATGGAGTATATCTGAGGTGTATATCAGGGTGTGCTTCTTCCCCACATGAGAACTGGGATGTCCACCAACATTTCCCACACTCAAGGCACTAATACACGTCCAGGGTTGTGTGGGACCTCTGATGTACAGGAAGATAGGACTTCAGTGAGGTACATTTCCCTCACTCAGGACAGGAAAGTGGCTTCTCCCTGTGTAAAATCTCTGATGTCTGGAAAGATGGGACTTCTGCGAAAAACATTTCCCACATTCAGGGCAGGAATATGGCTTCTCCCCGTGTGAGACCTCTGATGTAAGTAAAGATTGGACTTATCTGAAAAACATTTACCGCACTCAGAACAGGAAAGTGGCTTCTCCCCTGTGTGAGATCTCTGATGTGTGTAAAGATGGGACTTAACTGAAAAACATTTCCCGCACTCAGGAGAGGAATATGGTTTCTCCCCTGTGTGAGATCTCTGATGTATGTAAAGATGTGACTTCTGTGTAAAACATTTCCCACACTCAGAACAGGAATACAACTTCTCCCCCGTGTGAGATCTCTGATGTATGTACAGTTCAGACTTCTGTGAAAAACATTTCCCGCACCCAGGACAGGGATATGGAATCTCCCCCGTGTGAGACCTCTGATGTCTGGAAAGATGATACTTATCTGAAAAACATTTCCCGCACTCAGGACAGGAATACGGCTTCTCCCCCGTGTGAGATCTCTGATGTTTGTAAAGATGGGATGTCTGGGAAAAACATTTCCCACACTCAAAACAGGAATACGGCTTGTCCCCTGTGTGAGATCTTTGATGTGTGAAAAGACTGGACTTCACTGAAAAACATTTCCCACACTTAGTACAGGAATACGGCTTGTCCCCCGTGTGAGATCTCTGATGTGTGAAAAGACTGGACTTCACTGAAAAACATTTCCCACACTCAGAACAGGAATATGGCTTTTCCCCCGTATGAGATCTCTGATGTTTGTAAAGATTGGACTTGTCTGAAAAACATTTCCCGCACTCAGGACAGGAATACGGCTTCTCCCCCGTGTGAGATCTTTCATGCACATTAAGACCAGATTTAGATTGCAATCTCTTCCCACACTCAATGCAGGAGAAGCTCTTCCCTGTTGGAAGGCCGGTCCGGTCTCGCACAGTCTGAGGTTCCTCAGGATACGAGGAATCCGATGGTCCATCTACACTGGGTGGTGCCGGATGGACATTGGAGGGAGCCGGGTTTTCTCCTGGACTATACTGTGTGATGTCCTCATCTTCTATTTTCCAGTCTGGAGACAAAGTAAGACAATCCTCGGAGGTTTTCCTCATCTCCCGGCCATGGACTAAAATACAAAGACAAAGAGGATTACTAGACAGGAGCTGATTGGTTCCCCCAAACCAGGACTCCGCCCACATCGGGCAGCTTGGTCTCTGAGGAGCTTACAATTCCACCCTCAAGGGAACTAGGAAATGGCTCCTCTGATCTCCTACCAGGTCATTTCTTTATTCATGGACCTTAGTCAGAGAGTGAGGAAACAACCAGAACTGTCTTTTATAGGAGGGACAGTGATGAGGGGATTATAGGACGAGGGTCCCCACCCCCTCTATCACTCATCGCCATCTTCCCAACACAAGAAGTACTGCACTTCCTTATTTACTCCATGATTTAGTCATGAAGAACAGCAGGGCTGAGCCCCACCAGAGGTCAGAGAGTGAGGATGGGGGGAGAACAACCAAGATGAAGACTGGACTGATCCTGAAGACCACCATCATTGGGGTATTGACTCCTCCCTCATCCTGAAGACCACCATCATTGGGGTATAGACTCCTCCCTCATTATCACTTTCTGTTTAAGGGTCCAAAGTTGGAGGATGTTATCACATTATTATCACCATGTAAAAGTCTGTGCTCCAATCACATCATCCGATATAAAATGTCCAGCTGGTAGGAAATGGGGGGAACAATGAGAATCCATATTATGTGTATATATAGCAGTGGGGGGAGGGGGGAGCAGAAAACAAAACTATGTAATGTACAACAGAGTATATAGTGCAGGGGCCAGGAGGATGTAATGTACAACATAGAGTATATAGTGCAGGGGTCAGGAGTATGTAATGTACAACATAGAGTATATAGTGCAGGGGTCAGGAGTATGTAATGTACAACATAGAGTATATAGTGCAGGGGTCAGGAGTATGTAATGTATAACAGAGTATATAGTGCAGGGGTCAGGAGTATGTAATGTACAACAGAGTATATAGTGCAGGGGTCAGGAGTATGTAATGTACAACATAGAGTATATAGTGCAGGGGTCAGGAGTATGTAATGTACAACATAGAGTATATAGTGCAGGGGTCAGGAGTATGTAATGTACAACATAGAGTATATAGTGCAGGGGTCAGGAGTATGTAATGTACAACATGGAGTATATAGTGCAGGGGTCAGGAGTATGTAATGTACAATATAGAATATATAGTGCAGGGGTCAGGAGTATGTAATGTACAACATGGAGTATATAGTGCAGGGGTCAGGAGTATGGAATGTACAAAATAAATTATACAGTGTAAGGGTCAGGACTCATAATATTGGTATTCAGCAATCAGTGGAAGCTTAAATGTTTACTGTAGACAAGTTGCAGAGATCCCACACCGGTGCCTCCCATCTCCTGAGACTACACTCAGTGACTTGGGTCTGAGACACTACAGACATATCCCTCCACCCGGCACAGCCAGCAGACCACAGAGCAAGGAACCCTGGGAGAAATGTTCTGTCAGAGATCTTGCTAGAACCAGATATGGGGCCGGAGACCCAAAGTACATGTCCCAGGTGCCTAGGTTAATGCTAATGGTGAAAACGTAACATTTTGCAGCCAGCTGAACCCCAGAATCTCCAAAAATCCAGTCTAGTTACATAAATTGTGTCTTACAGACTGATATTGCCAAGTGTTGACTCTACTCTGGACCAATCAGTGAGCAGTATGGGTGGAGGAATGGATTTAGTGTTCATGACCCACCTGTGCTGATCTCTGTAGGAGTGTCCTCCTCTATAAATGTCCCCGTTATTCCATCCTCCTCCATAGACTGCTGATCATCCCTCACATGCGCCTCTTCTTCTTCTGCTTTCACCTCAAATTCTATATCAATTGGATCTCCACTCTAAATCAAGGAAATGAGAGAAAATATCATCTGTAAAATTTAAGGTCACATAAAAATCCACACATTGTCTCCACAAGCTCATGTTCTAGATTCTCCATCCCACCAACCTTGTAACAGTGAGGGATGGTGTGACCTTCCTGTGTGGAATCCCGGGAATACAGAGGACGGGGACATCTCTCTGGTGGGTTCCTGTAGCTGGATGACTCCACCATGGTGTCCTGGTACAGATCTTTGTGTTCTTTTAGAAGCTCTGACTCCTCCATCCCCCCATCCTCATCCTCCTCCTCTTTTATCTCTTCTTTAACCTCAACTTTAGGATCTCTCAGGTTTCCACTCTGAATATATAATAAAAATGCCATCAATGGTAACAATGCAGATAATGTACAGATCCTAATGATACTATCAGTGATTGGATAATATCCCAGAATTCCCGGCACCGCTCACCTCTCCTGTCAGCAGCTCCATCATCTTCTTGGTGACTTCTAGAATCTTCTGCATGTTGTGTCTCTCAGGGTTTAGGGAGTCACATGTAGGCACTGTGATGGTCATATGATCACCTGACTTCAGAAGAGGAAATCTCTGTATTGAGGAACCAATAGGAATATCATGTTAGACTCCCAGAATCCTCCTCACCTCTCTGGTCAGGTCTGTGTTTTATTAATAGAGATCAGAGTGATGTCATGTGACCTCCCAGAATCCTCCTCACCTCTCCGGTCAGGTCTGTGTTTTATTAATAGAGATAAGAGTGATGTCATGTGACCTCCCAGAATCCTCCTCACCTCTCCGGTCAGGTCTGTGTTTTATTAATAGAGATGAGAGTGATGTCATGTGACCTCCCAGAATCCTCCTCACCTCTCCGGTCAGCAGGTAGATGATCTCCAGGGTGAGGTTTAGTATCTTCTCAGTCATGTGACTCCGGTCCTCCTCCATCCTCATTGGTGCCATCATGTGATCTATACAGGTCTCCTTGTAGACGGATAACTTTGGGAAATGAAAGTAAGAATGATTTGGATGGTATTGGTCACACAATAATAGGATGTGGATGTGAGGGGGGAATAGGAGGGTTGCTGGACATTGAAGTACTACTCCCCCCATGGGAAGACATTTAGTTTGGACTGTTTAGTGTTTACTACAATTTTGAGGTCCGGGGCCCCTTTTCTCTGTTGGGTTTGTTTGGTCTCTGAACTGGTTTTGATGAGTATTAGATCTGCAGACAAGGAATGATAAATCTGATCCTTCCTATGACTAGTTTGCTCTGAGGCAGTGCTGTGAGGTCAATGTCGGCTCATCATGCAGGGATGGTCACTTTACATCACCCGACGCCCGGGACATGTAGTTCTGGGGGCCGGGCAAGTATTGTGTTTATTCTTTATCCCTGCTGAGGGCAAGCCGCAGGGCTCTCCTTTCAGGTGCCAGCCTCTGCCACCCCGTCTGTGTGAACCTCTCCTGTACCTACTATGCTTCCCCGGCTCTGCTTGCCCATCTGTGGGCCCGGGTCAGCGGGTGTCGGAGGGTAGAGGGGATGGAGGAGAGCGGACACGTTCACTCCCTTCTTGTCCTGACCCAGAAGTGACATTATGACAGATTTCCAGACCATCGAGGCCGGCAAAGAATGTAATGCGATGCGATGTGCACTACATTACATCCAATGGAGTACAGGGGAGACATTGGGGGTCCTTTAGACCCTGGATGTCTCAATAAAGAGAACCTGTCATCAAAAGTCATCTCATAGAGGACTTTGTCCCCTTAAGTAACAATGTTTTTACTTAAAAATGTTTTAATTGTAAACAATTAAAGTTACAACCAAGTACATAACTCCTCCCTTTAAAAAATTTTAAGGCCTCCCCCACCCCCACATATATGCACACCCAAACATAAGAGCACACGCTGGAGCGCCTACACGTGATAACATTGATTGTGATACACGTTACATATCGCCGGTCACACCAGAATGAGAGGATAATTCTAGGAGCAGACCTCCTCCGTACTCTATACTGATGACCTAGAAGGGGCTATAAATGTGTCCCCTATAGATAATACCGGGGACTAAAGGTTGTCACCATTTCAGCACACACAACTTAAGGTTTGACATGTTGGATATCTATTTACTCGCTGCAACCTCGGCTTTTATATTTTTACACATAAATGGGTCATTTATTCCTTTTTTTGTACCCTGAACTTAACAAGTGTATATTTTACTGAAATTTGACATTTCCTAGACTTTGGATAATATTTTGTGACATAAAAAATTAGAACTGCCCCTATTTTCTTCTCTAAAGTCTCTACTTTCATAAAATCGATATTTTGGGGTTTTGTATCATGTTTAGGCCTAAAATTATTATTTTAAACATGCAAAAACAGTTCTGGCAGTGAAAGGGATAAAGGATAAGCTGGACACTCCCCTTTTCTGATGAGCAGCCAATCGGTGCTCATTACACTGCAAGGTCTCTCCTCTCCCTGCTAGTCCCCGGGTGCAGTGCTGGAGACAGGCGGGGAGGGGAGGAGGAGATAAACAGCACAA